>NC_135578.1:8198145-8507431 GCF_965152235.1 Eretmochelys imbricata | reverse complement strand
GGTTCATGCGTAGATTGCAAAAACTCCCAGTGGTCATCCTCCATGATACCTTGTCACTGACTTAATAAAAATGTTTAGTGTATGTTGAACCTATGCAAGGCAGCTTTCACCTATTTTGCAGGAATAGACCTCATCGCTGCAAACTGCCCTTCTCTTTGCTTCATCCAATCACACTTTCCCACTTTTGTCTTGGAGGCCAAACCTGGTGAGAGTTATCAGTGTCCTATTGTCACATGTACTGTGGAGCCCCATTTTCTAAAAATGGAAAGGTCTGATTAAAGACAGGGATTTTCCATAATGAATTGAAATAGTGAATTATGAGGAACAGCTATATTTCCAGTCTTCACACTGTGGTGACAGTGGAAATCACTGGGGAAATCTAAAAATTCTTTGAAGTAAATATAATTAATGGCAAAACACTTACCTGATGCTGCCTGTGTAAAATACAGAGATCAACACCTGCTGGATTGGGCCCTGAATGAGAAATTGACATGCAGCTGGATATGCAGTCATAATACCATATAAGTATGCCTAGGATATGAATCCAGCACTCAAGAAATGTGTCTGTTTCATTATGACTGCATGCCCTGAAGTATGTTATTGCTCTTGTAAATTGCTTTTTCATTTTCCCCATAAATATAAGCCAAAAAAAGGGACCCTTCCATTATTAAAAGTAGTTCATGTTCAATTAAAAATTCATCTTCGAATGAAGTTTTAATCAGGGTTTGGACTTTCTCTTATATCTCAGGCTCTATACGAAGTGGCGGAAGAACTGTGTATTCTGATTCTGTATGAGTCATATCCTCTCAGCATTCATGTGGTTAGGCATTTTTGTAAAGGGTGGGGGGGGTCTATGCTAATTTCCAAGCAAATGATCCTGCTCTGTTTTTTCCCCACTCTGTTCAGGATTAAGAGTTTGGAGCCATCATGGATCTTGCATCATCAGAACTGCTTCAAAACATATGAGAGGGGCTAGATTATATGTTGCTTGGTGTTGCGGGTAGAAATTATGAAAATTTCTGTATCATACTTTCCTGTGAATCTTCATGCTTATAAAGAGTATTGGCCTGATAACCTTGGGCAATACAGATCCGTATTTATCTAGAGTGAAATTCTCCTCTGTCCAAAGGGCCAGAACCAGGCCTATGCACCATTTCTGAGGGCTTAAATTGTACAGTCTTTGCACAATTTCAGCCTACGGAGCTGGTAGCACAAATACCGAGAGTCAAATTTCCCTACAGGGCCTCAACTCTGCCCTGGCAGGGCAACCCAACCCAGTCCTTGGCTCTTCTCCTGAGACTGCCATCAAAGGTATAAGCTGTTGCAGTAGTTTTGTGATACAGTCACGATGTCTCAAATGCGTCTGAATTCCACTTGCACATCAGCAAAGCTGTGATGTGATGCAGACAAAAAACTTGACAGTGGTTGGGATGCTGGTGTGCTGAGACCACTACCTGTCATGCTGTGTCCTTGTACTCCTCCATAGGTCTGTATCTGCCTGTTGTCTCTTGTCTATTTAGACTGTAAACTCTTTGCTGGAGAGACAGTCTGTTCTGTGTTTGTACAGTGGGGTCATGGTCCATGACTAGAGCTCCTAGGTGCTAGGATAATACAACTTAATAATAAAATAAATAAATAAATAAATAAATAATAGGCATAATAAACTGTGATTTGCACTCACAAGTGCTTATTATGCACACAGCATCAAAGGATGTGCCCACGTATTGGCATTTACACACACACACACACAAGTCAGGAATAGGCATTTTGAAAAGCCTAGCTCGAATTTAGACCCTAAGAACTGGATTAAATGCAAATATCCATCCACCGCAGCAGATCAGTCCGAAGGAGTAGTTGGTTTTGCTTTTCTTTAATAGTTCATAACTATACGATGGACGGCAATCGTTAGAGGAGCCAACTTTTTAATAACTATTTTCCTTGTGAAATTCAGATTTTCCTTTAAACTGCAAAAAAGAATTTTCAGGACAATGCTAAAGGCCAGGGCTGTTCATGCAGACACCTGTTTGAAGTGCAGAGGAGTCACCGTGAGCAGACTATTTGAATTCAGCACTGTCTGGAGAAAAGCACCTCTCTTCCAAACTACCAGGGCTTTCTTAATCTGAGCTAATTGTGGAATGCGTAAACTGTGCAGTCAGCGGCTGCTTTCTTAAATCCCATTTGTCATTAACAAAATATGCTCAAATGTCCCCAGGTTCTGCTGCAGTGGCTGTGGTCAGGGCATTGACCAAACACACACCCACTTTCTGGGACTGCCCAGAGATCTAACATTTTGGTCACACACACACACAAAATACACTTCTTCCAAACAGTAACAATAACCCCTAGGAAAAGTGTCACTAAACCATGGAAAGAGAAACCTGCTGTTACGATGTGGCTTGCTGAGATACAATTTACAGGAGATTACATGGATTAAATTACAGCCCAAATCAAGGAATCCCAAGATTGATGGTTATTTTATTATTATTACACGACAAGATCCCCAAACAGTGTTGGGTACTTTACAAAACAAGTCCCTGCCCCAGTCTGCACACAATCGAAGCCTAAGGCCCCTGTCCTGCAAACATGCTGAAACTTATACAAGGACCCATGGGACCAGAACCCAGCTCTGTGAAGCCTGGGCTAGCTGACATTCTCACATCACCCCTTGGAAGCCATGCGAAGCCACCTCAAAAGAACACTGTGGAGATTAGCCGCCACAGGACGTACCACCCAGAGGGTCCAGAGTGACAGCACCCTGCAACCCTCCAATTGGCTCCTGCTCACTACTTACCCCTGGAGGGTGCCCCCAGGAAGTCTTCTGGGCAACCACAAAGACTTCTGACCTGCTGTGACTCCAGACCACACCTTGCTCTCTGATCTCCAGTCTCTGACCCCAGCCTAACCAATGCTTGCTTATCGATCCTGGCTGTAGTGATTACTCTGATCCCAGACGACTGACTACTGTCTCATGGCTATCCTTGACTTGTGGATACCAGCGTGGCTGTGACTGCTAGGCCAGACTGCCTACACCCCAGTCCCTCTACAATTTAAGCAGGTGAGTAGTCCCAGTGCATCGAATCCTGGCCCCGTCAATGTCTTTGCCACTGACTTCAGTGAGGTTAGCATTTCACCCATTGCGTCTAATGGGACTATTCACATGCATAAAGTTAAGAATGTGCATAAGTTGTCACAGCACTGGTGCCTACATTTGACAAGACAAGTGAGAGTCATAAATAGACAGTAGAGAGAAAGGGGATGAAAAGGACAAGGGCAACAGTAGCAAGCATGCATTTTTAGTAAGTGAGGCATTGATGCACATCACACTGACTCAAATCCCTTTAAAAGCATTACTTATTTTATAGTTACCCATCCTTCCCCTCCCGTCTCATAAGCTATATGGCAGAAGTGAAGTTTTAGGAGGGATTTGAATGTGTTGAAAGAGGCAGATTGGAGAACAATTAAGGAGGGTGTATAAGGCAGCATGGAAGCAGCCTGGCTGTGGGAGAAAAGATGGACGATAACAGATCCACTATTTTCAGTATAGCACATAACACAAACAACCCCAGACCTCAACTAAACTACACACAGACATTCCCAGGAGAATGAGACATAACCACACCAAACATCTTGAGTGCCTATTTGTGGAAAACGACGACAGACCAGCTCTGTATAAATCCTGGCTCACCCGCTCATCTGCTTGCTACTTTGTTTACCAATTGATTTACTGTAGCAAATATCAGCTTGGCTTCCTGCTATCTTGGTAACAGTGGGCAGTGAATAGTCCTGTGTTGCCTCCTGCTTCTATCTTTATCTGTGTACCTGTTTGCATCAAACACCTACAGGATTACAGGTATATTCTGTGTCCTATGCTGTGTGCCTGTTTCTATCATCTAACCGCATAAGTCCATCTACAGTGTTTGACCCAATTATCTATTCAGTTTTCTACATTTTTGTAACTAATCCTGTGAAACGCTAATACAAGGTCAAAAGAGGGGGGAAATGATTCTTTTGGGTTGCTGTTCTGAAAGTTGTCAAAATGTCTTTGTGGGATTTCAGGTTTATTGTCACTTCGTGATTCCCAGATCAAATATGGGGGTTCTTAAAGGCTGGCCCTACAAACTCAGACTTTGAGCTGAGAACCAAGCTGGGACCTTTACTTCTCTTATATCAACACACAGTATCACATTTGCTGCCCTTGGTCACACCTGTGCTAGCCCATTGCCTTCTGTGGACTTGCACAGTTGAAACTGATTGGAATTTGATAAAGAGTTCTATTTTTGATGGACATAAAGGAACAGAATCCAAATGACTCTCCCAGCCATGTTGGCTGTTCAGGGAATAACAGGAATAAAAAAAATACACTCTTATTTTGTCAGTATTGTCAGCAGATGTGACTCGGGGAACAGATTTGCTGACTGAGAGAGTGATGTTTTTCCATGGTAATGTTTCAGAGTAGAACTACAGTTAAAATAATAAAAACTTCCAGAACACACTTTTTCCAACTGCATATCAGAAAGGCCATTGTTTTATTAACTGCTACTTTTAGACCACAAAACAGGCTATTGAAGATTTCATATTGTTACTCCACATATTCGTCATCCAGAGGGATCCATGTGAGTAACTTCTGAGCAAGAAAAAATGGGGAGACATTAACTCATATTTTCACCTAGTAGGCAGGAGAATGTAGCTAAGATAGATAATTGATTACAAGTAAATTAGCAAGAAATAAAGCACCCGTTTTCCGTCATGTCTTTTTCCAGCAAAGAAAGTATTTAGAAGAGACAGTGTCTCCAGTAAAAGATTTTAAATATTGATTTCAGAAACCCATACATCTCTGAACAGTGTGTGTGTGTGGGGGGAGGGGGGGTCCTAAGAAACAACATCTTAAATTGTGGATTAACATAATTTGTATTATCCCTGAGAAACTGAGTGATTAATAGCACAGGTCTGAAGCAGAGTCAAATTCATTCTATTCTAATCAAGTTCCTACATTGTGCCAGTCACCAAGGTATCGGAGCACCTCCCAGTTATGTATTAACGGGATGTCTGCAGTAAAGCCACAGGTGTAACAGACATACCTGGGTTAGCTCTGATCCAGCTAGCATACTAAAAGTAGACGTGTATCTGTGACGGCATGAGAAGTAGGATGGCTAAGCTGCCCCAAGTACATGCCTAAGGTCTCAGAGAAGATAGTACTTGGGGCGTCTAATCCCTCCTGCTGCTCACAGAGCTACAACAACACTTCTACGTTTAGTCTTCTAGCTCAGAGTTAATGCAGGCATACGTTCTTGAGCTGGTATTACACATTCCAGCTTGATGGTAGATGTACCTTGATTGACATGACTAGCATCTGTCACATGGTCCTTCTTTCTTTCTTTCCTCAGGGGAAAAATTACTTGTGAATGTTGCATTCTGTGTTATTAATAGTGAAGGGAAGATTGAAGAAATGTGCCTTGCACTTGGAATGGAAGGTGGCCGGTTTGTGCAAGGGATCAGCACAAGGTCTACACTGGAGGTCCCACTTAAGACCTGTTTTGAGTGGGACTCAAATAGTACTTAGACTTTGTGCCAATCCTCTGGATGGGGTGAATTTCATTTCCATTGCATAACTCATTAAGTGAGTTGTGAGACAGCAGACATGAATTCCAACAGTTGCAATGCAATCTTCCTAATGCACTTCAATGCGGACCTTCCATTCTCCTGCCATCCCAGTTCTAGTCCTCTGGATTGCACAGATTGCCAGGCATGCCAACCTATCAGTTACTATTACAATATGTGTCAGACATCAAGAGAAGACCAAAAAAAAAATAAAGTATTTTTAACTTGTGACCCAGAGAAATTATTCAAATCCAGGGTGAAAATCTAGCCCCCTTGAAGCTAATTGCATTTAAGCCATTGACTTCAATAGGGTCAAGATTTCACCCCCAGGTCTCCAGCCACGAAAATATACTGCAATGCCTGACCAGCAACATTTTAAAAAACAAAAAACTGAATTTTCTCAGGATGACTTAAACTATTGTAAAAAGAAAAGGAGTACTTGTGGCACCTTAGAGACTAACCAATTTATTTGAGCATAAGCTTTCGTGAGCTACAGCTCACTTCATCGGATGCATTCAGTGGAAAATACAGTGGGGAGATTTATTTACATAGAGAACATGAAACAATGGGTGTTATCATACACACTGTAACCAGAGTGATCACTTAAGGTGAGCAATTACCAGCAGGAGAGCCCGGGAGGGGGAGGGTACCTTTTGTAGTGATAATCTTTTGTATTATCACTACAAAAGATTCCCCCCCCCCCCCCGCTCTCCTGCTGGTAATAGCTCACCTTAAAGAAAAGGAATACTTGTGGCACCTTAGAGACTAAACCAATTTATTTGAGCATAAGCTTTCGTGAGCTACAGCTCACTTCATCCGATGAAGTGAGCTCACGAAAGCTTATGTTCAAATAAATTGGTTAGTCTCTAAGGTGCCACAAGTCCTCCTTTTCTTTTTGCGAATACAGACTAACACGGCTGCTACTCTGAAACCTGTCATTAAACCACTGTGAGGCTAGTGCATTTGAAGTCTAGTTTAATGTCAAGCTGGCACTGAAATCAAGTGACAACCCTAACGATTTTACTTCTCAACACGCAGCACTATGATTCTATTTGCTACAGTGCACCAAGGCATGTAAAGATTTCTTCTAAAGGCTTCACTTCAGAAATGCGTTGAAGGAGAGAGAGTGTCTCACCAATGATCTAAAATTCCAGGACTCCAATATTTTGAAAGGTTCATGTGTCTGCCCAGGTTTTCCACTGCAAGTGAGGCAATATAACTTTCCCCTTTTGCTCCTCCCTCTTCCCATGTCTCCATCTCCCCTGTGTCCTGTCTGATCTCATCCTTGTGGTTTTGATTTCCTGTACCCTCTCCACTCCCTGCTTTTCTCTCCACTATTGCCAGCCACCCATCTACTCTCGTTGCACCATCATCCTGTTATTCTTCCTTTTCTGTTCCTCTGTTACCTCAACCCCTTGTCTATTAAAGGTAGTTATATGGTCTCCATTACATTACCTGGAAGCCTCATGTATTATTTCATGTATTATCCTCACAATTCCCCTATGAAGTAAGAAATACTATTAAACCCATTGTATAGATGAGCAACTGAGGAAGGGACATGGCGTATGCCGAGACTGCAATCCTAGATGGTGACTGCAGCTCGAGTAGCTGTCACGAGACTCAGAGTAGGGAAGCCGTGGTAGCACAGACTTGAGCATGGGCTCTACAAGCCCATCCAGAACCTGAGGTAGTTACTTGCCGGGCTAGCCCATGCGGATGTGTGCACTGACCCAGCTTCACTGCTCCAGCACTCAAGCTAGCTGGATTATAGCTAGCTCAGGTATGTCTACTCAAACTGCAATCACACCCTGTGGTTGCAGTTTTGACATACTCACTTGTCACTTTCTGCTTCAATGAGCTTTGAATCAGACAGTGGGACAGCAGAAGAATCTATCTAGGAGGGGGTTATGGTAGGGGAAGATAAACAAAATGGTCAAAAAATCACATCAAGATTGTGCAGCCAGTTTACTCATGTGTCCTGGCTTGATCTCTGCTTATGCTAAAATCAAAATACATTTTCAATGACAAAATTATTCAAGACTGGAAAGAGCCGAAGTTCTGACTCAGATCAGAAATTATGCAAAATATCATGGATGTCTGAACCCAGTGGGTTGATTTAGTACAGTATACAGAGTGGATAATGTTTATTCAGAGATATAATGTAGATACTTGCTGGCACATGTTAATTTTTGCTACTCGTCATTTTCACTCATTAGTTTTTTCTCCTTGCTGCTAAACTGTTTTCAGTGTACACGACCCAATATCTTGATATGAATTTAAAAGAAAGCAGGCCCTGCAATAGGAACATGCTTTGTATTCAGTCCACTACTGCCAATTATAGTGAGTTCATCTGATGTTTGTTTGAAAATTTCCAAGGTGTTTAGTTTTGACAGGAGATGTTTCAAAGAGAAGCTGTGTTTTATTAAGCTGTACCCTTTAAACACAGAAATCACTGCAACTTAAAGACATCATTTCCACTACTAGCACTGGACTGTAAATTGTGTTTAACTCTTTGATTTCAAAGTGAGAAGAAACTATAAGGAGACATGCCTTATTAGCTTTATAAGACTTTCCATTTTATGGTATTTCCCTGTTTTATTGTGCATGTTGAAATCTTATTAGCTAACCTCATGCCCTGATGACAGGTTTCAGAGTAACAGCCGTGTTAGTCTGTATTCGCAAAAAGAAAAGGAGTACTTGTGGCACCTTAGAGACTAACCAATTTATTTGAGCATTTCAGAGTAACATGCCCTGAGAGCAACTTGAAAGCACTCCTAAATGTACAATGCTACTGCACCTTTAATAAAAGTCCACCTTAATTAAGCAACCACTTTATGAATATCTGCTGAGAGGTCATTTAGGACAGCTGTGACTGTACACATTATTTCTTAGATTGTAAACTCTTTGGGGCAGGTTTCCATGCATGTTTGTACAACAATTAACACAATTAACTCCTACGCTTAACTGGGGCTTCTGGCCCAACTGGAATATAAATAATTAAAGATCATACACTGCATGTACATACTGCATTTTTAATTGTGATCACTGTATGTGCCATTCACTGCAGTTTTTTGAGATCACTGTTTGCCCAGGCACTTAGATTAGAAGACAGTGGTGAAGGTGTGGTATTTGTTGGCGAATGTTGAAATGTTAATAGTGACCACTCTGTACATATCTGTATGATGTAATTTTGTTATATAAATATTTAATTGGAATTCACCTGGGATGCCTGCATTACTGGTGGCAAACTCTGAAGTGAGTCATGAGTGCCTATAAAGCCTTTCTGAACACAGTCTATACTGGCTTATATCATCTACGCTACAGAAAATTTTAAATATGTTTTAGAGTGTTTAAATTTAATTATTGGTATATTTTCCATATTCTTCCATCTTTAAAACTAGTCCCATTTAGTAGCAGGATGCCACTTGCAGAAATACAATGGGAGAGGAAAATTATAACTAAGCCATTTGATAAGCCTCTTAAAATGATTTCAAATGTAGGGTGCATTATCAGATCTTTATTTCTAGATCTGGTAATGTGTGATTCTTCTGTAATTAAAATAAAAATGTCTTATTGCTTTGGAAAAGAGAAGACGCAACTCCCATAGTATAGAACACTTATTGCTAACCCAGACAAGACATGAGATATTGCATCTTAGCCCTCTTACTGGTCCAGGACTGAATCCAGAACTGATCCAGCTTGCATCTCAGACTAAAAAAAATTCAATCCAACAATCTGTATTGAAGGAGAAAAGGGAAAGAATGTGGCAGGTTTATTTTTAGAAATATTGCAGCAGTCTGAAAATTGTTGAGATGGTTAGAACATTAGCTGTAGTCCAAGGAAGAAGAGACTAATGAGCAGAGTGCAGGTGAGGTGATCAAAGCTCCATGATAAATGCAATTTATAACATGGGCCCACAGTTTGTTATATATATATATATATATATATATATATATATATATACACACACACACATACACACAGTGACGAGCTGCCAAAATCTTAACAATGGGTTCCCTCCTCACCCCACGAGGGGGTCATTGCCCGCCCCCGCCCCCTGGGACTCCTGCCCCATCCAACCCCCCTGAGTTCCTTGATGCCCCCCCTCACCCCCCTGGACCCCTGCCCCATCCACTCCTCTCCCCTGATTACCCCCAGAGCTGGGCAGGAGGGTCTCGTGGGCCACCGTAGTGGGTGCCCACCCCACCCCTAAGAGCCAGAGGCACCTGCCGGGGGCAAGGTGGGGAGTCCTGGCGGTGCTTACCTGGGGCAGCTCCCAGGAAGCATCCAGCAGGTCCCCCGGCTCCTAGGGGCGGGGGAGCATAGCTGGTGGGGAGCAGCGGGAGCAGCTGCTCCCCCACTGATCACATCAAAAGTGGACCCTTAGGCGCCGACTCCCTGGGTGCTCCGGAGCTGGAGCACCCCCAGGGAAAATTGGTGAGTGCAGAGTCCCCACCGGCAGCTCCCCACCCCGTGCCCGGCCCCAGCTCTCCACCGCTTTGCCTCCGTCTCCTCCCCTGAACGCACTGCCCCGCTCTGCTTCTCCGCGCCCCCCCCAGGCTTCCTGTGAATCAGCTGTTTGTGCAGGAAGCTGGGGTAGGCTGAGAAGCAGGCTGCGGCTTCCCACTCAGGCTGAGGGTGGTGGAGGTGAGCTGGGGCGGGGAGCGGTTCCCCTGTGTGCCCCCCGGGTTACCTGCTATGGTGCAGGCGGCCCTCCTCGCACCTCCGCCCCATTCCCCCCCCCGGCCTGAGCTCACCTCCGCCTCCCTGGGCCTGAGCGGGAAGCTGCCACTTGCTTCTCAGCCCGCCCTGGCTTCCCGCGCAAACAGCTGATTCGCGGGAAGCCTGGGGGGGGGCGGAGAAGCAGAGCGGGGTGGCGCGTTCAGGGAAGGAGGCGGAGCGGGGGTGGGGTGGGGCGGGGAGCTGCCAGTGGGTGCTCTGCACCCACCAAATTTTCCCCTTGGGTGCTCCAGGGCTGGAGCACCCGTGGAGTAGGCGCCTAAGGTGCCACTGGGGGCTGATTAAATTTAGAAGCCCTTTTAGAACCGGTTCTCCCTCGCGACACAACCGGTTCTAAAAGGGCTTCTAAATTTAACAACTGGCTCCAACTCGCGCGTGTGTGTGTGTGTGTGTGTGTGTACACACGTACACACACACACACACACACACACACACGCGCGCGTCCCTACTTCTGTAAAAAGATATATCAGTTTTCTTAAATATACGTATACTCACAAGTTATATTATATATGCACATAAAACGTATGTATACTAACAAAGATTAAAATCACAAAGTAATATAAATGAAAATAAATACTTAGTCAAAAATTCAGAAAAGCTACAGCAATCGTTGTTTTTCATTCTAGTGAATAATGACTTTGAAGCTAGACAAGAGTGGCCCTGAATCTAATAGACATGAAGGCGATGGCTGCGAAATTTCAGGCACACAGAAGTACAAAAGGAAAGAATTTAAAAAGCATATGAAAGCTTTAATACAATTCTTAATTCAGTATGCTAAATAGCAAAAGCATTAGCATTATCATCCATTTATCATTATTAAGGGTCTCTTCACCCCTGAGTGAGCAAAATGAATTCCTTTTAATGATACTGACAGTTACATGCATCCATCAAGGGAGTATAGAGCCATTTGATCTTGCATAGCTCCAAAAAACACAGGATTGCCAGAGAACAATATTCAATGCAATTTTTTTAACCAATGCACAAAAGAAAATGGAAATGAAAGTCCAAGTACTATCACCAAATGCTATACATTTTAGTTAATTTGGAAAGTTTTAAGAAACTATTCAGGCTAAAGAGCCAGATTTATAAAGAAAGATTATTTATTATTTGTATTTCTGTAGCACCTAGGAACCCAAGCGACAGACCAAGACCCCAGTGTGTGCTGGATACTGTACAAACACAGAACAAAAAGATGGTCCCTGCCCCAATGAGCTTACAATTTAAATATATGATAGGAGATGACTATCGACAGATGGGGAGCAGGAATTTGAACACACATTTCCTCTCAAGACAAAGAGGCCAGCCCCCAACCCCTGGCGAAAGGGAATTCTGGGGTGGGTCTTCTTCAGTCTCTCCTGTTGAAACCATTCCACTTTGTATAAATAAGTCATTGGAAGGGAGATTAACTAGGCTTTTCCAAGTCTAAGGTGAGTGTCTTAACCACTGGGCTATCAAATCACTCACTCTCTCTCTGGCCAAGTGTCTATTTAATTATTTATACAAAGTTTAATGGTCTCAACAGGACAGACTGACAGATATCTACTCCCAGAATATCCTAGAGCTCCATGGTGAGGACACTCTCTTGAGATGGAGGAAATGCAGGCTCAGGTCCCTGCTCCACATCAGGCGGGGGGGGGGGGGAGAATCAAGCTTGGTTTTCCCATCTCCTGGGTGAGTGCCTTAACCCTTAGAAGGTAAGTTACACAGAAGGGCTACCACCACTCTATGTTGCATGAAAGAACTTGGGCACGAACCTCCAGGAGAGAGTTCATGGCTAGGAATCCTGAGTGGAGGTAGGAACTTCCCCCTGACCCCAGAGTTAGACATCTAACTCCCATTGAGGGGCGGAGCCTAGACCATACCCCTCTCCTTTGCATTTCCTATCGGCTAGCTCGGGCAGCTCGCCACTCAGTTTGCTGACTTTTGTAGATTCCATTCTTGGGCATCTAACTCTCCCCAAAAGTTATAGGAACCAGGGCACCTAACTCAAGGCTATGTATTCCATTAGGCAGCAGGGTTTTTTTATTTTAGGTTTTGTAAGGCTGCATCTTAGTCCCTCTCAGTTTCTCAAGGAAATAGCTAAACTCCTTATTGAATCAGGCCTTAGCAAGCCACTTGGTAACAATACATAGTCAAAATAATGAGGTTCAATTAAGACTGGCAAACTGAACTTTTTGACCTGCTCTTCCCAGTGGAGTAGATTGTATGATATGTAAAATACCCAGGTAAGATACATTTTGTTATAGCAGTTAAAAAAAAAAAAAAAGAGGGTCACCAAATGTACATATACATCCCTAATAATGGCAAGCCAAACAAAGGTAAAACTCCTGCTGAACTCAGTGGAAATTTTGCATCCATAGACTGCAGGGTTGGGCTCTTTGTACATGCAAAGGTTTATGTATTTTGCAAATCAGACTCCCTGTAATTCTAAATTCAATCCTTGTACAACAGTAGGTATCCAATAGTAACTAAGCAATACCATTTGAACAACACAAATGTTTCATATCGCTCTTAAAGACACAAATGCTAAACTCTGAAATGTGTGGAAACTGCCAACAATGCCATCTCCAAGAATGTAATTGTGGTCTTGCAATTCATGGGGGTATCTTGTCAAAAAGACCCTTTTCATTCTGCAAGGTGCAGATAAAAATTCATGACAAACCTACGAGTAGGATAGTGTTCAAACCTTCTAAATTTTAACCTCTGTGTTTCTGATCAGGGAGAAATGATGTTGTTTGTGTGTCATTTAAGGAGTCTATAAATGGCAAGCTGTGTTTGATATACCAAGTGTCAGATAATGGACACTCTTCTCCCTTTGGGGACAATAAGAGGACAACTTTTGGAATAGCTGTGCTTTTCAGGAACTGACATGATAGATGCAAAATAATGTGTACATATCAACCTGACGGCTTAAGAATCCTGGCACCTTGAAAAAAAAGTAATAATTATCCATCAGCTGTCATTAAGGGGAAGAAATAGAGTCATTGGTGTCACTCCTAATATTCTGAGGGACATCATTAAAGGCAACAGTTCAAGGAAACCTATGGAAGGGCTAAAGTAAGGCAGAAAATCAGTACAAACTGAGTTGAAAACAGTGGCTTGACTACAAAATGAACTTTGGTAGACACCGTACAGTATTTGTTTATGAATACATCTAATACCTTTCAAATATTTGTCATGACATTACACCACACAGATTTTCATACCTTAGAGGAAGTTGGTATGTGGAATACTAGAGGAACTGAAGGCAGGATGGAAGAATGCATTAATGCACTAGCTTCTTGTGTTTAAGAAACTGGGACTGATCTATCCAAACACAAGTTAAGCAAACTGCAACTTTATCTCTAGCAGATATTTCTCCATATCATACAACTTTCATCTAATTCTTCACAACTGGCAGTCTCCCTTCAGGTAAAGCCCAGAACTAAAATAGCAGGGTTGTGTTACCAAGTCAGGTCTGAGGCAGAAGAGTTGGTAAAACTGCGTGGGAATATTTTTATTTATTTTACACACATAACCTAGTCCCATATTATACTTATCTCTAGCAGCACAATAGAAAATGAACCAAATGTTGACATCCTCTTTCATATTTTATTCAGTCCTTATTCAGACAAACTCCCATCGAAATGTAATAGGGCAGGAAAGGAGTAAAAAGTGAATAAAATTTCCCGAAGGCATCAGGGTTTGGCCCAATGTCTGCATGCATATTAGTCCTCATGAAAAAGAGATACCTTTTATGTACCCAGTCATGCCCATAAATAGGATCTTGCTGATCTCAACCATGTATATATTAGAACCCATATCCATCTCTGTTTGGTTCTAGAAAAGTACCTATCTCTGTAGTGTCTAAAGGCTAGATTGTGACTTGATTCCTTATACTCCCTTGTGTTGGCATATGGGTCAAGGACCCCTGCTACATGCCTGTGTGGACTACCGGTGAGTGGAGCGGAGTGGAGTCTTGACTCCTTCCCCTCTCACTTGCTGGACAATACATGGGGGTCCGTGTGCTGCTGGTATAGGCCGACAAATTCCTACACCCTGCCGACCACCCAGAGCCAGGAGGGTGCAGGAGAGGAATTTGTGACAAATTAATGTCTGAGTCATAAAATCTCCTAGGGCTACTCCTGGAGTGGTGCAGCTTACACACCAGACCAGGGATGTGCCTCAAGTCGCAATCTAGCTCTAAGAGCTTATTTGTGGATCTAGTAAAAGCCATCATCTTCATCAACCTTGCTCACAATAGTCAATGCAACAAATCATAGCTACTAAAGAGGAAAAATAAAAGCTGAACTAACAGTGCAGGATATTTAGAATGTGCTGGCAGGTAAAAAGTGAAAAGAGTAAAGGAAATTTTGCCAACACATTCCTTTTCTGTTGTAATAATGTGCAGCTTATAAGCGTTTTGAGAAAGGATCATCAGAGAACTTGTTACAAATGCTGCAAATAGAACATGCTGTAAACAGAAGAAAGAGAGTTAGCAACAGGGTAAAACCCAGAGCCACTTACCCAAAGATTGCAACCCTGCCTGAACTTTGCTGGTGGGCTTTCTTATGGCAACTCATGGAAGTTACTAGATCACAGGCTCTGGTTCTCATGGGAGACTTCAGTAATCCTGATAACTGCTGGGAGAGTAATACAGTGGTGCACAGACAATCCAGGAAGTTTTTGGACAGTGTAGGGGACAATTTCCTGGTGCAAGTGCTGGAAGAACCAACTAGGGGCAGAGCTCTTCTTGACCTGCTGCTCACAAACCAGGAAGAATTAGTAGGGAAAGCAAAAGTGGATGGGAACCTGGGAGGCAGTGACCATGAGATGGTCGAGTTCAGGATCCTGACACAAGGAAGAAAGGAGAGCAGCAGAATATGGACCCTGGACTTCAGAAAAGCAGACTTTGACAACCTCAGGGAACTGATGGGCAGGATCCCCTGGGAGAATAACATGACGGGGAAAGGAGTCCAGGAGAGCTGGCTGTATTTTCATAGAATCATAGAATATCAGGGTTGGAAGGGACCTCAGGAGGACATCTAGTCCCACCCCCTGCTCAAAGCAGGACCAAATCCCCAGTTAAATCATCCCAGCCAGGGCTTTGTCAAGCCTGACCTTAAAAACTTCTAAGGAAGGAGATTCCACCACCTCCCTAGGTAACGCATTCCAGTGTTTCACCACCCTCCAAGTGAAAAAATTTTTCCTAATATCCAACCTAAACCTCCCCCACTGCAACTTGAGACCATTACTCCTTGTCCTGTCATCTTCTACCACTGAGAATAGTCTAGAATCATCCTCTTTGGAACCACCTCTCAGGTAGTTGAAAGCAGCTATCAAATCCCCCCTCATTCTTCTCTTCTGCAGACTAAAAATCCCAGTTCCCTCAGCCTCTCCTCATAAAGTCATGTGTTCCAGACCCCTAATCATTTTTGTTGCCCTTCGCTGAACTCTCTGCAATTTTTCCACATCCTTCTTGTAGTGTGGGGCCCAAAACTGGACACAGTACGCCAGATGAGGCCTCACCAATGTCAAATAGAGGGGAACGATCACGTCCCTCCATCTGCTGGCAATGCCCCTACTTATACATCCCAAAATGCCACTGGCCTTCTTGGCAACAAGGGCACACTGTTGACTCATATCCAGCTTCTCGTCCACTGTCACCCCTACGTCCTTTTCTGCAGAACTGCTGCCTAGCCATTCAGTCCCTGGTCTGTAGCTGTGCATTGGATTCTTCCGTCCTAAGTGCAGAACCCTGCACTTATCCTTGTTGAACCTCATCAGATTTCTTTAGGCCCAATCCTCCAATATGTCTAGGTCCCTCTGTATCCTATCCCTACCTGCCACCGTATCTACCACTCCTCCCAGTTTAGTATCATCTGCAAAGTTGCTGAGGGTGCAATCCACACCATCCTCCAGATCATTTATGAAGATATTGAACAAAACCGGCCCCAGGACCGACCCTTGGGGCACTCCACTTGATACCGGCTGCCAACTAGACATGGAGCCATTGATCATTACTCGTTGAGCCCAACAATCTAGCCAACTTTCTACCCACCTTATAGTCCATTCATCCAGCCCATACTTCTTTAACTTGCTGACAAGAATACTGTGGGAGTCCGTGTCAAAAGCTTTGCTAAAGTCAAGAAACAATACATCCACTGCTTTCCCTTCATCCACAGAACCAGTAATCTCATCATAGAAGGCGATTAGATTAGTCAGGCATGACTTGCCCTTGGTGAATCCATGCTGACTGTTCCTGATCACTTTCCTCTCCTTTAAGTGCTTCAAAATTGATTCCTTGAGGACCTGCTCCATGATTTTTCCGGGGACTGAGGTGAAGCTGACTGGCCTGTAGTTCCCAGGATCCTCCTTCTTCCCTTTTTTAAAGATAGGCACTACATTAGCCTTTTTCCAGTCGTCTGGGACTTCCCCCGATCGCCATGAGTTTTCAAAGATAATGGCCAATGGCTCTGCAATCACAGCCGCCAACTCCTTTAGCACTCTCGGATGCAACGCATCTGGCCCCATGGACTTGTGCACGTCCAGCTTTTCTAAATAGTCCCTAAGCACCTCTTTCTCCACAGAGGGCTGGCCACCTACTCCTCATGCTGTGTTGCCCAGCACAGCAGTCTGGGAGCTGACCTTGTTCGTGAAGACAGAGGCAAAAAAAGCATTGAGTATATTAGCTTTTTCCACATCCTCTGTCTTTAGCTTGCCTCCCTCATTCAGTAAGGGGCCTATGCTTTCCTTGGCTTTCTTCTTGTTGCCAACATACCTGAAGAAACCCTTCTTGTTACTCTTAACATCTCTTGCTAGCTGCAGCTCCAGGTGCAATTTCAGAGTTTAGCATTTGTACATTTTAAAGAATCCTTATTGAGGTTGCAGGGACAAACCATCCCGATGTACAGAAAGAAAAGTAGATATGGCAGGCGACCAGCTTGGCTTAACAGTGAAATCCTTGCTTATCTTAAACACAAAAAAGAAGCTTACAAGAAGTGGAAGATTGGAAAAATGACCAGGGAGGTGTATAAAAATATTGCTCAGGCATGCAGGAGTGAAATCAGGAAGGCCAAATCACACCTGGAGTTGCAGCTAGCAAGAGATGTTAATAGTAACAAGAAGGGTTTCTTCAGGTATGTTAGCAACAAGAAGGAAGCCAAGGAAAGTGTGGATCCCTTACTGGATGAGGGAGGCAACCTAGTGACAGAGGATGTGGAAAAAGCTAATGTACTCAATGCTTTTTTTGCCTCTGTCTTCACGAACAAGGTCAGCTCCCAGGCTACTGCACTGGGCAGCACAGCATGGGGAGGAGGTGGAGAAAGAAGTGGTTCAGGACTATTTAGAAAAGATGGACAAGCTCAAGTCCATGGGTCCGGATGCGCTGCATCCAGGAGTGCTAAAGGAGTTGGCGGATGTGATTGCAGAGCCTTTGGCCATTATCTTTGAAAACTCATGGCGATCAGGGGAGGTCCTGGATGCCTGGAAAAAGGCTAATGTAGTGCCCATCTTTAAAAAGGGGAAGGAGGAGGATCCTGGGAACTACAGGCCAGTCAGCCTCACCTCAGTCCCCGGAAAAATCATGGAGCAGGTCCTCAAGGAATCAATTTTGAAGCACTTAGAGGAGAGGAAAGTGATCAGGAACAGTCAGCATGGATTCACCAAGGGCAAGTCATGCCTGACTAATCTAATCGCCTTCTATGATGAGATTACTGGTTCTGTGGATGAAGGGAAAGCAGTGGATGTATTGTTTCTTGACTTTAGCAAAGCTTTTGACACGGACTCTCACAGTATTCTTGTCAGCAAGTTAAAGAAGTATGGGCTGGATGAATGCACTATAAGGTGGATAGAAAGTTGGCTAGATTGTTTGGCTCAATGGGTAGTGATCAATGGCTCCATGTCTAGTTGGCAGCCGGTATCAAGCGGAGTGCCCCTGGGGCTGGTTTTGTTCAATATCTTCATTAATGATCTGGAGGATGGCGTGGATTGCACCCTCAGCAACTTTGCAGATGACACTAAACTGGGAGAAGAGGTAGATACGCTGGAGTGTAGGGATAGGATACAGAGGGACCTAGAGAAATTAGAGGATTGGGCCAAAAGAAATCCGATGAGGTTCAACAAGGACAAATGCAGAGTCCTGCACTTAGGACGGAAGAATCCCATGCACTGCTACAGGCTAGGGACCGAATGGCTAGGCAGCAGTTCTGCAGAAAAGGACGTAGGGGTGACAGTGGACGAGAAGCTGGATATGAGTCAACAGCGTGCCCTTGTTGCCAAGAAGGCCAATGGCATTTTGGGATGTATAAATAGGGGCATTGCCAGCAGATTGAGGGACATGATCATTCCCCTTTATTTGATATTGGTGAGGCCTCATCTGGAGTACTGCTCCAGTTTTGGGCCCCACACTACCAGAAGGATGTGAAAAAATTGAAAAGCGTCCAGCGGAGGGCAACAAAAATGGAACTGGAACTAGGGGACTGGAACACATGACTTATGAGGAGAGGCTGAGGGAACTGGGATTGTTTAGTCTGTGGAAGAGAAGAATGAGGGGGGATTTGATAGGTGCTTTCAACTACCTGAAAGGGGGTTCCAAAGAGGATGGATCTAGACTGTTCTCAATGGTAGCAGATGACACAATGAGGAGTAATGGTCTTAAGTTACAGTGGGGGAGGTTTAGGTTGGCTATTAGGAAAAGCTTTTTCACTAGGAGCGTGGTGAAGCACTGGAATGCATTACCTAGGGAGGTGGTGGAATCTCCTTCCTTAGAAGTTTTTAAGGTCAGGCTTGACAAAGCCCTGGCTAGGATGATTTAGTTGGGGATTGGTCCTGCTTTGAGCAGGGATTGGACTAGATGACCTCCTGAGGTCCCTTCCAACCCTGATATTCTATGATTCTATGTTGGTGGGCATCAAATGGGACAGTGACCTGAAAAATACAAAAATCCAACCTACAGTTTTGCTCCCAGCAGTCGAGCTCAAGTCTCCAGGAATGATCAAAAAAGGAAAGCTAGAGATTAAGAAAGACTTATTTGTATGGCATGTGTGAATCATGCACAAAATAGAATAAATAAGTCCAAAATACACTTAATTTCCTAATGCTGTCAATTTGAAAAATTCCAGTATCTATGGCAAAGACTGACAATATTAAAGAAATAAAAGGACTGCTGGGATAAATATGCATCTTGCTTAGCTGTGCTGGAGACACAAGATACCTCCCATGTGTGGTGCTGTTCAGGGTTGCATGCAATAGCTCTGGAGAGCACAGAGGATGCTTGCTCCTTCTCTATCAGCAAGGAACTATCTACAAGCACAATGTTTGAAGGGGATAGGAGAGGTAAAGGAGGAGGCAATGGGGTAACATCCTCACCTCTCTCTTCACTGTCCAGTGGAGCATGCCCTGGAAAAGGCATTCAGCAACAGCCCAATAGCTGGTGCAAAATGCATGCCCGCACATGTCCTCACGCATGGGAGAATTTAGTCCTTCTTTAGGCACAATCTTTCAGTGCTCCTCTGGGACAGTGCAAGTCCACCATCATCCAGTCAGGACTTGTGACTAAATGCCACAATTGAGCTCTGTGCTGGCAGATGTCTCATTGGTAAACAGGTTAACGCTACCAGAGAACAACATTTCTTCTTGAAAGTTATGCATACCCAAACTGTCCGTATATCTATGTGAAAGAGACACTCAAGAATAAATTACTTCTGTCCCTCTAGAAAATAAGATATTCATATTCAGGAAGCATAGAATCACAGAACTGTCAGGCTGGAAGGGACTCAAGAAGTGACCTAGTTCAGTCCCCCATGCTGAGGCAGGACCAAGTGCATCTAGAGCACCCCTGAAATGTGTTTGTCTAACCCATTCTTTAAAACCTCCTGTGATGGGATTCCACAAACTGCCTTGGAAGCCTGTTCCAGAGCTTAGCTATCCAATATTTTCCTAATAGCTAACCTAAATCTTCCTTGCCACAGTTTAAGCCCATTGCTTCTTGTCCTACCTTCAGTGGACAAGGAGAACAACCGACCACCATTCCTTTATAACAGCCCTTAACATATTTGAAGACAATCTCGGTCTCCTTTTCTCAAAGCTAAACATGCTGATTTTTAAGCCTTTCCTCATAGGTCAAGTTTTCTAAAGCTTGTGTAATTTTTGCAGCTCTCCTCTGGCAAAGATCTAATTCCATAAGGATGATATTATGATCGAATGGTTGCCTAATGCATTTACTGTATTCATTGTGATGTTAAGGTGGGATTTTTGTTCCATCTGCAGCCCACAACATTAAAATGTTATTCTTTCCTGTATGTGGGCCCAGATTTTGTTATGAATGATGACAACCTCTTGGCTTGTCAAATTAATTATCTAATAAATAGACTTAATACACAAGGCCTGCCTGCAATAATCAGTTGGATGCATTTTGTATATCAAACAGAACCTGTTCTCTTGCCAAGAGGTGGACTTTATAAACATTTTGAATATCTAACTGGATAACTCTATTAAAAAAAAATCTTGTCAAAGAAGTAGGAGCTGAGAGACTGTTTGATTGTCTAAAAGCTCCTTCCAGGGTAACACATTCAGTTAGTGAATCTCCAAAGCAAGACTAACACGCACAACTGTTGTAACTGTTAGCTCAAGTTCTGGTGGGCAAAACGTTGCCTACCAGCAAACTTCAAGCATCTCTGGCTCATGCTAAACATTTCAAACTTTTTTTAAAATATCTGTACTTAGCTCTCTGCATAGCAGCTCTTCCATTTTGTGGTAGCTGAGCATGCACACGTCTGCTTCCATTGGTTCTAGCTGCCATGGGTTAAAGAGATAGCTTAGCTCCAAGTTGAGATAATGGACTGTTTTTCACCAAAAGAGAATGTAGGAGAAATACAACAGCCTGAGCAAAGAGAGAGTCAGCAGCCCAGGGACAAATAAAGATCCAACCCTGTTTGGAATACATCTACTACCTGGCACCTCTATATAAGTGCCTTTCATCTGAGCGCCTCAAATCAGTTTGCAGAGATTAATTAATCCTCAGAACACCTTCTGACATATTGTTTTTGCTGTTCAAAACAGACCCAGTTCCACAACAGTATGGCTACCAAGTTGTTTATGTAAACAACTCCCAAAAAACAACAAAAAATAAAACACATGGCAAGTTATTATTTCCAGTAGTCAAAGACACGGAGCAGAAGGACCAATATAAAGGTACTTTCGAGAAACAGGTCCAAAAGGTATATTAGAAAACATCACAATCCTTAAACTTTTACCCACTGAAATGACTGTTGGCTGTTTTGCTGTTTTTCTGAACCCTTAACAATTTCCTTTGCAGTATAAAGTGGTTCCTTGATAAACAGAAAATGCAAAAGCATACACAAAGCACAAAACACAAAGGGAGGAAACTGTAAAACTGCTATCCAAGCACTAAACACTTTGCATCCTCAGAAGTCAAGACACACAGCTGAGTCTCCTGACAGTTCCTGACACTTGACAGCTGGACAGATTCCTTATCTGAAACTAGGAAATGAGCAATGCCCTCAATAACTTAAGGTGTCTCTTTCAGTAGATGACAGTGACAATTTAGCAGTTTGTTGTGGCAAAACTAGAAGCATTTAATTACATTCAGACAGCCACATTGGAAGAGTATTTCTGTCTTTAGTTCACTGACCAGTGTTTCTCAGCTGTTATGGTTAATGACTCACCATTTATTGACAAATGACTTTTGCCTCATACACCTGGTTAGTCTTAAACCCTGTGCTAGGCCATGTAGTCTGACTTTACTTGCAAATTCAGTGCAACTATTATCTAGTGAATATCAGAGAGAAGAAGTTGCTGTTCCTCTGAAAAAGAAATCAAATCACTTAAAAGGTGCTTGACTCCCCCAAGCTTTAGTAGAACAAGCTTGGGTTGTACCCAGCTATTGTGTTTGAGTCATGGACAGTCATTTAAATCAACAGATAATTATTCCAAACAGAATTAGTTAGTGGGCTGCAGAGGGAGTTAAATCTGTCCTAAAATGGTTCACCTGAGAAACAAAGCTAGCCATGGATAAGATTGCAGGAGAGCTCTACATTTGGAGATGATAGGGTCCCCTGAGATAGGGAATTAGCCTTATTGCCAAACATTCAGGGGTCTGGTTAATATTTCTACAGCCCCCAGATCCATAGGATGATTTACCATCTGTATTGCATCTTAAACTTTTGATTCTCTCTGGGAGGTCAAAGTCATCCAGGATGGGTTCCTTAAAGATTTAAGGGAAGTGTTTTGCAAAAGAGATCTACTAGATTTGAATGACACTTCCCTAAATGAACCAGCTTACTCCAATTGCGAGATATTCCACAGATTTGGTTGAATGGGGAATATTAACTATGGAATGTTGTCTTTAATATCAATAACACCACTGTCGTACTAGGTCCAGCAGTAAGCACTCTCAGGGTCAGAATGTTAATCTGCCTAGACAATATCTTGCCATAATTGCTGGTCTTTCATAGGAAATAATAAAACACCATTTGACTCTGAAAATCCACCTATTAAAGACCTTGGGATTTCAAATAAATGGAAAGAAATTCATTAGGGCTCTACTGAAACAGCTGCAGTTTCTAGGTTTACAATAGACTCAAAGATAGAATTGCAATATCCCTGAACTAAATTTAATCAATTTCCTAACCAGGTCAAGAAAGCATTAAAGTACAAATGGTTATCTTGCCAGCATGGCATTTTCCTTAGTATCATGGGTGCAACTTTCATATTACAAAATCCTTTAGCGTTTATTGCAGAGTCTGAAAAATTTCATACAGAACACAGAGGTGAGGTAATATTTAAAGGCCAACCTGTGGTTGGAATGGGTGACACAAAATTGTGTGTAACTTCTAACTTTCTCCTCCAGCCGTGTTTTAGGAGACAAGATGACTTGACATGTTACCTGCATGATACGGCCATAAATAATGTGTTACAAAATATCACACTTCTTAATGAAGATATTTTCAAGGTCAAACCTTCTTTGGAATTTGATGTAGAATAGGGAAGTGTAAACAGGCACAAACTACTGACTTTATGAAGGGCTCTCCCTTCAGTTCTCTCAAAATGGTGAGTATCAAAGCCAGCATATAAAGAAACAGAACAGTAGTAGCCTAATTAAACAAAAAAGAGAGACTTTAGGAGACAATGTCTTCCAGACCCAGCTGTAAAAATGTTACTGTTGGCAGATCATTATTACTGATTTCACTCTGCTGTCCTATCTCTGTACAAAGAAAACTCTTCTAATGTTTGTTCTTTCCAGAGGCTCAGAGCTATAGTTCTGTTGAACCTGGAATACAGTTATCTTAACTACTACTGTACAATGGGTCAGTACCTGAATTCTTTACTTAGTCCTCACTCAGGTTCTGTCCTGAGAAGACAATGAAAGATTGAATAAGGACCACAGGCTTTAAGCTAGTTATTTGTTAGCTAGGCTGGTGTATCATTTAATGATTGTCATTCAGATTTACACCTGGTCTCCATTCTCCTTCCCCTGTCCTAGAAACTCATGCACCTGCATATTTTAAGGGAGAAATCCTGTCCTGAACATTCATGATTGCTGAAGGCAACAAATTCAGACAAGGCATTCGCTGTTATATTTAAGCAGTTTGGGAATTTAGAATCTGTAGCATTTTTAAAAGAAATTAAAACAGTTTCACAACCCATGAGATAGTTATCTGCAAAAGCTGACATCCTTTCTTTTCTGGGTAGATAGAGGATCAAGATTTACAGGTAGTTCCAAATTTTAGAAGATTGCAGGTTAAGAGTTACAGTTAGACAACACATATAAGACTCTACTACTCTGAGTTTGGCTACTAGATTAGAGACTAGCTGACTAAAAACCAATGGGATGAATTTTCAAATGCAGATGTTTCTGTTGTGCATTATACTATGTACAGGTGTGTGTGGAAATTTAGCCATTTGTTCTTGAAAAACATAGCTGATGTGTTCCTTGCTCTTTGGAAGTTCACATGGAAGTAAATGTCAGGAAGGGTTATAGTAGATTAAGATCCTGCTCGCATTTGGGCAATGCTAAATCAACTTGGCTCTAAAATGAGGCAAATGCTGATGTAATGTGTATTATTTTCTCCTCACTCCTTAAGAGTCAAAACCTGTATTCTTTGGTCAGTCAAAACTCTCTTTTAAAACAACAGGAGTGGTGATTGATAATGACCACAGGATTGTGCTCTTACGGGAGAAGTGATCATGTATCTTCGGAAAGAACAGGAGTGGCCGATAACTGCAGAATTGGGGCTGATAATCAGGAAACTAATAGTGAGATGAAGCATGACTGTTGCCTTAACTTGGAGCAGTCAAGGATAATCTAAGGAGAAAAATTGACCTGCTTCTGTTTATTTAAATTTCCCTTTGAATTTCCATTTGCTAGACTCAGTTCTGGTAACTAGTGTTCTGCCTATAGAAAACCTCACTTTTATAAAACATGGCAAAACGGCCTGTATTTTTGATGTTTGTTTCCCTGTATTTAATGATCTTGAATCTGATACTCAAGAAGCTTCTTTATTCTTCTTTGTACTACATTGATCATGTATTTAATGCTCATATAAACCTTGCTTTCCTTGGTGACAGGATTTACGAGTTAATGATTATTTAATTGTTAATTACCTATAGCTGATACTTCAATTGAAGTCTATTTAAATAAGCACATTGCTTCTTCTCTTTTTCCTGTGATCCTAAAATAAGGATACTAGAGAAAAAAAAGTAAATTCTGCTTGTGCTCGTGAACATGGGTGTTTGCTCTTAAATTAAAAAAAAAAAAACCTCCTAAAAATTAAGTGAAATTAACCCAGTCACACTCTAGGGACACACTGGTGGTTAGTAATGTTATTATCTATCTCCTTGACTCTGAATTCCAGAGAAAGTAGATAAATATTTTTCCCCTACTGCAACTGCACTGATCTCAACAGAGGGCAGAATTTGGTCCAGTGTTTCAATGCTAGATCATTTTCCTTCGAGATACCTCAAAAAAAGTTGGGTTTTTTTTAAACTGGGTGTCTATGCAACCCTCACTTTCCATCCTGCCTAAAGTGACAAGTGGCTTGAAAGCCTAATCTTGATACCGCACCACAAAACTAGGGATCAAATAACATTTGAACAATGGGGCCCTAGTCCGTGACTTCAGCTCTTTAGAGCTACCACAATACAAATAATAAATAGTGATAAGAAAAAACAGAACCCAAATTTTTTACTTGGTGCTACTTGTTTCAACAGTTTTGATTTTTACTGTTCAAAGTCCACTGGCATATTACTGAGTGGTCCCAACTAGCCCACGTTCTAATTAGCCAAGGAGATCACATCATGACATTTATTAATTTGTTTTAAGTAGACCTGGGAAAAATCTATTGTGCATGCCTGCAGTCTTTTCTTCCCACACTAATTTTTATAATACAAAATAATTTTGTGATAAAAATTATATAATAGTCCTAACCATCACAAAACACTTTTCAGGTATAAAAATGTAAGGGAATAGAATGTTCTTTATGGCATTAATAAGCTTTCTTGGACAAGTTATGTTTCAATGAAATATTAATGTTTGATCATTTGTCATGTGTTAATTAGCAGAATAAGCTGTAGGAAGGCTAGATTACCATGCAAATGTTAATTAGGTCATAATTTATGTTAAGCATTTCTAAGTATAGGAGTACAGCATCTCATTTAGTAGCAGTTGAACTTTAGAAGTAATTTGCCTTTGCAACAGCTATTTTTTGCTTTAAGTTTGACAGTTGCTATATTTTCATAAATATCAGAATCTGTATTTAAATAACGATACAGTTTGGAATTGACCAAAGCCAAGAAATTCACACTTCCCCATTTAGCTACCTATGGCAGGAGCCTGGGAGCAGAGGGTGATCCTGCTATTCTATATAGGTACCATAAGAGGTTTGAGGAAGAACTTTCAGCCTTCATTCACATTAGACCCAATCTGGCTATTCCTGTGAAGGCAAAACCATCTGTCTGTCCGTCTTAGAGTTTTATATTGCTGCCCATCACCACAACATCTGAGTGCATTCCGCATAAAAACTAGAGTGATTTCATGTTGACTCACTGACTTCAAGATGAATTAGGGCCATATTGTATTCTTCTGGTGATGAAACCAGGCGGAGGCAGGCAAATGGCCCAAAAGATGTTTCGGTTACTGGAGCTGCCTCTTAATGCTCCCCTCAGAAGTGAGGGATTTGGGGAAAGGACAAAGGAAGAACAAGAGGTGTGACTTCAAAAATTTGTGGAGCCTGGGGATTCCCCCCAACTCCATGGATTCCAGCTCCTCTTGCTACTCTCTCTGTTCAGGAACAATTACTAGTGGTGGCTTGAAGTCAATTTATGAAGTGGGGAATTGAAACTCACTGAACCTGCACGTGAACTTGAAAGTGGCACTCAGTCCTGCAGTTGCTTGCAAGCCCCCTACTCGAACGTTCAGACGTGCTGTGTGCAGTCTGTGGCATCAGAGCAGCTGTCTCTACATGGGTACCTCTTTTAGAATTGAACCACTATAGTGGCTCATTGTCATGGGATGAAGATTACATTTATTTTGACACTTCCACATTCCCACACTTTTGTGCTGCCCCACACAGGGTCTGCTCAAGTGGCTCCAATTTGTTTATATCCGTGTAGGGGGAAAAATAGCACCAGGCCTATAGGGAGGATATCCAGATCAGGCCCATTGCCTAATTTTTAAGTCCAAGACAAAGTGTTATTCTTTTAATTGTGTGTCAATTGATTTTTTTTCAGCTTTAAAAGAAGAAGATGACAAAAAGAAGAAGAAAACCTCATTAAATTGTATAAGAGAGTTGATAAAACCAACAGATGCAATTCTATTTGGAGCTGCAGTGGTCGACTGTGTAAATATACATTTTATCCAAGATATTTCACACGTAATACAAAGCCAAGTTAGACAGAGAACAGTTCAGTCACAAAGAGATTTAATTCAGTAGCTAGAAAAACACCCACTTTGGAAAGGGTTTTGTTATTTAAGCGATATAATTGAAGAAGATACAAAACTAGGGCAAAACTTGGGCACTCAACTGAAAAATGATACAGGAGAAATAACAAGAGTAAAAGAGAGGAGAAGTACGGAAAGACCCCATATGAAGAGAGATTAAAAGGAATGGGTCTGTTTCATTTACAGAGGAGGTAAATAAGGAGGACAAAAGAAAAGCATATGAAATAGCAGATGGTAGATAGACGGTTGGGCAGACACTGCTATTTACCACTTTTCACAATACAGAAACAAGGGATTTTAAAGAAAAAGGTTGGTATACTTGACATGTGGAATTCAATGCCACAAGATAGTAGTGTACTCGAGTAATGCCAGACATGGTAATGACTCGGTTCTAGGTCACCATGGGTATGTCAATATTTCAAGATGGTGGTTGTGATTCCCAGCATGAGAAGACACACCCGCACGAGCTCTCCCTCAGCTAGCACACTAAAAATAAAACGTAGCCGTGGCTGCATGAGCGCTGGGATGGGCTTGCTTCCCTGAGTACCCACCTGGGCACGCACTGAAGGCAGCTAGCCTCTATCACGGCTTTCACTGCCATGACCACATTCTGTCTTTAGCATGCTAGCTCAGGGAGAGTTAGCTGGATTATGTCTCCTCAAGTTGGGAATCACACTCCCAACTCAAAGTGTAGACGTTTTGCTACTGAGATGTCTAAAATTATTATAAATTCCAACATGAGCATCCCATCTTCCAGAGCTACTAAAAAAACATAATTTGCTACTATGCACGTAAATCCACACGTAGGTGTCATGACCCAAACCACAGGCTGTCAGCAGGGTTTGAAATGCAGGATCTTCTAGCTCTGCCACTCGAGCTACAGCACTAAATACATTAAGCCAGTAGCAGTCAGTTATCCTCTGGAACACCACACTTCAGAAACATGTTATATAGGTATCTAAATATGTGGCCTAATTTTCAGAGGTGTTGCGTATCCTTAGCTCCAACTGAGGTTTAAAAGTGTTGGCCTTCAGGCTCCAGTTTTCCCATCTATTTACTGTACAAGTTGCATCCACTGGGTTTTGATTTGGTGCATGTTTTTCCTCTTTTTGGAGACTCAGGTCTTAAAGAGTGTTATTGATGGCATTATGTGCCTTGTTGATTGAAACTGTTTAAGAGGGTCATTTTACAAGCTTCCCATCTCACCTCTAGGGAGGTTTCCTGTCCATATATTTTTGATGGGGTTGGATTTACTTTACTTTCAATGGAGGAGGTAGGACGTCTTACACTGTCAAAATCTCTCCCTGGAATCTAATTCACTTTTTAAAAGAAGAAGGCAGCGATCACACAGCTTCTTGGGCCAGAATAGCTTTCCTTCACACTGCCTACAAGTTCTTTAGAACAAAGATATAACCAATACAAGCAAGGGAGTTTGAGGAACCCAAGAATAGTTCTTGTCAGATTGATGTTTCGCTGTGCACCCCGTAAGCCCAACTGACTAATTAGGAAATTAAAAGGGTCTGATTCCTTCCCTCTTCTGAAGGTGAGAATCAGCACGATTTAGACATCATAATACTTAGTCCTGCCATGAGTGCAGGGGACTGGACCTCTCGAGGTCCCTTCCAGTCCTACGATTTTATATGAGGACGTAGACAGAAGTCTGAGTTGAAGATGATGTACAGGTTATGCACAGATGTGACAGGCAGAATGGTGTTACTGTCCTCAGTCATTGAGAAAGAAGGTAATAGGGAGGTTTTGTGGGGAAGATTAAGAGCTCTGTTTTAGCCATGCTGAGCTTGAACTGAAGGCTAGATATCCATGAGGAGATGTCAGAGATACAAGCCAAGATTTTAGTTTGGATAGAAGGAGAGGTCTGGGGTAGAGAAGCGGGTCTGTAGGGGAGTTAGTGGACAGCTAATACCTTGAAACATGATGGTGTATATCCTTACAAATTTATCTGCATATGTGGATGTTCTTATTAGTCACAAATTAAGCCTATTATTCTCTTGGCTGTAATGATATCTTGTGTCCAGAACTGAACACAGTATTCCCGGGGCAGGCATACCACTAATTTATAGAATATGTTCAATGTTCTTTTTATCCTTTTCTTTATACACCCTCATAATTTCATCTGCCATTATGTTGCCCATTCATGAGCTTTGTTAGGTCCTTTGGAATTACCTCAAAGTTTTCTCTTTCCTTGGTTAACTAAAGTAATTTTGTGCCATCTGCAAATCTTGTCATGTTCCAGTTAATTAATAAAGGGGTTCAGCAATGATTGTCCTGGCAATAGAGCATTGGGACATTACAGTGACCCTTTTGCAGGGATGATAATTAATCATTTATTCCTTCTCTATCTTCTGTCTCTTTAACCGTTTCTAATCCATGATGAGACTCATCACTGCAACTCATTTTGTAAGAGGGCCTAAAGAAGGGGTTTTTTTACATAGTCCTAGAAGGCCTGATTCTCCATTATCCTGCAAAAGTGGTTGCAAAATGCTACTAAATCACAGTGATAACATTTTGCAATTGCTTTTAATTGATGTCAATAACCCTACAAGGCACAGGGCGAAGGAAAATTAGACCCAGAGCCATCTAGCTTTTCTAGGAGGAGAATAAAGCTAATATAGCATTATGCCTGCATGTGTTCGAAAGATCCTTGTCACACAGCAGCAATTTCTCCATTACCTTTTTGTTTACAGACGCTCGTGCAGAGGCCACGATTCTGTACCCCAAGTCACCTTTACAGCTTCTGAGATCTGGGTTGAGAACATTGCTGAGAGCCCTTGGAGGTGCTGCAGTCCTGGATCTTTTATCTTGATCCCTATTGCACCGAACTGTAGAGTCTCTCATTCCTTTTGCATCTTCTTTGCTCTGCGTTATTGGTCGTTGGACGGTGACCAGTGTGTTTGGTTCTCCGTCTGATGTGATTGCTCTCTTTCAAAGCATCACAACTTCTTAAATGGGCAGGAAACTTCCCCCTTCCCCACCCCCACACACCACACACTCCTGTACTGCACAGTGAATGGACAGCACTGACCACCACTACTAAGAGTGTGCTTTCTTAATAAACACAGACACAGACACATACACTACTAAGAACACATCACTTTTCTATAGCATTTTTCATCAGTAGATCTGAAAGCACTTTCCAAAGGAGGCCAGGGTCATTATCCCCATTTTACAGATGGGGAAACTGAGGCAAAATGACTTGCCCCAGGTCACAAAAGTGGGTCAGTGGCAGAGCTGGGAACCAAATGCAGGCCTCCTATCTCTCAGCAAAGTGCTCTATCTGCGAAATGTGTCACTGGTCCCGGATCAGTTGCTCTCCTTTATGATGGGGCTGCACTCTATCACTAAGGGTATTGAAATCTCCTGGTCTGCCTGGCCCCAGATTTGGGCCTGCGTAGATCCACAATAAGGAGTATTAATGTGAGAGAGGAGGGAAATCATGAATGTAAACTCACCTTCTGAAAAAAGAAAAGGAGTACTTGTGGCACCTTAGAGACTAACCAATTTATTTGAGCATGAGCTTTCGTGAGCTACAGCTCACTTCATCGGATGCATACTGTGGAAACTGCAGAAGACATTACATGCACAGAAACTTCTGCAGTTTCTACAGTATGCATCCGATGAAGTGAGCTGTAGCTCACGAAAGCTCATGCTCAAATAAATTGGTTAGTCTCTAAGGTGCCACAAGTACTCCTTTTCTTTTTACGAATACAGACTAACATGGCTGTTACTCTGAAACCTGTCACCTTCTGAAGTCACTCAGCAACCTCAGCTGCAGTTCTTGGTTTTGTCTAGGCCTTAGCCCCCACTCCCTGATGTAACCATCTGGGACTTGCTTATTATCTGGAAAGATAACTAGTCAATTCAGATACAATTCACATATTCAAAAGGGTTTTTTAAGCCCCCAGCACAAACCCCTTTTGAAACCAAAAATATGTCCTTCCTCAGATAACAGTTTTAAGACAGCATAGCTTTGGTACTCATCAGTTTCACAATGTCCTTTTAAAGAGGAAAACAATACTATGGGTGAAATCCTAGACCCACTGAAGTGAATGGCAAAACTCCCATCATCTTCAGTGCAGCCAGGCTTTCACCCCTCGAATTCTGGGGTAAACTCAGTTTTGGGAGGAAGAGGATTTTCTCTTTCCTTTTATTTGAATTCTGCATAACAACATGCTGGTATTTTTCCAAACTGAAGTATGTAGTATGAGTAGTTTGCTGTCTCCACTGAGAATGAACCTCTAAGTAAAAAAGAAAAGTTTTTGGCTGCAGGTGGATTTCATACAAAAGATGGGAGCCTATTAGGTGCAGAGATAAAGGCAAATTAACAGAACCAAATGTGTTTTAGAAAGAAGAAATTCTAGTGAGCAGGTTTTAGTAATCAGATAACAAAAGATTAATGTGATATTGCATGACCTCTACTCCATTTTTTTCAAGAAACTCTCTCATTCCAAAAAATGAACAATTCACGAGAGTCTCAGAAATGATAATTAGTATTAATTTAGCTGATTGTACACTCAGATAAGTTGTACATAAATGACTTCAGACTTCAGGGAAATATGAATATCCAACCAGCTACATACACCAATTACCAAATTTAAAGAAAAAAAAAGACCTGGAGATAAGTAAATTAATTAGAGGAGCCTGGGCAATAAAGGGATTCCAGCTAAAGCAGTCAGCTGCTCAGTTGAACAATCATTTCGAACAGGATAGTGCCTGGCAACAGGAATGGACTAATCCACTCCTTCATAATACAGAGTCAAACTGCTCAATGAACAGCTGGGATCAGTTTAGCCTAACTAAATTAACCATAGTGAGTCCATCCCAAATGGAATATCACCCAGAACAATTACACACTTCTCCCACAGTCCTTAACATCTCTCTCATGTTCATATCTGATTCCTGAGGCAAGTGTCCTGAGATTTTTACAGCACAGTTTCCATTCAGTTACACTCCAGCCAACCATAGCCTTGATTCCTTTCTTCCACGCATCACTTAAGTAACTGTAGAGAACCCCCAATGTGTTGCACAGTATATTATTCTTTCAGTCTCATCATCTACTTCTTTTCATGCTGTGCTTCTTCCTCAAAGTACCCGGCTAAGCTGAATCTATGTTTGAGTCCCTGACCTGCATTAATTCTGACTTGGAGGCCTATAATCCTTGCCTCTGTCGCCTCCTTTGTTTTATCTCCCTACTGAATCCTGATCTCTTTGCTCTCTTGCCATTACTGTGCCTCTAGGAGAACCCAGTCCCTAACCACTCCAGCAGCTTCAGAATGCAAACCGAGAGTTAGATTGTGCAGCCGTTCCCCGTGTCGGTGAGCAGCTGCCTCCCATGAGCACTCCCCTGGAAGCTGTAGGACTACACTTCTGAGCACATGTTCATCAACATGAGCGAGGGCTGTACAATCTAGCCCCAAAGTATTTGAAAATGTACATACTGAAGACATAAGCAAAATAGAATTAGAGCCCCCTCCCCCTGCTCCCCGAATTGCTTCTGCAATGAAAGACCCGTTGACCTTGGTAAAATTATAGAACTGGAAATTTTTCCACACAGCGTGGCAAGCCTGGGTTTAATGGTGATGAGGTGGCTATGCAAACCTTAGAGAAATTGGCAGTAGAGGGAGGGAAAGAGACAGAAAGAGAAGGTTCTTGCTGTTTAAGACGCTGTTTTTCAATTGCATCTATTTTCATTGACTTAAATTGACATTGGATCTGGCCCTATACCCTTGTAGAAAGGATTGTTTGTTATGGTAAATCAGTGATTTTGTACCTCCGGACTCTTCAGCTCATTTCACATTTTTTTGTAATGAGTCTCCATTGTCCTGATGAGATTCCTTGACATCTACAGAACAAGAAACTTCTGAGTTTTGTTTCATTAATCAAGCAGTTGAAGAATTGTCCTGGGTTTGAGCAGGGAATCATTATCATATAGACGTGACAATATAATTTACTGTTGTAACAAAAGCAAATATAAGTGATTGCACTTTCTAAATATTTCAGTGCCATTAAAACAAGAATGTGCAATAAATAAAGTTTCATAATGATTGATAAGTGCTATACGAACTCACAAAGATTTGCGCCTATTTGAATCATATCACCAAAATGCACACTTAAGGCTAGAGTGATATTGCAAACATACTTATGTGACTTTTCATATCTGGGACTGATTTCTATGTGATAAATTGCAGGGCCATGTAATAAATGAATTTACTATGTATTCTGATCACCTTACTTGCTCACTGCCTGCTAATCCATTTCCCTGGGGACTTTTTCTAATATCCCAAACCACTGCGCACCTTCATACAGCTGCCATTTAAAACAAAGAAACAAAATGCAGCCTAACTCATGTTCCATTTACAAATATGGAATTTTCCATTTGAAAAGAAAAGAAAAGAAAAAGAAAATGACAGCCAAATTCATCCTTTCCCCCATGCCACACCATACCTTCCCTAGTTATAATTATCAATGTGACTTAAAGAGGGGAAACAACCCGGAATATTAACACAGATAGATGTTTTATTGCCTATATGTTTCTGCAGGGGAAGGGTAAAATGAATCAAGGAGATCAGATACAGAGTTCTCTAACTATAGTTATATAATAATACAGACAAGTAAAAGAAAATAAAGAAGTGTTTTCAAAAAAATCCTCAAAGCAGTGATGTCACAGTGGTTAAGTCTCTTTTACAAATTTGCCTAGTGTTTGATATTTTCAGGATATAGACCATTATCTGCTGAAAACGGATTAATCCATCCATCGCTGCCAAAAGGGTCTGATGAAACCAAAATGCTTGGAGGCTCTATTGAAAAGGCACCCTGTCACTGTCTCACATTCCCATTTACTGCTGATGTCAGCATTTCACTTCTGTCTTGACAGTCAGCACATATGCTGCTCTGCACAGTAGCCAGCAGGAGGTGCTGTAAGAGTGACACACCAGGTCCTCCCCTCTAAACATCATATGTTCAATGAACCTACTCTTCACTTGCTCACAATGTAAAAATAGGATTGCATTTGGACCTGAACCGCCCACAGGGCAGGATATTTACCGCTGTACCCACTCAGCTGGCAAATGGCTGTAAACCCCCACATTTCAGTCTATCACAACAGTGAACATTTATTATATAGCCCTTCTGAGTTATTTGCCAAAGGTTCACATAATAATCCCTTTTTACAGATTTGCAACTTGTGACACTTGCCTACAAATACAACTGGGTTAAAGTTAAAAAGCCAAATGCTGTGCTGATTTATATCTTCTCCATCACCACCGAATGAAGTCAAGAGGACTGCAGGGATTGTAAATCAGCGAACAATTTGACCCATGATGTATGTGTAAGACTATATATGTGTACACACACACACACACACACACACACATAAATACACTCAGCCAGCTAAACATGAGTTTTGTTTATAGCTTGGATTTCACATTCATTAATGTTAAGTATTTTCAACATAAACCAGCACATTGCAAGCTCTGTAATATTTTGGAGAGGCATTATTTGCTCCACTTTAGCTTGATAGATTGTTTAGAATCTTTCAGCAATTGCAACCCAAAATATAGGACCAATTAGAAAATTGTTTCTCATAAAAAAGAAAGAAAGACAGAACGCTACCTATAATCCTGTCATGTTTCATAAGAAATTTTTATGTTTCTAAGTACTCCATTAAAAACGGACTTTAGAGAGACAAGGTAACATTTTTTATTGAACCAACCTCGGCTGGTTAAAGAGACAAGCTGAAGAAGAGTTCTGTGTAAGCTTTTGTGGTGAAACGAGAAGTCAGCAACGTTCCCTCCAGTGGGGACCTGCAGCTAGACAGCCTCAAAAGTCAGCAGTGTTTTCTTGGAAGGGCTTGGTTAGCAATGGCCTGGGGATGCATTCTCTGCCAGTCGGGCTGCTGAGGAGCACTCACATAAGATTAAAATTACTCTCTCCCTGAAAACAGTCTGAAGAAGGCAGGCAATAGTTAATCCCCTCTAGTGCCCTAGGGCATGCTAGTGCAGGGAGATGTCACCTGGCCCATCATGTGGCATTCACTATCACTTCAGCATGTGACAAATGGAGTAGGGGAAGCATTGCTTTCTCAACTGGCTCTCAAACACAGGAGAAGGCATTCTTAGCAGCAGAACAACTTGTGACATTTTTGTTTCCATCGAGACCCAGCAGGATTACACAGAGCCCAATAAAGCTTGTGACATTTTCCATAACACTGTGATAGCTGGTCATTTGGCATGGGATATTTTCTACTTAGCGGCAATGAGTTAAACTAATCCCTGCTTGCCTTTTTAACATTACTGTATATATAACATTTGCAAAGACGAGAAATAAGTAAAGAACCGAGGGCTAAATTCGGTGAAGAAACTGAGGGCAGCATTTGAACCTAAGACTAACATTTATCTTATCGCCAGAAAGAGAGACATCATATGGAGGCGCACACCCCCCCACATCTCAATATGTTGTCTGTCCCATTAGAAATAAAAATGTGGGAGTCTGTGTATGTATATAAGCAGGTAATACACACAGATATAGACACAGACTAAGTTTTGGTTCTGATGGCTTGTCATCCAGGCTCTCTGATGTTCAACCCCCCATTCAGCCCCACCCTCAAACACCCCTCATTCCCGCAACCTTCCCAAGGAGCTCTGGAAGTAGCTTGCCCAGGAATCTGATGATGTTGATCTATGTATTGGCACCAGAGTGGTGCAAAACACATATCCACCAGAGCAACTTTCAAATGTTCCTAGCACCCACTGAGCTTCAAGAACAAGAGAGTATCTACAGCAAGCTGAAAAATATGTCGGAGAAATTATATATATATATATATATATATGTGTGTGTGTGTGTGTGTGTTAAACGAAAAGCTACCTGTACTCAAGTTGGTGAAATATTTATGAAACTGGAGCATTGTTATGAAATGCTGAATATTTTCATAAAAACTGTTGTTGCTATAGGATGTGAACACACACACACACACTCTACAGTGAAGGTGTGAGATAAGCACATAGCTATGTTGACAGACAGAATCCAACCCTGAAGATTCATATGATTTATGAGAAATTAAGGGGGGTGGGGAAAGGAGGGGCAATGTCAAAAAGAAATTACAAGCATTTATGGCAAGACACAGTGTGCTTATTCAGCATGCTGAAAAAGTTCAACAGCATTTTAATATTTTAGTTTCATTACCATAAGTGTATTCAATTCGGGGTCTGCTTTAAAAAAAAAACCCTACACTGCAAAAAGTAAGCAGCTTTTTATTCACAGTATTTGGTAGCGGCCTTTATAATTTATGGATATGGTCTTGTGTAAATCACAGCAAAAAAAAAATGACAGGTTTCAGGGGCTGTTCGTTGCTTAATCTCAGTTTGTCACGATTCATAAAGAAAGATGTGAAAATAGAGGGAAAGTCATTTATATTGTTAAAAAGATTTAGACATTTTTAGATGTTTTCTAAGAAATATAAATAATCATCTATGTGTCAGCTCTGAAATGAGCTTACATTTTCTATTGGAAATAATGAAGTGTCACCAAAAAACCCAAACTAGTAATGTTTTACACCCCATTCTATTTCTGCAGATGGAAAACCTGTCCCAGTTGGGGCTGTGCAAGACTTAGTAGCTACAGACCATAGCAATTCGTGGGAAGCTTCCCTCAGATTTTGAGTCAGGAGAGTTCTCGTGCTCTGAATTTTGCTGTGGTTTCATGTCTGAATGAATACAACGGGTCGGAATGGTTCCTAGCATACGGGAGTGTATCTGTCATTGACAACAGAGGGAGCAGGGCTCATGGTGGAAGAAAACATGATCCAAATTCCCACCTGAGTTCACAGGACAGATCTGAAAAATCTGCTTGCCTGAGTAGAAGTTTGGAAACCCAATCACTGTGCCTCAGTAGAGCTCATCCTTCCCTGGCTGTAGTTAATAGGTCACAGGCAGGGGTAGGAAGCGTACGCTTGCTCCCACTCATTGGTGAATCAACTCTTCACCTGCACCTGCTTTCTCTATGTGCTGGTTTGGAGGCGGAATTAATGGCACATGTGTTTATCATTTTGGTTGTCCTTCTTGGCATAGTGCTACTTCTGTTTCCCAGCATGCTTTAGGCTACAACTAACCACCATATTGCTGGCCATCCGGTATTTTCACTTGGATGGACATAGGATATCATGTCTTTATACAAGCTGGAGTTGTTTGTGGCCATAGTACGTTTAGGGGTCTATTTTATTCCAAACCAGGAAACTGCTTGAAGCAAGTGAGCTATCTATGTTGTGTTAGAAGGCTGAAAGGGGCTTTAAGTTTTCATTACAGATTTCAGGAATCCTTTGTCAGGGCTGAAGGACTAAATTTCCAAATCTGACTAGTAATTGTGGGATGTCTCAGTTCCTGAGGGCCTAAAAGAGGCCTGGTTTTCACAATCAGCTGAATACTCACCATCTGAACACTTGGCCTCTTTAAGGCATCTCTGGGCACCCTGAGACAGAGGCATCCCAAAATCATTTGAAAATCTTGGCCTAAATCCTCATCCAGGAAAGGGCGGGCTATGGGGTTGAAGTGTCCATTTCAGATGGAATCCCATTGTTATGGGAGACTTTCGGGTCCTTGTTTGTGGCTCAATATAGTCACTTAATGAAATCAAAGTGGCTGCCATATAACAAAGAAAGATTTCTGCTTGATTAAATAAGTTCAATAAAAGTCACAGCTTCTCACTTAAACTCTCAACAGGGTTGATCTGGTTAATTGTAAACATCAGTGTCAAACTCTTCTTGTACAAAGCATTTTCTGTGCATCCAATCAGCAATATGCTACAGTATGCAGGTGAGACCCTATCACAAAAGAAATATCTATGACTATATCCTTTTATTTACTATTTGCTGTTTTCATTAATACCAACCTTCAGAATCTCTGAAAACCCTACCTAATGTTAGCAAGAAGGTTGAAAAATGTCAGTGTGTATTAACACTGAAAAAATATATATTATGTAATGTTTATGTATGTGCAACCAAAAAAATGGACGACACTGAAGGCCTCATTAAAGTACAGCTACTTAAACATCCTCTTTAAATGATGGATTTAATTGCATTGACCTTAATCCAGAGAGGTACAATATTAGCTGAGGGTTTTCAGCACTGCGTGGGTTTTTGGCCCATTGAGAACAGATTCCCACCTTATCTCAATGAACTGATGTGAATATGGATTTGGGTGTAAATGCAGCATCCGTTTTAAAGAATAAACAATTTAAAATGAAGAGAGTGTGGTCAATAGCTTTAATTTTCCATGTCTTTTCACACATCTAAATAAACTAACCAATAATAGATGACCTTGCTTTTGAAACAGCGACCAAGTCTGAATTGTAGGCAGCACCAGTAACAGCCCCGACAGTCCACGTTGCCCGAAGGGTTCCATCATAAGCTCATTTTCAGGTGCTTATAACTTTGCCAAATTTGAACGGGTTGGGTTGAAATTTTCCATGTCAGATGGCTGCCTCAGGCTGAATATTTCTGGCAAGTTTCAGCGACCACAGCGCCGCCATTTCTCATAATGAGGTTAGGGGAAAATAAGTTGTTTCACCCATGTTAAAATAAATGCTTGTTTCATTGAGAACCTCTAGCGCCTCCATGCTTTGGAACAGGGACTTGAAACTTGGCAGAGGGTCTCATCCTGTTGCCAAGAGCATGCCTGTGCCATCCCTGTGAAAATCTACCCAGATGTGGCCAAGTTAAGAGCCGCTGAAAATTACAGTTTATTCACCTTCAGCACAAAGACTTGTTAGCGCTTGGCAGCTAACTTCTCTGAAGATGCCTTCTGAACTGAGTGTGTTCTGGCTTTCAGCTGCAGGGGCTGAATGGGATTTTCTGTGCAATTGTGCCTCCTAGCTGCTGGGGGCTGCTGTTGTGCAGGGTACCAGAATTGGGACAGAGGAGATAATTTCTCCTATATTCAGTGCCCCCCTGCTAGTGTCTTGACTGTGCAGAGGGGATTGGCTCAGCTGATCATAGAGACAGACGCCCTTGATGAGTGCTCAGCACTTAACTCCCACTAAAGTCAATGGGAGCTGAAGATGCTCATCATCTCTGAGCATAGGCCTCCTATAATGAAATTTGAATCCCGCTTCAGAATCCAAAACCACACCCTTCCTTCCCCTCAAATTTGGGGGACTGTCCACATCGATGTGGTCTTATCTCAGTCTCATTAATGTTGAAGATGCTGGGGTAAATCATCATTATTTGTGCATATAACACTGTCTCTATACACCAGGCTCTACAACTGGTAAAATCTATACACAGAGACAAATTTGAGAATGAAAGGAAGACTTTGCCCCAAGAGCTCAAAATTAATAGGCACAGATAGATACAGTCCAGATAACATTAGTGTGATGTGGATATTATAGTACTGGCATGCGGAATATTATAGCTGATAGACAACAGCAACTTAGTGGATTCTTTTAAAGGAGAAGGATTATGGTGATTAACTCAATTATTTATTGCTGATCTTAAATTGTCAAAAATAGATCCGCTTTTGTCTGTTATTTAGCATAGTGAATACCCTTCTCATAATGAGCTATACAAAAATGAAGTCAGAAAAAAATAAAGGAAGACACTCTAGTCTGCATTCCTTTAAGAACAAAATAAAACAAGATATTCCAAGTGTGCATTTCCATAAGAAGGACTCGTTTGAGTTTTCTGACACTTATAATGACTTCACTTCAGAGAGTGAAATTGCCTCATTAAATTAGAGGACAAAATGGTGAGATGATTGAGAGTTAGCTAAATACCTCAAAACAAACCTCACTTTATTGTAATCTACAAGTTTTCAGAACGGACAACCGAAAACAAACACTAGCAGAAAGAGCGAGATGTATAAATGCTGAATGCTGTTAATGAGAATTTAATTTGAAACTACTGGAAGCTGACATGCAGCCCTTCTCCATTCACTGAAAAATTTCCCAGTTAAAAACCTAACTTTCAAATGTGATAATTGAAGAAAATTCTAGGCATAATATACATGGCTTTATATTTTTCATGCAACGGTTCAGCTGTTTCTTTTGAAGCAAAAGCAAAAAAACAACAAAAGCAAAATCTTCCCAAAGGATACACTTTGCCATAAATATCATATCAAAAATGCTAGGTTTGTTTGCTAACATCTTCATTTTAACTATTTTAGGTGTCTTCTTTTTACACTTCTTTCATTCTTAATTAACAGTGACAGTCTAAACACTGCACTTCTGTCCTTTGAGTATATCTCCCCTCCCACGGGCCCACATACCATACCACCTGTGCCAGCAGGAAAAAGTTTAGCTCTCTATCTTTTGTCCTATTAATCAGGAAGGTATATTTAATGTGTGTCTACAGTCTAAATACCCCACACTCGCAGTCTTTGGTAGTCAGGTATGCCACAAGCATGCTAAGAAGCCTAGCTCAGACTATGCACATACCATACTGGTGTTCTATTATTTGATTGTAATTGTTTCACCTCCTGGTGCTCCATTGCTCACTTATTGGTTAGGTCATTGTCTACATACCATTGTTCTCTAAACAGGGTTGCCACTTGCCTGGTTTGCAATTGTCCTCACCAGTTTTTGTACTGCCTTGCTAGTTAAAGAGTTGATATGCCATTTTTTTCCCACTTGGGACCCATTAGAGAGCTCTATAATTCTTCGTCTGGACTGCAGGGCCATGTTAGGATAAGGTAAGAAAAATGATAAAACATAAAAAATACACGTTTGTGTGTGCACATGCCAGGGCGTGTAAAATGGGTCTCTCAAACATGTTAGTAATAATTAGCTAATGTGGTCATTAAGACCTGTTTTGTTGGTGTGGAGAGCAGAAGGGGTAGCTAGTGACCAGTTTTTCTGCATCTCCAAGCTGGCAACTCTACCTCTAGAGAAAGGATTGAGTATGGCATTGAGACTTGTAATCTAATAAGGATGAACACCAACCCATGGGTAGGCCTATAGTGAGCCATTATCGTGACTATATCTTAGTAGACAGCATAAAGCCTAGTTGCCTGTAGGGATCAGACCAAAAGGGCAGTCTTAATTTCTACACCCACTCTTTGCACTAATCATTACTCTCCTTCCCATATCAAGCCACAAAAATGTACACACAGAACATAACGAAAATCAACACTTGGTTTCACGTCAAACGTATCAGCCAATAAAATAAATCCTGCCCTGCAAAACGTAATATCTTTACCCTGTATTTTCCTCTCTATTGTAAAAAAATCTGAAAAAAACATTGACACAGCAGGGTGTGCAGACTTTGGCATAGGAACATGGTAAAAGCAAAAGGCCATAACTTTATTCACTCATAACACAGCATAACCACGGGGGGTTAGAACAGTACTCATCACACCTATCCAGCAATACCAATCCAGTGTGGTCCCAGTGTGACTCTCCAGGCCCTGCCTGAACTCATTAAGGGGTGCCTTGGCCTCCCTGTGAAAGCCAGCTAAAGGACCTCAACTTCCCAGGTGAAATCCTTACCAGCTATTCCTCATGTGTGGGTTGGGGGGCAGGGGTACAGACAAGGAGTACCTCAGCCTGTGTAAAACATTGAAACCCTCCCGGCCATGTAACACACCAAGCCCCAGTCAATACTACCCTCTGCTACAATATGGGATTCCAGAAGTCAGCCCTGCTACAGCACCACATCAGACTGCTGGAAGCAGCGCTTAGAAAGACAAGGCGGGTGAGATAATATCTGTTACTGGACCGACTTCTGTTGGTGAGAGAGACAAGCTGAAAAAGAGCTCTTTGTGGCTCGAAAGCTTGTCTCGCTCACCAGCAGAAGTTGCTCCAGTAAAAGTTGTTACCTCACACAACTTGGCTCTCTCTTGACACAGCTACAACTGCGTAGAAGTTGCAGTGACACTCACACATAAACATAAAATGCATCTCAACTGTGCCAGTGGGGTGCCAAGAGGAAAGTGAAAAATGTCCAGTGCCTTTTGCTCATTGACATTGTGGCAAAGTTTCTTGATGCCAATGGGTGATCGGCAAAGCCTCACCATGAGACTCAGAAAACCAGCAACAACAGCCCAGGTTAAAGCTGACCCTGGATACCCGGAGTTCACTTGCTGGGCCTGGGATTCCTTTAAATCATGCATGCTGCATAAAAGTTATGCCATGGTCCCGGTATGATCACAAAATGGCATATTTTTTGTTTAAAAATCTTATTGTATGGTGAATCATAGCTTTGCATTCCTTTGATCATTTCTTTTTACCATTACATTGAAATGTAACCAAATATTTCCAAGAAAAAAAACAAACAAATGGAATAGGATGTAGCCTGTTAATTGCATGAACAAGTGAGAATCATGTGTAGTGTAACATTTCAAATAACAGATGGCTCACAATAATTTTGTCTTGTTTATATGGACATGAAGAGCAGATCTTTGAAGCAGTCCCTGATGAGATTCTGCTTTGGTCTAGCAGTGTCCTGAGAGAATGTGCTTCCTCCCTCTTTCATCTGATGTTTTTCAACTAGCAAAATAAACATTTGTTAAAATAGCACCTGTGGGTGGAGAAAACATGACTGGACTGAAAACCTCTGGCTCTATGATCATGTATCTTACAAATAAAAGATCTGAATTTGCAAAGCTCTACTTATGTGAGTAACTCTATTCACATCAGTAGCTCCACTGCACTGACTTCATGGAACTGCTTGGCTTTGTCCCTTGTTCAAAGCATAAGAAAAACTCAGAAAAGGGAGAGCGGTGTGTCCTTTGGAAAGGCAGCACGCCTTACATCATATACTGCTGTTTGGGTAGATCTGTGTGCGCAGCTAGAGCAAAGTCACTTGATCTGTGCTTTTGACAAATGTGCATGGGGAAGAGGGGTTATACGTACCTGGCACCATGTGCCTTGTTCTGAGTATCCAACTGGGGCTTCATAGACATTTTTTAAAAAAGCAGACAGAGCATACACCAGTGCAGAAACTCTAAAACTGCAGGCACCAATGAACTTGGCCAACATATTCTGTATTATAATTATACAGAGAAAATAATGTTGGTATGTTTAAGTTTGCAACTTAATGGTTCCATTTAAAACTCCATTTGCATAGTATCTGCCTCCTATTATAGATTTTAATTCATAGATATTAAGGCCAGAAGGGACTATTAATTCATCTAGTCTGATCTGTATACCACAGGCCATTAAATTTCACCCAGTTGCCCCTATATTGAGCCGAATAACTTTGTTTGACTAAAGCATATCTTCCAGAGTGGCATTCAGTCTTGACTGGAGGACATCAAGAGTTGGAGAACCCACTACTTCAACTGGTATATTGTTTGCTCCCCTCAGTTCTGATATCCTTCCTCTGTTTTACAAACTAAAAATGCACATGCATTCGCCTTGTAAAGCAATTTACAAGATCATTTTTCATATCACTTTTCTTCTGATAGCATCTAGGAACCCTGACCCATTGGGCTAGGCACTAAGCAGACAAGTAACAAAGACAACTAGAAAGCCAACACTCCAGGTGTCAGGCAAAATGCAACAATCAGATGTAATAGGCAAAGTAATGGGGGTGGGCTAGGAGTATGATACTACAATAAAAAGATTAGAATAGCAATTTGATTTTGTTTGCACACAGGATATACTGACACAGCAAACAAAACAAGGAATAGATTTAAATTATATTAGTCATTGTATTGATATTATCATTGGGTTACTTACTAAATGAAGATTCATAGAAAGATGACATATAATCACGAGAGAGTTATTCAGTCAGGGACACAAATTTCTCCAGGGAATGTCATACATGACACTGATGTCCTTAAATGTTAGATTTGGACTGAAATATGTGTAAAATTACATGTAGCCAAGAGCTCCCAATCAGATACTCTGGACCACACGTGTATGCAAGACAAGAACTTGCAACTGTTGTACGTCTAATACTGTCCTCTTGACCCCCCCTCCATGTGGTAAACTGCAGAGAGACATTCCAAGGTGGGATTAACGTTACAAAGTCCTGGGCTACATACTTACCAGCTGACATCTTCTCCCCCACCTTAGTCTGACCAGCATGCACCTCTTCAGGTTGGATAACTTGTTATGTGGATATTGTGAACACCTGGCTGAATAAGGACCCATTCTCAGCCAGCAAAACAGCAATACAAATAATGATACAGCAATTTGTTTGCCTAGCTGGGTGGAAATTTCCAAAGTGGCTCACAATGTTACTCAGAGGAGACTTTCACAAAACGAGGGCTTGCCTACGCAGTGGGGTTATGCACATTACAAGGGTGTGATTTCTAAAGCAAACTAACATTTTGTGCCTTAGTTGGTCCATGTAGACCAGTAGTGGGCAACCTGCAGCCGATTGGCTGGGAACAGCAAGCCGTGGCCACTGGGAGCTGCGGGGGAGCGTGCCTGCGGAGGGTCAACATCAGTAAGATGTCTAGCGGCCCGCAATCAGATTACCCTGATGGACTGCATGTAGCCCACGGGTTGCCCACCACTGGTGTAGACCTGCTGGTGTATACTAAAGGTTCCCTAGAACATTTGAATATACTAGTACTATATTAAAGCACACTGGGGAACCTTTACTGCACACCAGCAGGGTCTACACGGATCAATTAAGGCACAACACAGCAGGATCAAGGTGGTGGAGAGGTTTGGGATGTGAAGGTAAAAGCTCTTACTATCACACAAATACACAAAATCAATGCAAAGGGAAACCCAAACAATAACAGGGTATATTTGTTTCTTTGTATTCAGTAAGAGTCTGCTCGAGGGTTCATCAAAAATTTCCAATAATAATTATCCTGTCAGAAAATGTAGGGTCATTGAAATCAAAATGGTTTATGAGGAAACAGTTGATTTTGATTTCATTTTTTGATTTTCCCTTGGGAAATATTTTTTTCATTTACATTTTGAAACAAAAAAACCCTCTTATTTTGAACTGACGTTTTGAAATACAAATTTATTTTCAACACGTCAAAATCTTTCATTTTGAAGTTTTTAAACGGAATTTTTCTGGAACTGTTTGTTCTTCCAATATGTCCACTTTTTGTCAAAAGATTGGAATTTTCCACAAAATGGCAACTGCATTCTTCGAATGCCTCTTGCCCACTCCTATCCCCACTGAATATAGCGGCAAATGCTATTGGCTTCACTGGGAACAGGTAGGGTTGCCAACGTTGGTTGGCCATATTCCTGGAGGTTGTTACATGACATACTCTTTGATTCTTAATTCCTGGAGACTCCAGGGCAATCCTGGAGGGTTGGCAACCCTAGGAGCAGGCCTAAGGGTCTCATTTCAAAGGGAGCTCCATAAAGACGTAAGGAAGAAGGGAAATGGTTCAAGGGAAGGAGGCCAAGGATTGAAAATAGACGGGGTAAAGTGTGAAAGAGAGAAGTATAACACAAGTGAGACACCTACAGAAAACAGCAAGCAATTTAGCCACTTCTGTGACATACTATGAAGTTACTCATATCTTATGCAACTGCATTAGAGTTTCCGTGACCTGTACTGTCCTAATGGTGGAGTGGCAGGGAAGAGGACAGGATGGAGAACAGGGAGCTGTTGTACACAGGAAGCTCATTGTCATAATACCCCTCTGTAACTGGGTGGCTGCCACTGTGCCCCATCTCCAAGCACGTGCTGCCACGCCCAGTCCCAGTCAAAGAGGTTTACTCTTTTATAACATAGGTTAAACAAACAACCAGAACACAGTCCTAAATCAATACCTTGCTCCCAGGCTTCAGGGCCTCCGGCACTCTAGCTCCGAGCAGCTTCTCAGCCTCAGCCAGCTCTGCTCCCTCTTCGAGCAGCCACAGGGTTGCTCCCTTGAGCCCCTGACCCCTTGCTCCAAGGACCCACCACAGGGCTTAGCTCCACTCCAGCGTGGCCTCTGCTAACCAGGGCTCAGCCTGTCTCAGTCCTTCCTCCTCAGCTGCCTACCAGGAGCCCTTTATAGGCCCAGGTGGATCATAGAATCATAGAATCATAGAATATCAGGGTTGGAAGGGACCTCAGGAGGTCATCTAGTCCAACCCCCTGCTCAAAGCAGGACCAATCCCCAATTAAATCATCCCAGCCAGGGCTTTGTCAAGCCTGACCTTAAAAACTTCTAAGGAAGGAGATTCTACCACCTCCCTAGGTAACGCATTCCAATGTTTCACCACCCTCCTAGTGAAAAAGTTTTTCCTAATATCCAACCTAAACCTCCCCCACTGCAACTTGAGACCATTACTCCTTGTCCTGTCTTCTTCTACCACTGAGAATAGTCTGGAACCATCCTCTCTGGAACCACCTCTCAGGTAGTTGAAAGCAGCTATCAAATCCTCCCCCATTCTTCTCTTCTGCAGACTAAACAATCCCAGTTCCCTCAGCCTCTCCTCATAAGTCATGTGTTCCAGACCCCTAATCATTTTTGTTGCCCTTCGCTGGACTCTCTCCAATTTATCCACATCCTTCTTGTAGTGTGGGGCCCAAAACTGGACACAGTACTGCAGATGAGGCCTCACCAATGTCAAATAGAGGGGGACGATCATGAAGCCCAAGCCCTCTTTAATTAGCTGGATTAGGCTCACCTGCTCTGGTCCAAGGGTGCTAGGCTCAGTCTATCCACAGAGACCAGCTACCTTCTGATACCATCTCCTCGTCAGAGCACGCCCACAACCTCTAATTCCACAACTGTTTCATAGAATCATAGAAGATTAGGGTTGGAAGAGACCTCAGGAGGTCACCTAGTCCAATCACCTGCTCAAAGCAGGACCAACCCCAACTAAATCATCCCAGCCAGGATTTTGTCAAGCCAGGCCTTCAGAACCTCTAAGGATGGAGTTTACACCACCTCCTTAGGTAATCCATTCCAGTGCTTCACCACCCTCCTAGTGAAATAGTGTTTCCTAATATCCAACCTAGACCTCCCACACTGCAACTTGAGACCATTGCTCCTTGTTCTGTCATATGCCACCACTGAGAACAGCCGAGATCCATCCTCTTTGGAACCCCCTTCAGTTACTTGAAAGCTGCTATCAAATCCCCCCTCACTCTTCTCTTCTCTTTACAGACTAAATAAGCCCAGTTCCCTCAGCCTCTCCTTATAAGTCATGTGCCCCAGCTCCCTAATCATTTTTGTTGCCCTCTGCTGCACTCTCTTCAATTTGTCCACATCCTTTCTGTATTGGGCAGCCCAAAACTGGAAGCAATATTCCAGATGTGGCCTCACCAGTGCCAACTAGAGGGGAATAATCACTTCCCTCGATCCGCTGGCAATGCTCCTACTAATGCAGCCTAATATGCCGTTAGCCTTCTTGGCAATAAGGGCACACTGTTGACTCCTATCCAGCTTCTCATCCACTGTAATCCCCAGGTCTTTTTCTGCAGAACTGCCTCTTAGCCAGTCGGTTCCCAGCCTGTAGCCGTGCATGGGATTCTTCCATCCTAAGTGCAGGACTCTGCACTTGTCCTTGTTGAACCTCATCAGATTTCTTTTGGCCCAATCCTCCAATTTTACTAGGTTACTCTGGACCCTATCCCTACCCGCCAGCATATCTATCTCTCCCCCATCTTAGTGTCATCCATGAACTTGCTGAGGGTGCAATCCATCCCATCATCTAGATCATTAATGAAGATGTTGAACAAAACCGGCCCCAGGACCGACTCCTGGGGAACTCCACTTGATACCGGCTGCCAACTAGACATCAAGCAGTTGATCACTACCAGTTCAACCTGACAATCTAGCCAGCTTTTTATGCACCTTATAGTCCATTCATCCAATCCATACTTCTTTAACTTGCTGGCAAGAATTCTGTGGGTGACCATAACAAAAGCTTTGCTAATGTCAAGATATATCATGTCCACTGCTTTCCCCATATCCACAGTGCAAGTTATCTCATCATAGAACGCATTCAGGTTGGTCAGGCATGACTTGTCCTTGGTGAATCCATGTTGACTGTTCCTGATCACCTTCCTCTCCTCCAAGTGCTTCAAAATAGATTCCTTCAGGACCTTCTCCATGATTTTTCCAGGGACTGAGGTGAGGCTGACTGGCCTGTAGTTCCCTGGATTCTCCTTCTTCCCTTTTTTAAAGATAGGCACTATCTTTGCCTTTTTCCAATCGTCCGGGATCTCCCCCGATTGCCACACGTTTTCAAAGATAATGGCCAATGGCTCTGCAATCACATCTGCCAACTCCCTCAGCACCCTTGGATGCATTAGATCTGGACCCCGGGACTTGTGCATGTCCAGCTTTTCTAAATAGTCCTTAACCTGTTCTTTCACCACTGAGGGCTGCTCACCACCTCCCCATACCGTGCTACCCAGTGCAGCAGTCTGGGAGCTGACCTTGTCTGTGAAGACTGAGGCAAAAAAAGCAGTGAGTACTTCAGCTTTTTCTACATCATCTGTCACTAGGTTGCCTCCCCCATTCAGTAAGGGTCACACACTTTCCCTGACCTTCTTCTGGTTGCTAACATACTGTAGAAACCCTTCTTGTTACCCTTCACATACCTTGCTAGCTACAACTCCAATTGTGCTTTGGCCTTCCTGATGACATCCCGGCATGCTCAAGCAATATTTTTATATTCCTCCCTAGTCATCTGTCCAAGTTTCCACTTCTTGTAAGCTTCCTGTTTGTATTTAAGCTCACTGAAGATTTCTCTTTAAGCCAAGCTGGTTACCTGCCATATTTTCTATTCTCTCTGCACATCGGGATGGTTTGTTCCTGCACCCTCAATAAGGATTCTTTAAAATACAGCCAGCTCTCCTGGACTCCTTTCTCCCTCATATTAGCCTCCCAGGGGACTCTGCCCATCAGTTCCCTAAGGGAGTCAAAGTCTCCTTTTCTGAAGTCCATTTTGCTACTCTCCATTCTTCCTTTTGTCAGGATCCTGAGCTCAACCATCTCATGGTCACTTCTGCCCAGGTTGCCACCCACTTCTACTTTCCCTACCAATTATTCCCTGTTTATAAGCAGCAGGTCAAGAGGAGCATTGCCCCTAGTTGGTTCCTTCAGCACTTGCACCAGGAAGTTGTCCCAAACACTCTCCAAAAACTTCCTGGATTGTCCGTGCACTGCTGTATTCTTGTACATCCAGGATTACCAGGGTACTTGACTAGCCTGGCTGTTTTTTTAATGGATTTGCCAGTTGCCAGAAAAATCATTGAATCTGCCGGGTTGTTTTTTTTTTCACGTAGATCTAAAGATTTGCATTATTATCACAATACACTGGGATATCTAATATTAAAACTTTCTGTGTCCAGCTAAAAATGCTGCAGTGTTCCCACTTCCACAGTTTAAGCGATAACAGATCAAAACGGCTGAAAATACAGCAGCTGCCTGCCCACCATCACACAAGCGCACCATGCATGTGCGTGAGAGAGGGTGTGAGTCATGAGAGAGTGAGGAGATGTGCAAGGCCTATTAAATAATGGAAGATCGGGACAGTGGTGTGAGTGATCCTATTATACCCCCGGGGGAAAAAAAGCTTGCATCGGAAACTGCACATACAATGACAACTGGTTAAACAAAACAGACTACAAAGACTGGCGGGCAAAATGTGCTGATAAAACAAACACTGTTGAATATGGGGGTGTTGAGGAGTTGCCTTGTGGTTGGGGGTTGGGGCTGCAGTGGGCTTGCCTTGTGCGGGGGAGGTGTACTGGGTTTTTTGCATTTCAAAGGTGGTAACCCTATGTACACCAGCCCTATCTTTGGACCAAAGAAGTCAGTTCACTGCAAGACTGCAGAGAATCAAAACAGAAGCTAATAATGAAACGAAACTAATGTAAGTAACTGCGGGGAAACGTGGCAAAAAATCCAGTGAATTGAAATCAAATAGTTCTGACCAGTGTACTACCATTAATATAATATGGGCTGGTCTACACTACTGCACTAAATTGATCTAAATTACGTAACTTCAGTTGTGTGAATAACGTAACTGAAGTCGAAGTAGTTAGATCCACTTACCGCGGTGGCTACCCTGTGCTGTGTCAACGGGAGAGCATCTCCCATCGACATCCCTTACGCTTCTCAGGGAGGTGGAGTACACAAATCGATGGGAGAGTGCTCTCCCATCGATTTAGTGTGCCTTCACGAGACCCGCTAAATCGACACTCGCTGCACCGATTGCAGCAGTGCCGATCTATCCATAAGTGTAGACATGACCTCGCATCTAAATAATTATCTGATTCCACCCTCCATTGGGGGAGAAGAAAGGTAAAACATTTAAGAACAAGAGCCTGATGAGAACATCCTGGCTGCAACCTTCAAATGTCACCTTTGCATGGCATAGTCCATAACTATTCAGATGCCCACAAATATATTGCCTTTAATGCCAAACTGGGACATGCATGATAAAGCGCTGGTGGAGTGGAATGAGCATCTCTGTTCCTAGCTTCTGTTCATTTAATCTTTCCTAACTATAAATTGTATCTGTCTCTCCCCACCCCATATAGTTGGGTTCTAATAAGGAGGGAATCTTGTCATATAATAGCTATGAGGAAGCCTGACGCTGCTAAAAACACCTTTTCCCTCAGCAGAGGTCACTGTGCATTAGGATAAGGCTTAATTAAATGGAAAGGGGATGAAGAAGAGAGAAGAAAATATTATTTTACTCTTAGAATCTGAATACACTCAGAGCTTAAAATTACAATGTTGTATACTATCACTGTTTTTCTGGCTTCATCAATTTTTTTCTTCCAAAGTCAGCACCCCAGACTCTTACATGCCTTTGTCTCCTGCTGTCATCAAGACGTTTGCATGCATTAATCCATGACAAATGGCTTCATTTGATCCATAACTGATTTCCCCACCCGCCAACTAGAAACAGATTACAGAAATGAAAAGAAAAACTAGGCTAGAAAAAAGGGCTCATCTATTTATTGGTGTGGGGACAGTATACACATTAAGGCAAACAATACCAGGCTGGCTGAGGGAGAAAGCACTGGCTTTTCAGTCATGGAAAGTCAGTATCCAGCACACTAGGAAAACAAACTACATATTAATCCAGTTCATATTGTATGATACAACTACAGTAATTACAGCATTACAGATGTGGCAACTGGTTTGGATATGCTAATTCCCCACCAGATCCCTGCCCTGCACCTTTTCCCGAAATTCAAACCAGAAACAAACCCTTTCAAAGCCTTCCATTATATTATATCCCCCTATTATTTGTCATCTTAATGCATAGCAATGCTCCCTGGCTCCTCCTGAGACCCCAAAACTTAAAGTATCCCACTACAGAAATAAGCATAAAAAGAGCTACATGTGGGTAATGCTACTTATCACAGAGCAAAGACATAAAAAAGTCAGAAAGCACCTCACACATATTTCACACCAAAAGACACAGTTACATGCCATGAGAAAGTTACTCCAGAGCTGAACTAAAACAAGTACACAGGGGACATCCTGACAGGCCAACCTTCTCTATGCTGCCTGGATTTCTCTTGGGAAGAATGCACTGGCTGGCTTATCTGGCTACATGCTACCGGATAGGATTTAGCCTTTGAAAGGATAATGCCTTCATCACTGGCTTTACATTTTTGCCTGGGATAACACAGAAATCCTGACACTGGTAGAAGTATTTACTTAAAAGGGCACAAAGAAAAACTGAGAAAAACATAGCAAGCTATGAGCTTTCCTCTTTTTTAAATAAACACATCCAGTTATGTCTTATTAAATCAATTTTCCCATAAGGTGCTAAGATCTTTTATAGAATTCTTCACTCCATTCTGATTCTAGAATCAACTGTTAGTGTTGAAAAGCTTCTGAATAGAAAAGCTGGTTGATTTGTGTATGTGTGTGCATGATGAAAAATAGCTGTTTAGTCACATTCATGGTGCTTTTCACTATAACTTACTTACCCAATACACCCTCACCCAAATCCTTAACTGGTATAAATCAGCCTAGCTCCATTGAAGCCGGGCTGTTTTACCCCACCTTTCTCCTTTGTGATTTTTTGCTTCTGTCAAATATATGGTGGGGAACCTCACTTGTTCATAGAACTGATCTCAGTTGCACCTGTAAATATAAAGTAATGGCACTGAAGTAAGAAACAGTGAAGCAACTCTTAAGATTTTAAAAAATACAGAATCAGACTATTAGATTTAAGAGGTACAGGTAAAAATATATTGTAATAATACTTGTTATATTTTTATCACCCTGTATCCCATTTACCAAAGAATGCCATTCCCCCATCTGGTTTTTCTACCAGTACATTCCACAAGATATGTAATCTACAAAAATAGATACAGATTTTCTTAGTTTAATCATATTCTTTTAAAAATAAACAAATACATCAGTGGAACTTTCTTTGCTAAATAAACTATCCTTAGTTGCTTCCAACTTAATTAAATGCAATTAACTCTTGTTTGTTTTGGCAACCAATTAATGTCATGATCAAATATAAATAGACTCTGCAAGAAAAGATTATAATTAATAAATCCTTTACAATACTGTAAAATTACACTGAAGCTTTGCTTGCCAGAAATACTTAACTGCATTTTTGAAGTGTATTAATGAGGACACTAAAAAAGATAATAAAGTTTTATCAACGTGTATGCAGCTATTTTACTGTGGTTCTTGCCCTCTCTCAATCTGATCTATATAGCTTTCAGGCTGACAGTATTATTTAGACTTCATGAAATAGTAAGACCAGATTTCCTTCTTTCTGATCAATGCATTTGTTACAACATTTTAAAATATTTAAAGCCAAAGTTGCTATTCACATAACTTCATTGATTTAAACAGGGTTACGGCAGCAGAGATTTTTGCCCATGGTGTTTATTTCATTGGCTGATAGAAAAAATATCTGAGAAATAATATCCAACGTGTAATATTACAAGAAAGCAAAGGCTATGTCTTCATATGAATGACATGACTCCATACCAATGGGAACTTTGGGTTCTCAAGAAGTGCTGGATAAGCTTATTGAATCAGAGAGTCATAGAACTGGAAGGGACCTCAAGAGGTCATCTAGTCCAGTCCCCTGCACTCAAGGCAGGACTAAGTATTATCTAGACCACATCTGACAGGTGTTTGTCCAACCTGCTCTTAAAAATCCCCAATGATGGAGACTCTACAACCTCCCTAGGCAATTTATTCCAGTGCTTAACCACTCTGACCGTTAGGAAGCTTTTCCAAATGTCCAACCTAAACAGCCCTTGCTGCAATTTAAGCCCATTGCTTCTTGTCCTATCCTCAGAGGTTAAGAAGAACAATTTTATATTTATATTTTTACCCATGTTTTAATAGCAATGTTAATATGCAGAGATATAAGGATTTTCAATCACTGTGTTTTCTAACAATAGAGTACACTATTCAGCCAGTGGTTAAGTGCAGTCTGTTATGTACACACACACACCCCTACACACCTTAAAAAGTAGTTGAAAGCAGTGAAAGAAAAATCTTTGAGACAGGTTTTCAAAACAGCTCAGCAACCACAATTCTTAATGGGAGTTACTGGCTGTGCCTTCCATTTTTAAAGGCAGCCTTACATTCACAAACATTCTTCATGGCCCAAATCCACCCATACAGTACACACTCCAAATACGAGTCATCTCAGTGGGGCCACTGTAGTAGACGGAAGCCTAGCCTTTCCAGTCCATAGATCCTCCATGCCTTGCGGTCTCTTTGGACATATGCAGTGAGCCATGCTGTGCAAGCCATGTGCTGCCCCATTCTCTGATCTCAGTATCATAGTGCCTTGTGGGAGCTGCTCAATACCTTGCGGGTTTGGGCTTTAAGATTTGACCTGAGCACCCATAACAACTATGGACTTCAATGGGAATTGCAGGCACTCTGGATGTTTCCAAAGATAAACATTTTAAGATCTGTTCCTGTAAGTCCTGACTTGCACAAGTAGTCCTTCTTCACATGAGTCATTCCATTGCCCTGAATGGGACGAAGCATATGAGCAAGGGTTTGCAGGACTGGGCCCTTCCATTTCCGCCACCAGGCTGCTCTCCAGGTTATTCTAATGCAAAGTGTGTCTCTTTCTTCCACTGAAGTAAAGGAAGAATTGCAGCTGAACAGCTGTAAGATATGAACATACAATTGCTATTGATTATGACAAGCCAGAAACCTCGGCCCGCATCCTGCACCAGCTGAAATGAAGAGTTTTCCTGTCCTTTTGACAGGAGCAGGACTGGGTTCTTAAACTAACAGAGGAAATGAGGATGCTACCCATTTGGAACATTCTGCAAGATGCACAGAGATAGATGCCAGAAAATCATCTTATTAACAGGGCCTAATAATATGAGTCACAAATTTATATGCGGTACTTTGGAACTTCATTCATTTTAACTTACACCCTAATTCCCCACTGTGCATCCTCGACTGAGACTAACACGTCTGGACTGGAGCTGTGCTGCAGCCCCACTGGTAGCTGCCGAAAGCCCAGTGGAAAGGAGTCCCCAGTGCCTGCCCAGTGCTAAAATAAGTTTTGCTCAGAAGAACAGTTCTGTTTAGAACACTGGAGAACAGTGGAAAAGCTGAATCCCACATGGAAAATAAATCATGCCCATTGTAAAGGTTTGATTTCACAACAGAGAGAAAAGGAAAACATGCAAAACGAAATGTAAAAGATTACAGGAGAGCAAGACTAAAACAAAAGGGTGAGATCACTTGCGTCTTAAGAGGAAATGCACTTGATATTACCTTTTCAAATACAAATCAGTGTTGAACTTAAATAGGGCAATAATTAAAGGCAGGTTTCTGATGTTATCCGCAGAAACCAATCAATGTAGAAATAATGTATATTGCTTTTGGGGTTTATATTTGTGTCTAATTTTTCTTGGGGCTTAGCCATCACAGTATGAATCCCCACAGTCTTGCAATATTGTGACAGCAAGATACAAGCATTACTGAGCATTGAAAGGTCCCCTTGTGACTCACATCGCAACCCCCTACCCTCTCCCCCAGGCTGCTCTCAAGCAGAGACTGAGTTTTGACACATGGGTGTGGGAAGAGAAGATATCCAGCAGAGATTCAATCCCTCATGCTGCTGAGTGCTGATGTGAGGCAAAGCACAAGTGCTGGGTATTTGCTTTTTGTTCAGCATCTCCAAAGAATGGCTTCTGTGACATATAGAGAAAGATGCAGAGTGCCCAATGACAGAGAGCAAGCCACTGTGTCCTCGCTCAACTGAGCGCTGGGGAGAGTGAAAGTGGGCACATCAGGAGGTGGGGACAAAGTGTGGTCAAGGCACCGGGGTTTATGTGCAACTCCCGTGCATCCAAAAGGAATGTGTAACAGCTAGTATCAAGATACTCCTGTTATCACCCAGGAGTTCTTTCACACAGTGTGTATGGAAGGGCTGATCTTAGGAGATACAGAAATGCTTCCAACAGTTCCTTTGAAACAGTATCTCTCACAGCCAGCTGCTCAGTGCCTCCTGGCACAAGCTGGGCCCTCTGTTCTTGGCAGCCCATCAGACTGCAGCACACATACTCCCCCTCCATTTAATTCACCTTACTGGATCACAAGTAACAAACCACCACATTCAGCGGCATGACTTTTGGCTGGCTCCACACACCTGCAGCACAGAGATGCTAGGCAGATACCTGAGGCAGGATGAGGAGCTGCAATGCTGAGTAACTGGCATGACCCTTGCTAATGCCTAGCTGTACGTAGATGGAGAAATTCTGTAGGCCGTTTGACTCCCTACCAAGCATTAGTTTTTCTGTGGCAATAGCCCATCCCCTTTGTCCACTGTACATGGGGCACATGAGATGGAGATGGATCAAGCATTCTGGCCAAAGCATTCTCCTCAGCTTCTTCAGCCAGAAAGCTCTACATCTGCAGTATCTGTTTAAACCAGTGATTTGCAGGGCAGCCTTTGTAAAATTCTTGCTCTACTACATAAGGTGATAAAGCATCAGAGCTCTAGCTGAACTGGTCTCCATTAGATATTTTTACTTGGAATTAATTGATCAGGGAGTGTCCTGACTAGCATTTACAAATGTGTTAATTACTTTGAGTTTATTGACAGCCAATTAATTCAAGGGTTAAAAAAGTCTAGCGTAGACATACCCATTAAAAGGTATAGTGTTGCAATAGTCCCTTTGATGCTGGAACTCTTGAAGGGCAGACCCCATCTCCTTCAATTGATGAAAGCCATAAAATGCAATTACAGAAACTTTATAGGCACTTACACCATCCTAAACAATTACTGCATGTGAGCTACGGACCATAAAGATGGTAGACGGTACAAAATAATGTGTATGGAAAATACAAATACCAATTACTGCATGTGAGCTATGGATCATAAAGATGGTAGACGGTACACTATACATAAGAACATAAGAACGGCCATATTGGGTCAGACCAAAGGTCCATCTAGCCCAGTATCGTGTCTTCTGACAGTGTCCAATGCCCGGTGTCCCAAAGGGAATGAACAGGACAGGTAATCATCAAGTGATCCATCCCCTGTTGCCCATTCCCAGCTTTTGGCAAACAGAAGCTAGGGACACCATCCCTGTCCATCTTGGCTCATAGCCATTGGTGGACCTATCCTCCACAAACTTCTCTAATTCTTTTTTGAACCTTGTTACAGTCTTGGCCTTCACAACATCCTTTGGCAAGGAGTTCCACAGTTTGACTGTCCATTGTGTGAAAAAATACTTCCCTTTGTTTGTTTTAAACCTATTGCCTATTAATTTCATTTGATGACCCTTAGTCCTTGTGTTATGAGAAGGAGTAAATATCACTTCCTTATTTACTTTCTCCACACTAGTCATGATTTTATAGACCTCTATCATATCTCCCCTTAGTCATCAAGCTGAAAAGTCCCAGTCTTATTAATCTCTCCTCATATGGCAACCATTCCAAACCCCTAATCATTTTTGCTACTGTTTTCTGAACCTTTTCCAATATATCTCTTTTGAGATGGGGCAACCACATCTGCACACAGTATTCAAGATGTGGGCATACCATGGATTTATATAGAGGCAATATGATATTTTCTGTCTTATCTATCTCTTTCTTAATGAGTCCCAACATTTTGTTCACTTTTTTGACTGTCACTGCACATTGAGGGGATGTTTTCAGAGAACTATCCACAATGACTCCAAGATCTCTTTCTTGAGTGGTAACAGCTAATTTAGACCCCATCATTTTATATGGAGAGTTGGGATTATGTTTTCCAACGTGCATTAGTTTGCATTTATCAACATTGAATTTCATCTGCCATTTTGTTGCAGTTTTGAGAGATCCTTCTGTAGTTCTCTACAGTCTGCCTGGGACTTAACTATCTTGAGTAGTTTTGTACCATCTGCAAATTTTGCCACCTCTCTGTTTACCCCTTTTTCCAGATCATTTATGAATATGTTGAACAGCTCTGGACCCAGTACAGACCCCTGAGAGACCCCATTATTTACCTCTCTCCATTCTGAAAACTGACCATTTATTCCTACCCTTTGTTTTCTATCTTTTAACCAGTTACTGATCCATGAGAGAACCTTCCCTCTTATCCCATGACTGCTTACTTTGCTTAAGAGCCTTTGGTGAGGGATCTTGTCAAAGGCTTTCTGAAAATCTAAGTACACTATATTCACTGGATCCCCCTTGCCCACATGCTTGTTGACCCCCTCAAAGAATTCTAGCAGATTGGTGAGGCATGATTTCCCTTTACAAAAGCCATGTTGACTCTTCCCCAAAAAATTATGTTCATCTGTGTGTCTGACAGTTTTGTTCTTTACTATAGTTTCAACCAGTTTGCTTTGTACTGAAGTCAGCCTTACTGGCCTGTAATTACCAGGATCACCTCTGGAGCCCTTTTTAAAAACTGGCATCACATTAGCTATCCTCCAGTCATTTGGTACAGAAGCTGACTTAAATGATAGGTTACAGACTGCAGTTAGTAATTCTCCAATTTCACATTTGCATTCCTTCAGAACTCTTGGGTGAATACCAGCTGGTCCTGGTGACTTATTACTATTTAGTTTATCAATTTGTTACAAAACCTCCTCTAATGACACCTCAGTCTGGGACAGTTCATCAGATTTGTCACCTAAAAAGAATGGCTTAGGTTTGGGAATACAAACAAATATCAATTACTGCATGTGAGATATGGATCATAAAGATGGTTGACAGTACACTATACAAAAGAGTGTGTGGGGAAGATATAATTACCCATCAACTTACTGCAGGTTAACACAGACAAGATGAGAATCTGGCCCGTGACTTGATATTCTATAACCAGTGGATCATGTATGCAATCTGACAATGGTTAGGCAGATGGTGAGTTGTGATTACTGCTCTTGATTAGCTCAGAATTCATAGAATCAAAGAATCATAGAATATCAGCGTTGGAAGGGACCTCAGGATTGCACACATCCAATTATTATTGTTACCCCATCTTACCCCATCCCAGCCTGCTTGTTTGTTTCATCCACCTCTTATGTCTTGTCTTTTGGATTATAAGCATTTTGGGGCAAGGAGTGCCAGCTACTATATGATAATCTAGTACAATGAGGCTCCAAGATGGTTGGACTCTGGGCACTGCCACAATATAAAATAATAAATAATACATTGCAAATCTGCTAGGCGGAGGCAGGATGTAAAGCTGAACACCAGTAAAGAATAAATCACCTGGTGTGTTGCCCTGAGGTAAAGGCATGTGGCAAGCACAGGGGGGTCTTGGTCCTGGACTGGAACTTCTAGGCTCTGCAATAATTCAAATAACAAATAAGACATCTACAGTGTTCCCCTACCAAACTAGGTCCATAGCCATGTGTTGAAATATTGCACAAAAGACAAAAAGAAAAGGAGTACTTGTGGCACCTTAGAGACTAACCAATTTATTTGAGCATGAGCTTTCGTGAGCTACAGCTCACTTCATCGGATGCATACCGTGGAAACTGCAGCAGACTTTATATATACACAGAGAATATGAAACAATACCTCCTCCCACCCCACTGTCCTGCTGGTAATAGCTTATCTAAAGTGATCATCAGGTTGGGCCATTTCCAGCACAAATCCAGGTTTTCTCACCCTCCACCCCCCCCCCACAAATTCACTCTCCTGCTGGTGATAGCCCATCCAAAGTGACAACTGTTTACACAATGTGCATGATAATCACTTTGGATGAGCTATTACCAGCAGGATAGTGAGTTTGTGTGTGTGGTTTTTGGGAGGGGGGTGAGAGAACCTGGATTTGTGCAGGAAATGGCCCAACTTGATTATCATGCACATTGTGTAGAGAGTTATCACTTTGGATGGGCTATCACCAAAGGGTGGGAGGAGGTATTGTTTCATATTCTCTGTGTATATATAAAGTCTGCTGCAGTTTCCACGGTATGCATCCGATGAAGTGAGCTGTAGCTCACGAAAGCTCATGCTCAAATAAATTGGTTAGTCTCTAAGGTGCCACAAGTACTCCTTTTCTTTTTACGAATACAGACTAACACGGCTGTTACTCTGAAACCGCACAAAAGACAGACCATGATCTAATTTCAGAACCCATGATGGTATCTTCTCAAAGTAGCATGGATGAGCCATTAGAAATGTTAATTAACACTGCTAGCAAAACGGGGTTAAAGAATAAAGTTTCTGGAGATTCTCCAGTGAGCAAATCATTTCTCATTCTTGCCTTAGCAAAATTAAAAGACAATAGTAGAAGATGACAACACCCTCTGCACCTCTGGCAGGTTGGGGGGTGGAGTAGGGATGGAGCAGCCGCTGCATTCCCAGGTGCAAGGATTGCAGTTCTGCACAATCCTTTTGCAGGTCACACAAGGAGGGTACAATGGCTTTTTACATCCTCTGCACTGCTGTAAATGGAAGGGCCAGGGCCACACTTAGCTGCAGAAATATGGGGAAGGTCCAAAGCATAGTACTTAATGCATCAGGACAACAATATTTTAGTAGAAGTTCCTAATAGCAACCTGCTTCTTAAAGTTAAGAAGGAAGTTACCAGATCTGAGAACAGCTTTCCCGTGTCCAAACTTGTCTCATTAACTTTACAACTCCAGTACACAGAATGTAGCTCCAAAAAGCTGATAGTTATTTACCATATCACAAAAGACATAAATAGGGAGATTTCTCAGTACCACAGAGCATGTTGTTCTGTCTTCAATTAGGGCCTTTTTAGGCCTGGCCCATGTCATCTTTTGGAGGTTTAATTCCTTGGATTTTTGTAAGCAATCTGTCATTACATCTTCTTAGGACATCCACTGCCCCAGACAAGCAAATCACAAGAGCACAACTCAGTATATAGTCCTGCCTGATACACCCTAGCTATTCACATTCCCCAGTCCAAAACTGTTTGTGCTATTTATAGCACGGCTCCTACACACACAACATCAATGCTGTTTTGCATGCAAGGAGGTGTAACAACATTACATTGCTCTGTATTATCACTCTTAACTCAGCAGCTGACAGTTTACATATCTGCAGACACAGACTTAGGAAGATATTAAAAGATATATTGTACCTATAGCCAGTTCATTGATTATAGTATATCAAGTTCTGGACCAGATTCTGATCTTGTTTATGTCTGTGTTAACCTGGAGTAAGTTCATTGGTTTCAGGGCATTTACTCCATATTTACAATGTAAACAAGATCAAAATCTGATCCTATGTCTTTTTTGGTTCTGTGTTAAGATAAATTATCAAGTGATATTGGCAATTACTTTTGTGGTCACTTGACCTTTACCCTTGATGTGCGTTAAGAAGTTAGATGGTGGTGAGCATATTGTACTGTGAATGCCAGGGTACATGTTTTTTTTTCTTTTCTCTCGTTCTCTAGTACAGTACCAGTATGGATTCTGATTGGCTTGAATACAATAACTAATAATTTTCCATATACATCTTCAAACCTGCTCCTATCAACATCAACAGCAAAAATCCCATTGGATTAGATCACTGATTCTCAATCATCCTGCAAGATAGGCAAGGAAATATTATATTCATATTTTTATTGAGGAATCAGACACAGAGAAGCTAAGTGCAACATTTTTACAAGATGTCATAAACTGGATATCAGCATTGGAGCCGCCCCAAATGAGTACAATTTTTGAAGATTTGGACCTAAGTGGCTTCCCTAAGGCTTCCCAAGTAAGTGGCAGAGTCAAGATTAAAACTAAAGTCCCTTGCTCACAGCCATAGATCAAGTCCTTGTAAGACGCTGCCTTTCTTTTATGAAACAAGCTCAGAGAACTCCTCGATTCTTGTTTGGTCTGAGTTTCTATAAGATTGCTTTGGCGTAGTGATTTTTTTTCTCTTAGTATTTATGGGCAAACTCTTCTCAAGATGATTTTTGATTCGTGTAAGATCTGCTGCTGCCACAATAAATAAAACTATGGATAGCTTAGTATTTAGTTGGTGTACGTATGACCTAAAGTCCTGGTTTTAACATTTATATAACTGTGTCGTTTGATGCATTTCTGTTACAGTACAAAGTAACACATGAAACACTGCCAAGAGAGAAAAAAAAGTGGAAGAAACTACTCAGCACTTTCTTGGCATACTGCCTTGAGAAACGCAACCACAATTTCACTGATACAAGCCAAACCAGCTCAGGCGGATACAACCATCTTTCCCTCTCTGAATAGGCCTTTTTTTTTTAATTAACATCTTTGCAAACGTCAACCATGTTACAGTATCTCTATGTTTCTAGCCCGCATCTTTATACTTTACAAAATTCACGTAGGACCAACTTGGCATCCTGAATGTTTAACAAATTATTCTACATGGGCTAAAACGTGTCATGTCCAGGTGATGGTAACTTGCAATTTTTGTGTTTATTTTTTTTTTAACTTCAAGGTCTAACCATGGTATTTTCCATTTACATTTAATGCTAATTCATAGAATATTCATAGAATATCAGGGTTGGAAGGGACCTCAGGAGATCATCGAGTCCAACCCCCTGCTCAAAGCAGGACCAATCCCCAATTTTTGCCCCAGATCCCTAAATGGCCCCCTCAAGGATTGAACTCACAACCCTGGGTTTGGCCTTAAGGTTCTTTCCTGAATTGAAATATAATCTCTTGTACATAATAAAACAATGAGAGATCATTTTGTATATTTGTGACACTGATGCAAATATCAAATTTATTTGCATCCTTAAGACTCAGAAATGCTTTGTTGATACTTTAGTGTCTTGCCAAACCTTAATGTCGACTTCCTACTTCTGGAGAACTGAGTCAATATTCGCAAAAAGAAAAGGAGTACTTGTTGCACCTTAGAGACTAACCAATTTATTTGAGCATAAGCTTTTGTGAAGAGAGCTGTAGCTCATGAAAGCTTATGCTCAAATAAATTGGTTAGTCTCTAAGGTGCCACAAGTACTCCTGTTCTTTTTGTGAATACGGACTAACACGGCTGCTACTCTGAAATGAGTCAATATTGTCAATCAGATTATCAATGGGCAATCACTGGCACTCAGCTACCTCTTTAAATCACAACCTGTCCAGTCTAATCCCAAGGCCAATTCAACAGCCATACAACTGTATGTATGCTGGAGTTTAAAATGGCCAATGTGGAATTGTTCTCATTGTGTTTTATTAACTCCAAACCAAACTAAGTACTCAGAGAACATTGATTGCTTCTTCCTAAAGTTATATCCTATGCATGTTTTCATGCGTACTTTGTATAATATAATTTTCTTGAAAATGAAATATATTTATATAAGGATCTGCAGAAGACAATATTACCTAAAGAGAATTGTATGGCATTGGAGCTATGCAAGTTTACACCAAATGAAGACTTTGTCCTTTGAGTATTAGTCAAGAAGAAGGAAAAAACTCCATGCACACACTCAACCTATTTCATTTTAAAAGAACATTCACCAATACATGCCTTACTAAGACATAATTATATGCATTCAAACCTTTGGGTTAATGTGACAAGGGAGACAACAGTCCATGTACGTGTGTAATATCGTACATTCAATTTTATACCCATAGTAATATTGAATATATCCTGTATGTGCCCTTCAGCTACTATTTCACAGAAAATGAAGCTACAGTCACTTAAAAATTCTGTCACATAAAATGGTTTGCGATTTATTTGCAATTTTGTATCTTCTGTCACGTCATCTATAGCTTACCAAAATGATGAATTATAGAAATATAGCCTGCAGTGAAATGAAAATTTAAACTTGTGTGTTCGCATGTATAATGTCCAAAAGTTTATCTGAAAACATTAGAACATAAGAACAGCCACACTGGGTCAGACCAAAGGTCCATCTATCCCAGATTCCTGTCTTCTGACAGTGGCTAATGCCAGGTGCCCCAGAGGGAATGAACAGAACAGGTAATCATCAAGTGATCCATCCCCTGTTGCCCATTCCCAGCTTCTGGCAAAAACTTACAATGTTTAAGAAAGTTTTAGAAAAAAAGGACTACTATACTTGATAAAGTCACCTTTCAGTGTCTCATGCCAGAAATCCATAGTGTTTCATTACTGAATTAATCTTCATATTAGAAATAGATTCTCTCAATACATATATCCATTCAGTTACATTCAAGTTTATTAGGTTCAATCCACTAAATCAGAATTTGTTTTTTTAACACTGCATGTACTTGTATTTAATGGATACTCTTGTATTTATCAAGTACAAGAGGCACAAGGCAGAAAGGAATCTGTCTCTTTTAATTACCCTAGTCTATACTAAAGTAGTCCTACCATTGAGTTTTTAATTGTTCGGAATGTCTCTTAAATTAAGTATCAAACTAATATCCATGTAATCCCACAAAATGAGAAAAAGTATGCTGAACCTGCTATTGACTATAGCTATTTTTGCCATGACTCAAAATTTCATATACACAAATATTAAATTACTGAAATTGTGCATTGGTTCATCTGCATCATTTGTATTAATCCTTATTTGGCTGAATATTTTAATCTTACTTATACAGTGACTAACAAACACATTCCTAATATTATAAATAGGAACTGCTTAGAGACTATAGTTGAATACATTAAATCAGTCAGTTTCCTAGTTAACATATTTCCATCCCTTTTATGTACAAACCTATTGCATTCAGTAAGCAGATTGCAAATTCATGGCCTTATAAAAACATTGTGCTGATTTCATGTTCTGACAATAGAAATTGTCTAAAATCTCTGTTTCCTCTAAAGGACCCTCCCTAGCTGGTACTTTCCAGGTGCAAAGCAATCTGAATCAGAGGTGAACACCATGTCAAATTCCACTCATCTGTCAATGTACTGGATTATTTCTTGAGAGACTGAAATTGGCTGCCTGGGATCAGAACACCATCAATCTTACTCATGCAGGGTGCGGAGTAGCTGCCTGAGAAAGGCTCGCAAGAGGAAACTCTCTGAGGTTCCTAAGCAGGTGATGAGGCAGCTGTAAAACCTTCACTATATCTGTATCACAGCTCTGAGTGAAAGATTTGTCATTTTCCACATTTCCCCAATACTTGGTATGCATTCAGTGTCTGACTGTTCTTGCTTCATAAAAGAAGTGATTTTTCAAGCTTAGGCAAATGTGGCAAAGCTCTGGATCTGCCAGGCTCTCATTTTTTCTCATAATGTCGCTTGTTTCAACAGACTTTACAAAATGAGATTACATTTTCCTTTTACCTATTTATGCAAGTAGTTTGTTTGTTTGTTTGTTTGTTTAGCCAGGGGACAGTCTCAGATCACCAATGGTGATTTCGCCGTTGTGTTTTAATGGGCATTTCTCTGTGTATTCCAAAAAAGAACATCCAAAACGGGATGTATTCTCTAACTTCAAAATGCCGGTACTAAAGCCAATACAAAACACATAATAGTTGTTCATTAGATAAAGCCTGTGAGTCAAATTTTTAGAACCATTCCTCTCCAGGCTATGATTATATTTATTTTATATTATGTTATTGAGAGAGAAGACACGAAGATACCCCCAAAACACTCTATCACTTTTGGGCAGCGAAAACAATTGGAAAAAAAACTTTTCAGCACATTAGACCCACTAAAGATTAAGGGCAATTTTTTTCAAATGTGCCTAAGTGATTTAGGAGGCTAAGCCCTATCACTTTTGAAAATGTTAGCCTTATTCTAATTCTGCTTTGATCTACCTGCTTCTACAAATTAAATAATGTGTAATTACCAGCTAATATTCTCTGTTTCATCTCTAATTCTCTTGGGAAGAACTTTCAGTCCTTTCCTTGGGTTCAGAGTATGTGAAATTACAACACAAGGCTCTCTCATTTCTAACTTATTGGTAATAATGAGCTTTAATATGCCATTTCTTCAACATTTTTCATATGATACATGATTCACAAAGTAATTACAGCTGAAAATTAACACCAACAATTTCTGTTTGAAGAATGTCAAAGTAATGAAAATATTTATACACAGTCTCCATTCCACACACAAAGAAACTAAAACCTGCTCTCAGCAACACTCATCTAACCCCACTGAAACCCAGGCCTGAATTCTACTCAGAGTTGCACCTTTGCAAACTCATGGCTTGCCATCAGTAAGATTAAAACTTCTAGGCCAAATTCTGCTCTCATATAGACCCATCCTATCCCACTGACCTCAGGAAGAGTGAAAAGGCTCAACTATTATCAGAGTTTCACTCATATCATTGTAAGCGTACAATTTGTGCCCAGATTGACAGAGGTACAGCAAATAAAGTTACACAAAGCTCTGCCACCAGGATTTCTTCTGGGGAACAAAACTTACTCTGTTATTACACAGGAAAAAAAATAAAGAGAACAGAGAAATTAAATTCTTATCTAAAATAGGCTTTCAGTGATCATCCTCCTGAGTTGAGAAGCTGTTAGAAAAGGATGCTAACAGGAGGCATATTCCAATACCAAACAGCCATACATTAGGCTGATCAGAAAGATTCTCTGAGATACATAGACAAACAACTCATAAATGTTCAATAACAAACAGGGATGTTTATGTTTATTCAACCATTTATCAAGGCAGACAAGTGCACGGACAGAGTGCCTGTCATCTTACAACATCCTGTAGCTGATTGGTCCTACCTGGTCTGTGCAGGTGATGCTGCTGGAAAGTGTGATGAAGAGACCCCTGACAGAGCAGCATTGCACATGCACTTATCCACAAATACAGGACCCAAGACATTGTAGAGACCATCGCCATTCTCTAAATGAAATATTAGATAGGCGTTAGTACATATAGCCTGAGAGCACACACAGTATTTAGCAGTGATTACAACAGTATTTTTACCTTTACAGTATCTTTGTTTCTTTCTTCCCTCCCTCTTCTCCCCCTCCCCTTGCAGGCTGCAATGGTTATATGACAAAGGTCATGTCAAAAACAAGAAAAGTTGAGGTAAAGAGATGTCAGCATGGGAGACTTGGTAACTTTTATAATTCAGTGGCACAAATGAAACTATAATGATCCAAGTACTTGAAGAAAAACAACATAAATAGAAGCTAGGGAAATATTCCCACTCTGTGCTGCAATGTAATTTACCAGTTGGGGGAGAGGGAATTACAATACTATCCCCCCAAAAATGAGCTCCTCAGACAGTATCAAAACTATTTTAAATACATTACAGATAGTCATACAACATTATCAGATACCTGAGATGCATTTTAAGCATCCTCCAGCCCCAAGGCTGCAAGGCAAATACCTACCCAGTAGGTAACAGATTATTGTTTTTGACTTCTGTGCACATTAATTTTTAATTGCAATGAATGCTGTCTGCTAAACAAAGTAATTGTTTCTCAGAATTGTGTTCTAATCCCCAGATAAAAATCAGCTTCCTTTTGTTTGGCCTATGCTCATAAAGAACAATAGTAAGGGCAGACTGAATTTTATATGTAACAAATAGGAGGTTTGATCTTTTCATAAGGTAGAGTGTGTCAAAATTTAAAGACAAACTCTTGCTGAAAAGGAATGGTGTACTTCTTTCTCTGTCTCCCAATGCTGGCACACTTGACTACTTGAAATATTATATGTGGGTAGATATTTCCATCCATTTATTATTATACTAATTGGTTAAATTTTCTCAGACTTTGTGACTTTAATAGCTCCTTCTCAATACCTGCAAGGATTGTAGGATTTGCAAGGCTCAGCTATGCTACATATCATCCAGTTCCTTTAATAACACCTTCTGCTGCATTTCATATTGCCAAATTAATCAAACTTCAGACATTCTCCTTATTCAGCCAATGACATGATGCCACTTTCTATCTAATAATCCAATCAGCAGAACATCATGTTCACTGAGGATGGAAGACTTTAAAGCTAAAAATCTTTTCTTAACCCTGAACATTCTATGCATTTAGGAAAGATCGAGCCGACCAATGTAAAATCCAAAAAATGACCTATCAGCACAATTTCTTTATTGGGGAAATACACACTATTAAAAATCATAGCGATGCTTATGTGTCAATAAAATATATGCACAGATTATTTTTGTTATTTTAATAAATAAGCATGGTCTTTGAGGATTGTTTTAAAGATTAATGGAAGAAAATCCCGCAAATAAACTGACAAGTATAATTAACTGCAAAATAGCAAAACATTATTTTCCTCAGCACAAGGCTATTTGTTTCCCTGTTCTGTGTATCTGATGCACTATTCAGCATATAATTAGTTTTCCTTCCTACTGTTTACTTTTGTATACTTTTCCTCCTTTGTTTTTGGACTGAGTAATAGTGTAACATGGATTCTACCCCCTCCAAACAGATAGCTCACAATAGACCTCCCATGTCTTCAGAAATTAATGCTTTTTTTAGTCATTTCTGGTGCTCCCATGCTTTCATACAATGACATAAAAGGGAAAGGTGACTCTAACATGCATTGATATTTCAGGCATAAAGTGCTCTTATTTAACCTGAACTTTAACATCCTAGCCAAACCGTGAAGCAAAGCCAAACTTCTACAATCACCCAATAGCTCCTATTTCTTTTTTTAAAATGTGTCCAGGTGTCATATTCTTAACCACACTGAACAGATGACTTTGAAACCCCCCCACCCTCACCCCATGTTTTCACTCTTAGTCTGCTACATCTTTTCCATCCTTCCTCAAACTACATTATTTTAATTAACTTTATTCAAAGCCCCAACATTCCTTCCTTACTAGCATTTCATTTCTTCATGTACTTGTTAGTCAGCTCACTACAACTGCTGTCGAACACACTGTTTTTATGCAAAGAGAGCCTCTTGCTAATATATATATATATACACACACACACACAATAGTGAGTATTCCTCCAGTTATTGTCAGATGAGTTCAAGATCTGCTTTCTGAATCTTAAATCCTAAAGAAGCTCCTTACCTGAGTAATCCAGCCAAGAGCAGAGTACTCTATTAGTGTTCATTGGAAAGATCTAACACTTTTTAAAATCCATCTGTACCACAATAAGGAATTTTAAATAGCTTCCCAATAATCTTCTTTATCAGGATTAAAAAAAAAAATTCTCTTTTTCGTCACCAATCCTATTCCCAGAGTAAAGGAGACATCTGAGCTCTCAGACTGTGTTGTCAGAAAAGTGGCTAAGGTTTGAGGGGTGGAAACCTTGTCATTTTCACCTTTAAATCATCTCCTAACGTCACCTTCTGTTTGATGAGACCTTTGAAGTGATCTTGAGATAATTTGCAGCTTCCAGTGTACTTAAAGATGAGGATCAGTTTATGTTTAATGACAGAGCAGCCTCACTACAGTGCATTCAATGCAGAGTAAAGCAGCTGTATGTACAAAGCAGGATTGCTATACAATGCTGTAAGTACCGGTAGTCTATTTCAATACATCCCTGCTCTGTAAAGTATCACATGTCTTAAAGTGACATTACCTCTATTACAAGCTACAATGAATTGCTATACTAGCCCACGATCTATTAACAACTGGAGTAACATTTAAATGCCAGCACATCTGATATTTTTTTACATTATATATATATATATATATATATATATATATATATATATATATATATATATGCCCTCCTTGTGGTGAAAAGGAGTTTTTCTATATATATATAGAAACTATATATATATAAAAACTCCTTTTCACCACAAGGAGGGCATATTGAAAAGAAAAGAAAAGAAAAGGCAGAAAAGTGTGACACAAGAGGACTACCAGTGGATGTGGAAAGACAAAACACTTTACTTGCAGTAGCCAATGGAAAATTAGAGACCCTTTAATTGCATTTACTGACCCTTTACTCTCAGGGCTCATTCTTCCACAGATTTGCTAGAAACAATCCATAAAGTCAGTCCACAGATTTAAGGGAGTCTATTTAATTTCACAAGTTAGAAAGCAACATATATTTGTGATAATGTCTTTTTGGGGCTGGGGGGAAATACAAAGGGAGGGCGGAAAGGTGAAGAGTCCTATACACTTGGATAAGCTTTCCAAAAGCTTGTCCCAATACTAAGTAAAATAATCTCTTCTAACCCCCAATCATTTTTGAAGGTATCTCAGGATGCAATGGACAAAGAGTACCCTCCTTCAACATCCTACCAAATGCTTAAGCTTTGACATGACAAATTATTTATTACAGTCATTTATTTATTGCCCACATCTTAAGTGGCTGTTTACAGGAATGTACTGGTTTTTCCCGTCTTGAGCTATATGTAATTATTTTTTAAACAGCATTTTATATACTCACTACACCACTAAATACTACTTTGATAACATTAAGGCTCTGACTTAAGCCTACAAAAGAACCAAGTATATTGGAAGTTAAAGCTGAAACCTTCACTTTAAGTGCACAGTGCCTAAGTAAGACAATACATACAATAATATGTAAGAACACCTTCTTTGTAACACGATGTGTTTTAATAATTTCTGGCATAAAAAGATCCTACTTTCATTGCTTGCCAAATGCATACACAAAACAATAATAATAATTACCTGTACTATCAAAACACTTCCTTTCCAAACACTCAGAGTGCACCGCTTTCCTGGAGAGTCTTATTAAGAAGGTGCTTTGTGATTACTTGACTGATTTTAATGCCTCCTTTGGAGCCATTATATTTTATTGTGTAATACATATTAAGAGACTGGCCAGACAGACTGACAGAGCCATTACATTGATCTGTGACACAATGTGTCATAACTGCTCTTTGTTACAGCCCCGATATAATAATGCAACAGGGGCATTACTTGAACTGACAAAGAAGGGAATTCAAGAGTTTATATTTTCAGTGCTATCCTGAATTCACCACAATGTGGGTCACTGTTGCAGAACATACAGCTGAGCTATGCTTAGTACAAAACCCAGAATGGGAGAGGACAAACTTGCTATTATGACAACGTTGTGGTTCCACAACTCCAGGACTCTATGGGGACTGGCTTAGCCTCCTTAGGACTGCTCTAATTTACACTCAACTGCCTACAGCCCAGAGGGCCGTCTGGCAGCCAGAAATAATAGAAATGCAGAGCTGTTGCAGGCATATTCTTTTCCTGTAGCTGCTTGCACCCCATGGCAGAGACTGTGAGTGGACTGACACACTGAGGGAATCCCCAGGTGGCCAGATTGATTAGGTCTATGACCCCTTTGCATTAGTAGGGCCAAGACCCATGTTATTGCTTTGAGACCCTAAACATGCTCTAGGCACAATAGGGTGAGTAAATATTAACTCTGAGCTGGAGTTTCTCCAGTCTTTAATGTCATTAGCAAGTTGGTTTAATATTAAATTTCCTTTGTTGTTTCGCAGTGTGTTGGGTCAAATTCAATAGCGATGGAAACACTGGTGTAAGGGGTAAGGGTAGGGTAGTGTGCACCAGTTTGGCATTGAGCAGTGTACAAAATAAGTGTTACTTGCACAGCATTAGATGACTCAGCTGTTCAAAAACCATGAGGCAGGCCATCACAAATCATCAGATAGGCTTAAAAAAAGTTTAATGGGTTATTATGTTTGCCTATGTTTTCCAGTTACCAGTGCTCTGCTGCCATTAGGGCTAAAAACATATTTTCTAAGAAAAGAAAGCCGAGAGTCTCACATCACAACATGACTCCAGAAACTGGGGCTTTAAGAATACCAAATATCATGAGGCTCATGATGAGTTGTCAAGGCTGCTTATAAAGATGTGTGGCAGGAAAATAGCTGCCAGGAACATATAAGAAATCAGCCCTTTTCTTCCATCTCTTATACCTTCCTGGTAGTTGTTTTTCCTGCTACAATTCCTGTAGTGACCCACTTCTGCTTAAAAATTAAGCTACATGGTTCACCTACAGAATGCTGGGTCAGTGCAAGTTTCACGAGTTTTACCACTTACATCCATGGTACACCTGGGCCCGTCATTTACACTCCCACTAAATTTGGCCCTGAATTTTCCCAAGGACTCATTTATTATTTTTAGACAAACTTTTTTTAAAAAATAAATAGAGTCCTCTTGTTTGGCAATATAGTGGCAATATTCACTGCAATGGACACAGAACCATTACGTTTGTTTGTTTTTCAGTGAGAAGCTAACTCTGAATATTCATGCTTTTAAAGGTCTATGGTGTCTTTTAGATGTTTTCAGTAAAGGTATGTAATACTGTGCAGCTGTTCATCCTGATTTCCAGTTTAATGATGTTATTTCCCAGGACTTTCCTTAGGGTTTTAATAAAGCTGGCAGTGGCTCAGTGACAGGGGTCTCTCACTCCTATAACTGTCCTCACCCATTTACTCAGCTCCTGGGCGGGGTTTGGGGACCCAGGAGCATGTGCATGAAGACATTGCATGCAGTGGAAAAGAGGGAGGTATGTGGGAGCTACAAGAAGACAGGGGCATGGGGAGGTCAGGAAGGGTGGAGCGTCTCTGGGGAAAGCTGGTAGGGAAGGAGGTGTTTAGAGAACGTGGGGGGGTTAAAGTCCGCTGGGGGACTGTGTGGAGCAGCTGCTGTTGTTATTCAAGGGTGCTGGGTGTAGCTGGAAAGTTCAAAAGGTCACCCCTAATGCAGGGCTATCCTGCCGGCTATAGCTTTAGTTTGGGTGCCCATCGGCGGACGTAAGGAACCTGTTTAGCACAAGCTCTTCCCTGCCACAGTGTGTGAGCAATACAGGGCAGGCGGTGTTTGGGGGAGCCAAAAGGGAGACATGGGAGAAGCGATACTGGGAGAAGGGGAGCTGCAGGGGTGCCTGGAAGAGTGTTTGAACTGCCAGGAGAAGGGGTTCAGGAGGGAATTCCCAGAAAGGAGATCCTCTGGAGGCAGGAAGGGGTTGGGGGGTAAATAATCAGGCCACACACCTTAGCAGGGTAGGCGTGGGCAGATCAGTACAAGGTACACATTTATGTAAGATACAGTGTAACTGTCACCCTGCCAAGGGCTGCTAACTCGCAGCGCAAAGAGGCTAATGCCACCACAACCTCTAACAGCTGCCGCGATGGCACAGAATAAGCTCTTCAGAAACAGGGGATGTGTTGCTTTCATGAGGGGAGGGAATATTAAATAGCCTGCCCTTTTCATCTCTCCCCTGCCCTGGCTCCTGGCATCGCAGACAGGAACAGAGGAGTCCTTGGCAAATCCTGCCGTGGCATTCTCACACCTGCTTTGATGTCTTTTCTGCCAATTCCAACTTTCAATGGACCGACAAGGCGTGGGAAGGCTCCGCTTGTCTTGTTCCAGCCAGATACAGTGTCATCTTTCCCAGCTACTGACAACTGGCTCTGAGCACATTGCCTATCCAGTTTAGATGTCAGCAGCTTCTGGTGGGAGGGAGAAAGACTGGCCTGCAACCGTGAGCCCTCGTGTCAAATTCAGGGCTGCAAATTTAGGAGCGATAATAAAAGAGAGAAGAATATTATCTGTGTGAATGTTGAATGGCTGCTGCAATGCCATCAGCACAAGACTTACAGAAAAGTGAGCTGCCTCGCAAAAGGAATCCAAGAGGAGGGATCTGAGAGGTGCACAGGGTTGGGGGTCATGTCACCGAGCAGGTGAAATGGCAGCTCCAGCCAGAGAGGGGGGCAGAAGGGATCTAATCCCTACTGAGGGGTGGGATAAACACCTCTGTGACAGTCAAGGGTAGGTGGCTCTGCTGTCCCCCAGGGATGGCTTAAGACAGTTTTAAACACAGCAGGCATGTCAGGACATGTTTCCTCCTAGATTATTATGGTCTATGCCACAGCCTTGGGGATGGGGTGGGGAGGGGGAGCAGCAGCAACAAATATAGAGGGCTAAAAAGGCCTACAGGTTGCACAGTCAGGTGAGTCAGCCTCTGAAATGGTAGCTGAATCCTGGGGAGGGGCAGCACCTCACAGAGGAAGGGAAGAAGGTTCCAACTAAACCAGATCCAGCCAGCAAATCAAATCACATAGCCCAGAAACCCCACTGGAAGGGGTCACTCCACAGGCTCCTCTTTTATGTGCTTCTGTCTTCCCCCTCCATGTCCCTTTTCCCCGGCTGCGAGAGGGGAATTCCAAGGCGAAGATGGGTGCAGGCAGCCATTTTCCAGCTGTCTTTCATAGGGTCCTGAGGTCAGGGAAGGTTGGTGGGGAGGGTTAGGGAAAGTGCAGCCCACAGGCAGCAGAAGGTAGAAGACCCCAGTGCTGGGAGCTGCAAGAGAGGGCAGAGAGCATGAGAAGCCTACACCAAGGCCAAGTAAGTCCCCCTCCCCGATTAACGAGGAGGGGAACTAAAGGCAGGATTGAAACATTTTAGAAAAAAACATGCCCGTCAGCCTATGCCATTGGGTGGGATTTCTCATAGCGCAGAGGAAACCAATTATAGGCAGAGTTTCCTGAGAGCTGTGGGAAAACCCCATCCATCTTAAGGCTGATTAGTTCCTAGGAGGGATTCCAGCAGAAGGTCCACATAATTGAGCAGAGTTAAAGGTGGGGATAGGCTGTCCGTGGCCACCATCCCATCCCCTCAAAGAGGGCCAGAGAGACGTGACCCTCAGGGGGGAGAAGCTAGAGCTGAGTAGGAGGTTGGGGAGGGCAGGGTGATGTAGATGCCATGCTCTCAGCTGCTTCACGTGGGATGTTTTTCCATGGATATGGGGAGGGAGTCTCTGATTTCTCCCTGGCGAGTGGCAGCAGGTGTGTGGGACCATACCCACACATACATACCTGTTCCCCATACCCTCCTGGTTTCTGAGGTTTATGTGGGATGGGGTACGCAAGGATAACTTGGGCTGCTGGGGGAACCAGTAGGGACCAGGATATTGGTAGGAGTCAGGGGTACTGGGAGAGGGCAGGAACTGGCGATGGAGCAAGTCCATCCCTCATCCCATTAGTTTTCTTCTCTACCAGACCCTGGCCCCCTGTTTGTTCCCCTCCCTAGCAGCTGCTGGGACCTGTGCCTCACTGAGAGTTCCATGCTGGCCTGGCACCGGAGGGTGAGCAGAAAGCAAGGAGCAAATCCTATCTGCTACAGCATCCCCCGTGAAGACATGGCCACTGCCCCCGGTCCACAGCCCCACTGATTATGCAAGACCTCAGACGGGATGCAGGCAGACATCTGAGGGCTGCCAAAGATCAGAGCATCACAGGAGAGGGAGATGCCCGATGATGGCAGCGCTAGGTTTCCTCAGGCTGGTAGCAGAGGCCGAACTGTTCCAAAAGCAAATTTTAAAGAGGGGCCTTCTAGATAAATAACTATTAAATTCACTTGTATAATCGCTTCTTCACCTTGGTTCTGCTGCCTAAGTAAGGAGGACAGCCTCATGATAAAGGCCTGAACTCCATGTGATAATTGCACCTGCAGTTACATAAGTGCCCATACCACAGATTCTTGCTTTGTATGTACATTTCTGTTCATTTCATATGCAGAGCAGGCTGACAAAAGCACCCACACATGGTCCTCTGGCCTCCACTTTCTGAAAGTTAGGGCCCGAATATAGATTTAATCAACAGGGGAGGGATTCAAGGACCAAAATATAGAGGGAGGAGAGGGGATTCTGAAACATAACCAATTCAAACGCAAGGCCCCAAAATATCACACATCTCCTTATAACTCAGTAACACATAACCTACACAGTGGTGTCATTTCCAAGAACACCCACATTGTGTGGTAATGTTTGTGCAAAGAAGTTTGACTCATTTTCTTTTTAAAAAGTGTGCATCTTTAATTCGCTAGCAGTTTATTTTTCCACCGTTGGAGACACCGACTGCATTTTAATTAGCGTGTTAAGATTTCCTCTGGAAAGTATGCACAGCCTCAAACATTTGAAGACAGCAATCTACACTCTGTGAAAGATATTTCTGTTTTCCCATATTTATGTATCTATTTATACTTAAGAGGGAATGTAATTGGCTTACTCCTTTAGAATTGCACAAGTCCCTGCTGCCTGGTCTGGCTTAAAATCACATTATCCTGACTTTACTAGCCAAGTTTCTCTAAGATGTCCTCTTCAGTAAATTTCTAAATATCCCTTGCAGGCATGACAGTTGTGCCCAAAATCCATTCTTGCAAGCTCTGTTTCATTTGTGTTTCTAAGAGTAACAAACTGACCACCCACGGACAGACCAGAGATAGTTAAATCCTCTTAAGAATATCCTTTCATACCGACTTTTAGAGAAAAAAATCCCAAATGTGTGTTGTCTGCTGCTTGCCTTGCTGTGCCCCTGCTGATCCATTCATTTTATTCCTCTGTTCTTTCAGGGTCCTAGATCTCTGGGGTTTTGCTTTTAGTGTAGCCTTGTCATGAGTATCTCCCAGTTCATCAGAAAAGGCCACTCCCCTCCCTTACCCTCATAATACCATGAATTCAAATGCCAGGAAACTGATCAGAAGCCACATCAACCTCCTGTTATTCTTCATTTACTCCAATAACTTTGAGCTTTTGGGGAAAGTTCAACTTTCTCTTCTCCTCCCCTGCGGTATTGTGGGTTCTGAGATGAAGCATACAGTGCCCAAGCAAAAAATGCATGTGCACCCTCTCTTCCTAGCCCACTCTGCCATGGTTGTAGGAAGCAATGGCTGCCCCCACCTTCAGTTGCTGGTGGGAAAGGCTTGTGGTCTGCCATGCTGGCCTCTATGAATGGGGACGCACAATAGGTCTGCCTTGTCTTCTGAGATCTTCATGGGGCATATCCCTTCAACATACCTTAACCTTTCCAGTTGTGTTCCCACCACGTCTCTCTGGTATGCCCGCCCCTTATCTCCATTCCCCTCCCTCACTTGCCTTTCCCTTCTTGTGCAAAGTCTCCCTCCATCATTTTTTCCTCTCCTACAAGGTGCTTCGCTACCCGAAATCCCCCTTCATTTATAGTGTCATTTTCTGCTCCTCCCCCTTACTGTTAATTCTCTACTCTCCTTCCCATCTGGTCTCATTTCCCGTTCTGATACTCATCATGGGGTCTCCTCAGGGCAGGACACTGCCTGCCTCCCACAAGTGAAAACCATCAGAGAGAGCAGTGGAAGATGCCAGACCTGGCTGCTCAGAGGTAGAGGAGGCAGTGGACAGAACTCCCAATTTAGCAAAGATTTGGCTTTGTTCTGAACTGGAACAAAACCCAAAACTTTCTAAGTTCTCTGTGAAGAAAAAAAAAATTTAAGAGCCAATTGAAATGTCTCGTTTCAACAAAGACTTACCAAAATCTTTCAATTCCAACTTTTTTTTTTTACATTTTATAATATAATACAACATTTAAAACATTTCAAAATGAAGTAATTTAAAAATAAAAGCATTCTATCCCCAAAGTGTCAAAACAAGCTGTTTTGACATTGTTGGAACTTTTTTCTGAAACAAACTTTTGCAATGTTGCAAAGCATTTCAGTTTCGGTGGAACTGCATTATTTTGGCCAGAGTGTGATTCTGCTAGAGTTTTTCTCTCTAGCTTTGATCTGGGGGACATGGATTCTGCTGGAATTACTGCTTCTGCTGGTCAGAAGCAAGAGCTGCAACCAAAAAAGTTTGTTTTTCAACCCCAGTTCTTTAGAATATAGGTAGGGGCCCAGGATGTAGCCCAAAATCTTAGTGTTGTTGGCACACAAGTCCTGCCCCTCCCTGCCCTCTCTTACTCCAGCAATTTCCCCTCTAGCCTCAATCCCACTGTTTTGTGTCATAGAGAGGCATGCCCTGTCTCTGGAGTGGCAAAGCAGCATGTGTCACACAGACCTGCAGATTGAAGGATGCAGAGCAGAAGCAAGTGGACATAAAGGGAAACCACTTCCCACAAAAGCTGAAGGTCTTGCCTACACAGTTTTTGGTACCACTTAAACTATATTGGTTTAGAAATATTACCCACACATATATACCCCCGTGACAATTTTAAAGGATTCTGGGCCCACCCAGGACTAGGTGATGGCATGTGGTATTCCCTGGGGGAAAAGAAAGGCCCAGCTTCCTTTTAGTAGATGGACTCTGCTAGTTGTGTGGAATACAACCAGAAAGCATACCAGGCCGTGCAACAGCTGCTTCTAGGTAGCTATAGTATTTGTAATGCAGTTACCGGCCTGGGATCTCAGCTGCTCCCACATTGCTCAACAGAAGCAGCTGTTTTGCCAATCCCTTCTTCCATAGATAAAGGTCTGCAGGCATGTTAGCTTAGCTGGAACCGCTTAAAAAAAGATAAATATATCACAAGTCACTTTTTTAAAACAGGAAAGTGTAAGCTGCAAAATAATCAATTTGTACATTGAGGAAAGCAGAATGCCAAAGGAAAGTCTTCAAGAGTTATTGTTCCTGACCTACCTTAAGTGTTATTCTTTTTTAAAGCGAGATCTAGTCATGACCCATATACGTAGGAGACAGAGATATTGTTCCTTTGAAAGATTTGTCATGCCTACGAGAGAAGTGGGAGGGGAAAAAAGAGCTATTGTTGTCAAGGAATTTTGTACTGAAAGTTTTGTTAAAATAAATAGAACGCTATGCATAGGACAGTACATAACAATACTCACGAATAATTTGCCAGCCGCAAGCAATGGGGACATGTAGTCTCTGCTAAGAACTAGCAAAAGGAATCAACAGTACGGTACCTCCCTCACCAAGGAGCATGAAATTTAATGAACAACCAATATATTCAAAATACAACCATCCAGGACAGGATGTTCTTGAACAGTAATGGAAATGAAAGCTAGGAAAGAAGAGCTTTATGCCATAACTGGAATCCTTTTTAACTTGGGAAAACAATTGACTCTAAATGTATGGCACGTCAGTTAGAAGAAACAGTATCGCCATCTTGCATGTTATAGATCATAAGAACAATAGATCCATGGGTTTTAGGGCCAAAGAGACATGCTGATCATCTAATCTGACCACCTGCATAACACAGGCACTAGAATTTCATCCAGCAATTACTGCTACAAGCTCAGTTCTCTGGTTGAACTGGACCACATCAGAGAGACAGCCATCACTATGCACGTTATTTTCTCATGCCCCTATTTATCCTAGATATTCATTTGGTAACCTAGCCTCTGAAAAAAGATTAAAGAATATTACTATTAAGAGTACTAAGAATTAATAAAATTAAGACAAGAACAAGTATTTTGCAGTCTATAATCAATGGGACACGGGAATACCAGGGTACAAAATATATTGGAAGGACAGAATAGGTCATGCTGGTGGGGGAGTGGCAATATATGTGAAAGAAAGTGTAGAATCAAATGAATTAAAAATCTTAAATGAACCAAACTGTACCATAGAATTTCTATAGGTCATAATTCCATGCTCAAATAATAAGAATATAGCGGTAGGGATATATTACCGACCACCTGACCAGGATGGTGATAGTGACTGTGAAATGCTCAGGGAGATTAGAGAGCCTATTCAAAATAAAAAAAACTCAATAATAATGGGAGATTTCAACTATCCCCATATTGACTGGGTACATATCACCTCAGGACAGGATGCAGAGTTTCTTGACCCCTTGAATGACTGCTTCTTGCAGCCGCTAGTCCTGGAACCCACAAGAGGAGAGGCAATTCTTTATTTAGTCCTAAATGGACCACAGGATCAGGTCCAAGAGGTGAATATTGCTGGACAGCTTGGTAATAGTGACCATAATATAATTAAATTTAACATCCCTGTGGCAGTGAAACACCACAGCAGCCCAACACTGTCGCATTTAATTTCAGAAAGAGGAACTACACAAAAGTGAGGTGGTTAGTTAAACAGAAATTAAAAGATACAGAGCCAAAAGTAAAATCCCTGCAAGCTGCATGGAAACTTTTTAAAGACACCATAATAGACGCTCAACTTAAATGTATACCCCAAATTAAAAAACATAGTAAGAGAACCAAAAAAAGAGTCAACATGGCTAAACAACAAAGTAAAAGAAGCAGTGAGAGACAACAAGGCATTCCTTTAAAAAGTGGAAGTTAAATCCTAGTGAGGAAAATAGAAAGGAGCATAAACTCTGGCAAATGAAGTATAAAAATATAATTAGGAAGGCCAAAAAAGAATTTGAAGAACAGCTCGCCAAAACCTCAAAAAGTAACAGCAAAAAAATGTTTAAGTATATCAGAAGCAGGAAGCCTGCTAAACAACCACTGTGGTCCCTGGACAATCAAGATGCTAAAGGCGCACTCAAGGACGATAAGGCCATTGCAGAGAAACTAAATGATTTTTTGCATCGGTCTTCACAGTTGAGGAACTGTCCCAGATTGAGGTGTCATTAGACGAGGATTTGGAACAAACTGATAAACTAAATAGTAATAAGTCACCAGGACCACCTGGTATTCACCCAAGAGTTCTGAAGGAACTCAAATGTGAAATTGCAGAACTACTAACTGTAATCTGTAACTATCATTTAAATCAGCTTCTCTACCAAATGAAATTAATAGGCAGCAGGTTTAAAACAAACAAAAGGAAGTATTTTTTCACACAACACAAAGTCAACCTCTGGAACTCCTTGCCAGAGGATGTTGTGAAGGCCAAGAATATAACAGAGTTCAAAAATGAACTAGTTAAGTTTGTGGAGGATAGGTCCATCAAAGGCTATTAGCCAGGATGGGCAGAGATGGTGTCCCTAGCTTCTGTTTGCCAGAAGCTGGGAATGGGCAACAGGGGATGGATCACTTGATGATTACCTGTTCTGTTCATTCCCTCTGGGGCACCTGGCATTGGCCACTATTGGAAGACGGGATACTGGGCTAGATGGACTTTTGGTCTGACCCAGTATGGCCGTTTTTATGTTCTTATAGCATTAGCATGGGTAGTTTCAGTCTGCGTCTTCCTTTCCAAGCTAGCTAGGCAGCTAGGGTGAGAAAAGCGTACTATTGCATTCTGGTCCATTGACATCCAGGGAGTTCCACTATAGAGCAACAAGAGTGCAGGGTCCTTTCACTGAAAAGTAGTTTGTCTATAGCACTGAGTAAGTGACACTTAAGTCTAATTGGCCAAATCCCAGGAAAGCTGGGCAACATTTTTTTGGACAAATAGTTTCTTTGCTGAAAAATGCAGTTGTGGACAATAAGAAACTATTTGACTCAACTACACCAAATAGTATAAGGCAATTTTTTCTCAGGACTTTGACGCCATACACAAAACAGGGTGGCAATTCATAGTGACAGCAATTCATAATAACAATGAATAGTCATTGAGTCAGGGAAAGAGAGAGAGAATTACTCTATTGTCTAGTGGTTAGGGCATTCATCTAGGACCACCGTTCTCAAACTGTGCGCGTCGGAACCCCAAAGTGGGTCGTGAACCTGTTTTAATGGGATCTCCAAGGCTGGTGTTAGACTTGCTGGGCCCGAGGCCTACAACCCTGAGCCTTGCTGAGCCTGGGGCCCAAGTCCAAGGGCTTCAGCCCTGGGGTGGCAGGGTTCAGGCTTCAGTCCCCACTCCTGGGGTTGTGTAGTAATTTTTGTTGTCAGAAGGGGGTCACTGTGCAATGAAGTTTGAGAACCCCTGATCTAGGATGTGGGAGACCCAAGTTCAAGACCCTCCTCCAATGATTATTTCTACAAAGTGGATATATCTTCAAGAGGAAAGTTTGAGAGACCCTCCCGCATATGCGCCAGAATAACCCATAGCCAGTAGTTAGCAGAAGTGCTGAGAGCCATTGAATCCTGTATATTTTGGAAACCACTTCAAGCCAGGGGATGCTGCAGCACCCCCAGTACCTCTAGTTCTAGCATCTATAATGGTTAGGGCAGTCTCCTAAAATGGAGACCCAAGTTCAAATCCCTTCTTCAGATCAGGCAGACAGGGGAACTGAACCTGGATAGTACACATCCAAGCTGAGTTCTCTAACCATTAGCTAAAAATTATAAGGAGGCCATTGCATCCTCCTCTGGCTGTTTTGTGAATCTAGCTCTTTCAAAATGATCCATTCCAGGTCAAATGAAGCATAAAAAAAATCTGTTTTGGGTCAAACAAAAGAGGATCCATTTGACCCAAACCAGATTCTTTCAATTTGACCAAAAAAAGAAAAAAAAAGGCACAACTTTTTCCCCTTCCAGAACTGACAGCAGACAAGTGAGGGGCTTTGGGAAACAGAATCTTCCCCAGAGTAACACACCAAATAATTCAGTAGCCCTGAGAGTTCAGATACTGGATCCACCATACCCCTGACACCCCCAAATCCCATTCACACTGTAACAGCAGCTTACCCAGTCCAACATCAAAATAAAGCCACTGTGTCTTAACTTCCCCCCAAAGGCAGTCTTTTCCAGGCTGGCTGGGGAGATTTGGCCTACCAGCCAAATCAGAAGGATCTCAAAAGTAACAAAATAAACCATCTTTTAGCTCCTCCCAGATAAAATCTCTTCTATGGGTTATAGAGGAGTAAAAAAGGGAGAGCTTCCTCTAATATTCTCTGAAAGCCTGAGCTAGGAACCCTTGAAAGTAGAGCTAACACAGGCCAGGCCTCAGGCCCACACTGTTCCAACTACCCCAGTCTCAAACAGCCCATTTCCTAATCATAGACCTTTACCCCTCACTGCTGGGGTTTACAAACAGCCCTTGGCGCCAAGGCTTCTTTAATCCCAACAGCCAGTTGGTTGCCTCTATAAGTCTCCTCCCAGGCCCTTTGTTGAAAGGCCCTAATATCTGCTACTACTCCCTTCGGTTCTCTCCAAATTCTGAGCAACAAAAAGCCTTATATTGTCCCATGTCACATGACCCACTCAGTCAGGTTTTAAAGGGGTCAAGACTTGAAGCAGAGATGGGTTGGACTTGAAGCCTGTCCATAAAGAGAGCTAGTAAAGCAGACGGTGCCTATGCGGGGCACAGTTCTATGACAATACTGTCTTAAAGGCTTCTCTCCATTCAGCCATCTCTGTACAAGGGAATGACACCGTTTCTGCTGCCTTAATGACTGCACATGTCTGAAAGGCTAGAAGGAATCAGGTTTGAGGCTAAAACAGTATTATTGGTCAAACCTAGATCATGATATTAAGACATGACTGGGCTGGTTTTACTGGTCCATTCATACAGTTGTATTGTGTGTGCTATGCAATACAGAATGCTGTATAAAGTTCTGTTATCAGTTTAATAAATGTTTTAACTTTGAAAAGTCTTTAGACACAAATGTGGTCTTGTGTACTCACATGCATATCAACAATCTTCTTGGAAAACCAAGCACTGTATACTTGCTGTATGGTGCATTCTGACATTGTCCCAAATACCTAACATCAGAAATGAGTCCCTCATTGGTACATATTAAAAAGGAGGTGAGTATAGCAAATTTCATCTGTGTGAGACAACTGTTCTGGTTTCTACAAGCACTATAAGGATAGACTGCTATCCTGTCAGTGAACTATAAAGGTCTCTAGAGTCTGCACTGGTCCACAGCGGAAGGGGAAAATCTCAGTTGTAATATATCACCTAGTCATTGACCAAATAGCTTATTTGAAAACCTGTTTGTTAGCTTCTATTTTATGACAGAATAAGTTAGTGGTGGAACAACACTGACAAACTGAGATATTTCTTTGGTAGCTGCCACTACCAATGGCAGGGGTGTGGACACCTGGGGTCTGTTACCAGCTCTTCTGCAGATTCCTTATGTGGCCTCAACCAATATGCACCTCATTTTATTCACCTGTAAAATGCACTGATATTTACAGGGGGTTGTGAGGCTTAAATTCACATTTTAAATATGCTTGGAGATCCTCTGATGAAAGACGCTATATCAAAGTAGGGTACTATTATTATTGTGAACAAGTTAGAAAAAAACTGCACCTAACTCAACAAAGAATATTCCTGAATAAAGGTGCACGAGGAAGCCCATTAGTAGGTCAAGTAGTTCAGGCTTCTAGGGGCAAATTCTGTCTTCAGTTAAATCCATGCAAATGCAACAAGGAAAGGCAACACAAACAAAGCCACTTTTAAGGAGAACGTGTAAAATAGAGGGTAGGGAAGGTTCCCCAATGAGGACAAAAATAAATAATAGTCAATATGGAATATGTAAAACACAGTGGGCCAAATACATCCCTGGTATAACTCCTCTGTATCCTATAAAGGATGAAGATTGCTCAGTATGTTTCAATATTTTGGACCTGATCCTACAATCATCGTACACACTATGAGCTTCTGTGTTGTAAGGCCTACATATTTAATTCTACATGTCATTCCTGTGTGTTGTACTGCAGGTCATTATTTAAGAATATCATTTTGATCATCCTGTTCCAAATACCATCTACTTATTTACTGGGCTGGATAGAGGGCAGCCGCCGTAGGTTTGTGCATTATATCGGTGCTGTAGATGGTTAGTTTCTGAGTAAGTAAGTAGTGCATGAAATGAGCATGGAAAAGATTTATATACTGTCCTGCTTTTGCTTTGGAGCAGGTTGGGTGACTGACAGCAAACCCGATATAATAATTCCTTGCAGGCAGATGGTGAGATCACGATTTGCTCTTCAGTTTCAATTCACTGCCATCTCTCATAAGCAACATAGCTGCATGATCTACCAATAAGAAAGGTCTATGCTGTTCTATAATTTTTCCAGTGCCGGAATGAAAACATATGGATTAATATTGTGACTTGTTCTCATATTTCATGGTGTAAAAAATTGTCTTAAATTTACCTCCAACATCTCATAACTGATCAAATGTAGATAATAGCTTCAGAAATCTACTCAAAAGCAACTAGTAATTTCCTACACCATCCCTGACAGGCAATACTCCTTTGAACGGTGGCGTAGGTGTTGGAATTCTTGCCTTGCATCTCCAGCTCTCTCCGCGCATATTCTTTTTAGGCTGCCATCTGCTAATGCAATGTGCCACCCGAAGAGAGAGAGAGAGAGAGAAGAGCTCCACTGCCCAGTCTGTTCTGTTTTCAGATTTACTCGTCTATTTCCTTCAACTCCCAACACCCAGGCTGTGCCATCCGTTACCTCTGACGTCAGTGACAAGATCTGCAAACTCGCCCACGTTCCCGTTAATTTTCAGTGACTGAGTGCATCTCTTGAACTGGTATCCAGGTTTTTGTTTGGATGAATGAGTACTGCTATGTCACTGCACCAATATAATCCTTAGCCTTAGTAAGTTAAAGGCAATTCATTTGTTTTGATATTATAGAGGTTGCAGTCATAGAGGGGATTACACCATTTGGAAGGACAGGATAATTCACATCTGATTATTGAGCTTTAAAGCACTCATTTTATCATCTATCTATCTATCTATCTATCTATCTATCTATCTATCTATCTATCTATCTAAAACCTTAAATTGGTGTCAAATGCACAAGATTTTTATCAAAGGAACAACACTGTTAGTATTTTGAACGAAACACAGCCATGCACGTCATACAGTACTGAATGTAGGAATCTAATTACCACAGTAAATATGGGATGATGTGCATTATCATTGATTCACTGGGCTTTGCACTGAAATTGTCAGCAGAAAACTTTGACTTACTGCTGCTTTTGCTTCAATGCCTTGGATATTTGGAATATTTATAAGATGACATTCATTTAATTCTATTTTTTGTTTGGAGACAATTTTACAGAGGATAATTTAGGTTAAGCTTATTATGAAGTATCCCTCACTGAAATATATTGCAAGTTACAAATTTAATTCCAGGAAACTGAGGACTATGTTACCACTCACCAATTGAAAATTATCTCCTTTGGTCCTTATTTATATCCCCCTCCCCATCTCTTTTCAGGTTTTAAAAATTTTTGGTTTTGTTTGCACCTGAATAAATACTACGGTTTTGTTGGCGTCATAGGCTCCGTGTATCAAAATGTTGTGGATGTCACATTCTGAATTCTGTATTCCAAGCTGAGAAGTCAGAATAAGCAAGTACATGCAACCAGCAAAGAAATTCTCCCCATATTGCTTGCAAAACATAAAAGAGAATAAAAGAGGAGCGAGATGAGAAAGTAGAGATTGGGAAAGTAGGAGTATAAAAGGCTGTCTGTTTAAAAGAGGTTCAACTAGTGGTTTGCCTTTTATTCTAGCTTTTCCTCTCAGTCTCCAAATTGTACCAATAAATGGTATAGTACACTTAAAGTTTTGGTTTTGAGAATCAAGATAAACTAGAATAATTTTTTATTTGAAAAAAATACATTTCGTTTTACATCTAAGTTGCAGTGAAGTTCTCATCATCCTGTCTGCTATAGCAAAAGATTTCAATTGTGTATTCAAGAAGATTTTACTTGCTTTGTCTCCACAAAGAATGGCAGGGGAGTGCTCGTGCAATAAAAGAAGATACCTTCTGATGGAGGACTAAAAGCAACTCCATTTGATTTTCAGGAAAACTCTACAAAATAGTTTAATAGTTCAATTATTAAAGATATTTAAACAACTAATTCTCTAGGAGTGATATTCACCCTACAAGCAGAGACCCAACACAAGGTCTATGCACTCCTTACCTCACATTTAAGCCTTATTTTGATGTTTTAAGATGGTCTTTAATGCTCCATAAGCCTTGTGCTGGTCCTCTGAATTTCACCTTATATATTCATCCTCTCCAAGTTTTAAAAAGGCAGCATAACATCCAGCTGGGCTCCTCCTCTTTCCATTTCCCCACAGGATGCTGAAAAATGTTAAACTGTTCTCTTTACAATTAAATTCATGAAACACTTTAATTCTGTGGCAGCCAGACACTAAGGAACAGGAAAATCATTTAATCTCGTAATGTTTTAGGGCCCCTAGGCAAATGTAAACAGTATATGCTGATAGACTGAGGATTTATTGCCAATGCTGAACAAAGTATCTGCTGCTTTGTTTGGAATTCCACTAGATTTTGTAGGGGATTTATTAAATTGTTTACAGAATTTCAGTAACAAAAATTATTGCTAGGCAAGTTTCAGCGTACCAGCCTCATTTGTGCAAGGGGGAATTTTATATTAAACTATATTAAAATCACATTAATCTGAACTGAACTAACAGATTGGACTGTAAGAGTGAATCACTATTAAAGTCACTCCACTGAGCCAAAGTGAAAAGGCCTTTGTCACAGGCTGCCCCGGAAAGAAGAAGCAGGGTCCAGTGCCCAATTGCGTTTAAGGGAAGGCAACTGGGCCTTCTAAACGGGGAAGACAGCAGCAGTGAGGGACTGTTAACAACCTGTGAACCTTTCTCAGCCTTTCTCAAGGAAGAAAGGGAAAGCTGCTGATAGGGTTCCTAGAGGAAACAGCTAGGGAAGCTGCTGGAAGAGCTGCTGAGAACCCAGCAACACAGAACCCAAGAAGGAAGGGTGTGCAACCCCTGAACCTGAGGGGACAGATTGTAGGCCTGGCAGAGTTTATTTTGAGCATGGGTGGAAGAGGATTTATTTCAGGTTTATTTGGACTTAATAAAGCAGAACCCCAGCAGGAGGACTTTGTCTTGTATGTGCAGAATATGTGGAGTTCTCAAGGGGCGTTGAGAAAAGATGAAACTGAGGCAGGGTGCTGAAGAATCACACTTGACCAGAAGAAGGTGCTAAAGGGCAGGCTCACCCTTTCTTAGTCTTCAAAGAGCAGATGCACTTACCCATCATGTATATTGCAACATCTAGAGTACAAGGAAGTAATGTTTGTTAAAGTGCCTTAGGAGCCTAAGTCCTGTTGAAAGTTAAGAGAACTGAGGCACCCGAGTCATGTAGGTGCTTTTGAAAATGTTACCCTAGATTAACTTCAATGGGACCAGGATTTAAGTCACTGAGAAGTACACTAGGATTTAGCTCCTCTGGACATGGGATTCTACAGCCATGGTATTTATAGGCACCTAACTGCCACTGAACTCAGTGGGAGATTAGATAGGTGCCTAAATTTCTGTGAGGATCTTGGCTTGCAGCTTTGCTTTCTATTTGACTCTGTTTTTCTGTATTTTTAATTTCCCTAATAAAAACCAAAACAAGAAAAATCAAACAGCTTTTGAAGAAAGATTTTGCCTGAGACAAGAACCGTAGCAAGATGGAGATGCAGACAGCAAGGCAGTTTACTGGCCACATACTGCATGTAAAGCATTTCAGGGAGCATATTAACATTTACCCAGAACATAAGAACGGCCATATTGGGTCAGACCAAAAGTCCATCTAGCCCAGTATCCTATCTTCTGACAGTAGGCAATGCCAGGTGCCCCGGAGGGAATGAAAAGAACAGGGAATCATCAAGTGATCCATCCCCTGTTGCCTATTCCCAGCTCTTGGCAAACAGAAGCTAGGGACACCATCCCTGTCCATCCTGGCTCATAGACACTGATGTACTTATCCTCCACAAACTTCTCTAGTTCATTTGTGAACCCTGTTATAGTCTTGGCCTTCACAACATCCTCTGGCAAGGAGTTCCACAGGTTGACTGTGCGTTGTGTGAAAAAATACTTCCTTCTGTTTGTTTTAAATCTGTTGCCTATTAATTTCATTCTGTGACCCCTAGTTCTTGTGTATGAGAAGGAGTAAATAACACTTCCTTATTTACTTTCTCCACATCAGTCATGATTTTATAGACCTCTATCATATCCCCCCTTAGTCATCTCCTTTCCAAGCTGAAAAGTCCCAGTCTTATTAATCTCTCCTCATATGGCTGCCGTTCCATACCCCTAATCATTTTTGTTGCCCTTAGGCTCATGGTTTAGGCTCACCCAGGCTCATGGTTTAGCTAGACCAGCAAATGAAAAAATGAAGTCAAAATACAAAATAAGTATGCTCAAAGCTGCAGAGCAAAATAGTGAGTACATATGAAATTGGAATAGGCAAGCAATACATTGACCAGGGAAGATTATGGTAGAAAAAGTCATGATACTTCTAATTCTCCTGCAATCTTGCAGGACATGGCTGCTTTAAGAGAATCCACCTCCTTCTATGCCAACTAGGGCAGTTAGGCTTTTTATGCAGGCAGCTAAGGTAAGAAAGAAAGCAACCCTTCCTCTCTGCAAGGCTCTGAATGTGGGCACCCAAGGATCCAATGTGATAGTGATAGGGAACAATGGGAATTTGTAAAACACTCTGTTGAAGTCAGGGCACTGTAAACTACAGCTTTGCTAAAGAAAGTGAAAGCAATACAAACAGTATTAAATCTGTGTCACCATGAAGTGTTATTCCCAGCTAGCCTGCTCTTACAGTTTGTCCAGACAGCTGACATGCCTAGAGTCCTCTCCAGTTCGTAACAAACCCTCAGTCTCTTGGTACAAGAACTCAGAGAGAAATGACAGCAGGCCAACAAGTACAAGCATATCTCAGTGCAAATGTTCAGGAACAAAAAGGCATAGCAGTAGACAGAATAATGGGTAGATCTGTGTGTGGTTTCTGGCTTTTGCTTTTCCAAGAGTTGACAGTGAAATTGGAATAATTAATGGTGTTCCAATTTCACTATCATTTTGTGAAAGTTCACAAGGAGACAGAGGCAAACTTTCAACAATAAAGAAATGACAGGAGTCACCTGAAAGAATTTACTTTACAAAGTTGGAGATTTTCATAAAACGTTTCAGTGCAATTCATATAAGGCAGTTCTTTGGAGAATAAAAGAATATCCTTGTTAATATAGTTTACCCTGAACATATTCCTGTACCCCCCGCAGCAGGCTGACAAAACATTGGTTGTATTTTTGTGGATCTGAGAGAAAGGAGGTCATTAGCTGCATACATGAAAATGTCTCTTCCCTGAGATTCCAATAGTTTTGTTTCTCTATTTTAAATATTATCAGCAACGGGCCCTATAATTAACCCATAGTATAACAGAGTCAGTGGGCATCCCTGCTTAGTGCATGCTGAAAAACTGCAAAGGAATCAACCGTTAAATGTTTGTATTAAGCATTGCGGTAAGACAGGCCTATAGAACTCTAACGGATGAGAGGAATTGACCCAAGACTCCACCACTGCCTTAAATCTAACAAACAAAATGTCACCTTATTAAGTGTACTGACTCCAGTTTTGGTGGTTAGAAAGGGCTGTAGCATGTAGTTTAAAACTAAGGGCTTGTTTACACTTAAAACACGACAGCGGAGCCGCTACTGCGTTTCAGTGTAGACACGACCTACCTCAACAGGAGGGCTTCTCCTGTCAGTCCAGCTAATCCACCTCCACAAGAGGCAGTCGCTAAGCTGACAAGAATTCTTCTAGCGATGTCTACACACAGGGACTTAGATTGGTTTAACAAACCAACTTAGGGGTGAGGATTTTTCAAACCCCTGACTGACATAATTAAACTGACCTAATTTTCTAGTGTAGACCAGGCCTAAGTTCAGTGCCACGTCACTTTGGAAGACAATTGTCTGCCACTGATACAGCAATAGGTGTGAGATTTTCAAAAGTCCATCAATCTAGTTCTGCTCCCATTGAAATCAGTGGTAGAAGAGTTAGACCAGCAATGAATATTTGTGAAAACCCCGCCATGGAGCTACTGGTCAGAGCATCCCAGTATATTTAATGGTTTGCCATCCATTTAGCCAAATTTTAAATGTCCATATTCAATATGGGTAGGAGGAGTATCATTCACACGGGAGGATGAGGCAGGAACCTGATAACTGGCACCAAATGAACTCAATATAGGCCAGATTCTGTCACCCTTACTCATGCTGAGAAACACCATATTCCTCGAATAGTCCCATTGACTTCTATAAGACTACTTGGGGAGTTAGATACTATTCAGTGTGAGTATGGGGTGGTAGAATCTGAAATAAGATCCTTCTGTACTATTTCCAGAGCTTAACTACTCTTATTTAGATTTTTTTTCTAATATCTAACCTAAATCTTCCTTGCTGCAGATTAAGCCCATTACTTCTTTGTCTTACCTAGAGTTGACATGAAGAAAAATTGATTGCAGTCCTCTTTATAATAGCCCTTAATATATTTGAAGACTGTTTTCAAGTCTTCCCTCAGTCTTCTTTTCTCAAGACTAAATATGCCTAGTTTTTTTAACCTTTTCTAATAGGTCAACTTTCCTACACCTTTGATCATTTTTGTTGCTCTCCCTGTTGCAGTCCAATGCAAACTGAAGAAATCAAGATGCTATACCTGAGAAGTGGGTGTTCATAACAGAAGTTATTTTGGTGCTCTCGTGCTATGAGTAGTTGAGGCGTAACGTCATTCTGCGTAGTGTTTACCAAATGTAGGAGACACTTCGAGTTATTTTTGCCTCATTACTAAAAGGCACCGCAAGTGAGATGGCTTTCTTTTAAGTCAGTGTGTCAACATGAGCAGTGTAATGAAAATGGTCAAGGGGAGAATGAAAGCTTCCTTTTTACCCTCCGAAAGGCAAATTTCATTGTGACTTACTTTTAAAATGCTGATGTCTTCACCCCTTTGTGGTAAGTCAAAACTCATGGTCTGTATTCAAATGCAATATGTCCAAAACTTGGGGGAAGAGAGTATTGCTATTTTTAAAGCAATCATCTCCTTCATCAGAACGTGTATTGTGAATGTATCATCTCAGCTTACAGCTTTACCAAAGTCTGAGGTCATAGGCTACTTTTTCTCTAAGGAGCCTTTACTGATCATAATCGGTATCCATCTGGTTATGGTTGGAATTAACCCAAGTAATTATCCCAGTTATGGTTAACATCATGAACCTGTTGTTGTGATCAAGCTTTGCTGCATCAGCCCACAACTTACTACTGTTAATCTAATTTTTCAGTGTATGTCACATTAACCACAGTTATTTAATGATGAACTATATATAATCCTCCACTTACAGGCAGATATTCCTACCTTAGGACATGGAGATTTTCCTGTTTGAGTCCCTTTAGAAATATTAGGAGTTTCACCCATCAATCTCCTTGCATCAGGAAGTGAATATGTAACATTTGGCTTCCTACTCAGGCATAAATTCTAGTCACATAAATGAGAGCTACAGGTTATGAAAGTTTGTCAGGGTGAATAAATCCAAATGAAAAGAGAAAGTTGTGCCTCTGTTAATGAATTCAGACATGCTTTAATGAGCCTCACTGTGCTTATCGAGGGCCAAGAAAATACAATATTTCTATTTTTTCCCCATTGATGCAGGGTTTTGTGTGGCTACTTGCTAACGTCTCGGTTTTTAAGGCTTTAAGTAATGGCATGCTGTGTTATACTCAATAGTAAGGCTGCCTTGCCTGGCAGTAAGTGTAACGGACTTGAGGTTCGGTGACACAATTCCTTTTGTATCTCATTTTCTTTTATTACAGTAGTGCCTTTTGTTCCACTTTAAGTAAGGGTCTGTCAGAGTTTTCATTTCTAAATCCTAATTTACCAAGTTTTTTAGAAAAAAATGCTGTAAAAAATTGTTCTGGGATGAACTTTGGCATGCAACAAGCACTATTAGAGCTTTAAGGCAATCTGTGCTTCTTTACCCGAGAATCCAATCTGGACTTTGATGGTAATCATTAACACTGAAATGGAGACCACTGTATTAACTAAAATGTGCCTTTATGAAAGATGTGGGGCTAGATTCTCCCCTGATTTACATCTTGTGCCATCCCATTGGCTTCAGACGTCATTGGAATCAATGAGATTGCAAAGAGTGGTCACTTTAGATAAGCTATTACCAGCAGGAGAGTGGGTTTGTGTGGAGGGGGGGAGAAGGGGGAGGTGAGAAAACCTGGATTTGTGCTGGAAATGGCCCAACTTGATTATCATACACATTGTAAGGAGAGTGATCACTTTAGATAAGCTATTACCAGCAGGAGAGGGTGTGGGGGGTGGTATTTTTTCATGCTTTGTGTGTATAAAAAGATCTTCTACACTTTCCACAGTATGCATCCGATGAAGTGAGCTGTAGCTCACGAAAGCTTATGCTCAAATAAATTGGTTAGTCTCTAAGGTGCCACAAGTACTCCTTTTCTTTTTGGGAATACAGACTAACACGGCTGCTACTCTGAAATATTGCAAAGAGTGTAAATCAACGCAGAATCTGGAATCACCTCTATATTCACAGGCCATTTCCTTCTTTCTAATAATGCGTATCGTCCTGTGTTGCAATGTAGTGAATCTGCTGATATGTTCATCACACCCAGAGTGAGCTGGAGAGAAAGTGTCTCTCCAGTTGAGGGAATTTGGATACCCAAATCAACATTTTATCAGCAGAGGGCATCATAATCCCTGCAGCACAGGACAAGGAGATAAAATCCTGAGGCTCAGGAGGGAGTCAAAGGCTGCATGCGTCACCTACCTCTGGCAGGGGGGCAACAGTAGTGGCAAGAACAGGTTCCAGGACAGTGGCTTGCTGCCAGGAGTGTGGGGCAATTGGATATGTGTAGATACCAAGAGGACAATGCAAAGAGAACCTGATGAGACCCAAGAGAAAAGAAACCAAGCCCTGGGCAGTGGGGCTGCAGGCCAGAGCTCGATTGCCTCCTGAACATGGATAACCTGGAGAAAGTATCCCAGGAGCATGGCCTAAAGATGTCCATGGAGTGCTAGCCTCTTCCATACCACTCTAGTATACTGGACTGCTGTAGGGGCTGGATTAGGAACTGTTCAGTTGATCTTTGGCTATAACTGTTAAGTCCTTGTGCCCAGGGCTTTGGAAACCTCTTCTGTCTGACAGTCCTAGCAGAGTGGTCCTGGGTTACTTATTTGAAATGTATGTGTGTATGAAGTCCCCATGCTTGAAGCCACCTGCCGCACATGCTCTTGAACTCAAACATCTAGAAGGGATTGGAGTATTCCAGCACTCACAGTGACACTCTGCAGGGGGAGGGGGGCTCTGACACGGCAGGAGCCACCAGTTCCTTAGCTGGTGTAAACCAGTTTTGTCCCACTGAAGTCAATGAAGCGATGCTGACGTACCGTAGCGGAGGTGCTCGCCCTATGTCGTTGTTGTAACAAGTGCTGTGAATATCAGAGAATTCTAAAGGACCGTGTGAAGATTGTCCACCTAATGAATAGGGAAGCTTTTCCTTAGACGGTTCTAAGTTGTCATTTTGGAATAAGAACAAATAGTTGAAAGTTAATAGCTCATCTTTAAGGCCCAGTTTATTAATAACTGCACTTTCCACATTATTTAAACAGGAAAATTGTGTAATGTGCCTCCTTTTGTATGACTTCATAGCTTTTATCCAGTGCTTCCCAACTTCACAGCACTTCACAAACCTTAACTGTTCACAGTATCTTAGGAGGGAGGTTAGTAAGTTGAGTTATTGCTATTTTAAAGGTGGGAAAACAGGTTTTCCAGGTACTACTTGCTGGGCAATACCTTGAGAGGACTCCATGCTTGTAAAACTCCACCGGCTCTTTATTAAAGTGACCCTTTACAGACCATTTGCAGGTAGAACAAGTATTCAAGCCCTGCACACATTTACTTCCTATTTCCTCTTCCAAACTCCCCCCTCCCGCAACCTGAGCTCCTCCCTCCAAGTCCCCTGCAGGTTGCGCACAGGTTAATTGTGTTGTTAAAGGCCACAGAGGAGGTCAATGTCTCAGAGAGAATTAAAACTGTTCTTATGCTCAGATGAATAGACCAGGCATCTCTCTACCATTTCAGACTAGCTAACTCATAGCGTATGGGAAGAGAGGTTTTTTGTTTCAACTTCATAAAATTGCTGCAGTTTTGCAAAGGGAAAAACGAGCAGCTCTTGAAGCAAATATATTGTCCAGGGAAGATTTGAGCTTGTTCTAGTCAAAAGGGACCAGACTTTTATAACCCTGTGCAGGCATAACTTCTTCACTCAGTGCTAGTAATTTGAGCATGCAAAAAAAACCATTCCTTATCAGGAGCATGGGGGCTTCTCAAGGCATGATGCCACTGCAGCAGGGGAAAAGACAAGTACCGTTTAGTATAAGGGAAGACTTCACTAGTGGCCTGATGGTCAAACTTCAGTATGTGCATTGGCATATGAACAATGGTGTGTACCCAAGTTATGTATGAAAATACCCAGTTTGAAACACAATGGCATGTCCTTAAGTTATGCAAGATATTTACAGCAGCTGATGAGCTGGCCCCTGTTGTCTAATTCACCCAAAGCCCATTATAGTCAATGGAAAAACTCCTGTTTACATCAATGGGGTTTTTTTTAGCTCAGACCCATTGTCAGTAGTGCACTCAATGAGACAACCTTAAATAAATTCTATGCCATGTGACACTGAAATCCATCGATTTCAGAGCGGCATGACCAATTATTCAATCTGATTAATACAATAATATTAGTTCACTGTTAGTTTATTGAAAAATCCCATCAATGTTCTAAGTGGCACAGACGTTTTTAGGCACAAAACTGCCATGAATATCGAACACAGTCATAAAGCTGAAACAAAGTACAACTCGGAAAAATTTTAGGGGGAGGGAATAATTCTTAAGCTGTCTCGTTCATATTCGTTCCCCATTTCTACAATTCATTTAAGGATAAGTATGTTGCCAAACTCATTGGTCAATAATATCCTGGCAAAGATTAATCCTTCGTTGTGCCTCACTTTGGGAGAAATTCATCTGATACAGTGAGTTAATGGCAGAAGAATAACTAATAAAAATTCAGTGTTTCCTCACAATGATTTACGTTGTTGCTGAATTTGAGCTTTTTCTGCCAATACTTTGATTTAGATAAATGCAAAGCATAAATCATGTGAAAGCTATAATTGCTGGAGTATTTTAGATTTTCACTTCTTATTTATAAAATCTATTTATTTGATTCTCTATTATGGCCTTGGCTGTTGTTTGAGATCATTTCTTTCTTGGGCTTTTTGTATGCTTGTTGGGTCTTTTCACTGAATTCTCTCAGCTCTCCATTTCAGCAAATTATCATATTAAAAGAAACCTTGCTACCAGCATTCAAGCTGCCTGGGCCATCAGAACTCTTCTCCATAGTAATATTCTTTGAAACTGACAAGCTTCTCCACCAAAAGCCATCTTCCAAGATATCTCAGAGGCTAAAAACCCTCCATTGATCTGGTTTTGGCGGCTGCTAGTAAAGTCTGCGTTACCTGAGCACATCTTTGACAAAGACCAAAAGTTGTGCTGGAGCTAAGGAAGCTGCTCTGTAAAACACAAAACATCTGGAATAAATGCAGTGATGGATGACGTTTTCAGGAAACATCTGTGAGAAGAAGAGTAAATTTACTCAAAATTCCCCAGGGAGACAATAAGGACCCTCCAATGAGATAGCTTGAAGTGCTAGTCTTTTATAGAGCACTAAGCTCATAGTTGCCTTCCAAATATGCTTCACCACTAGAGGCTTTTTGCACCGGTCATTATAACTGACTAGAGGGTGACAGACGGATGAAGAAGGCATAACATTAAGTATTACAAAAATGTGGATGAGACAAACATCCTTTCAGACATTTGGCTTGCTACAAAACCCAGTGAAGAAAGCAAATTGCCGATGACACATCTGCTTATCATCTTCCATTTGTTAAATATGAAACAAACTTTTGACAGCGATAAAACAGAGGGAACAGTTGTGTGTTTGTATTGAAACATCATTGAGGAAAGCAATAACTAGTGCTCTGCGCAAAAGAACATCTGCCATATTACCCTGTTATTTCTGTTTGAGTCATGTCACGTTGAGAAATTAAAAAAAACAAAGCAGAGAAATGAAGTTGTCACTTGTGCTTTTTTTAAAATGAGCTTTGGTAAAGACATACTCCTTCCTTTTATTTTCCAGCGTAGGTCCCAGAAAGTTAAAAGCTGTCCTTCGTACAGAATCCAATGAAATACGCTGGTATTTTGTGTTTACTGTGAATAATGTTTCTAAAATACTTCTGATGATTAATTTTTAATCCCAGACTGATAAATTCCTGCACACACAATAATGTTAACATTAAGATCCAAGTCTTTGTGAACCATTAATCTGAATCTCCCTTGTTAGTACTAATGGGGTTTATTTTGTCTATGGGAAAAATAATTGACAATAACAGAAAACAAGGCTGAGATGAAAAGGACGATATAGGAAGAGAGGTTCTTTTAACTAAAGCATGTTAGCTTTTTGTTAGGTAATAACAATGCCATTTGATTATTAGTATCCAGTGTAAAAAGACTGAGGAAATTTACTCTAGCCTTTAAAAAAGCATTTGCAATGTTGCATAAAAGCAAACATTTTTGTGTGTGAGTATTAAGGGGTTTAAAAGCAATTCTAAGACTTTCAGCTTATCATAGTTTGTCAGACAAGAAAATGATAAAAGACACTGGTTTTATTAATAATTTACATTAGGTAGTTATTTATAGCCTGCTGAGCAGGCATTAGATTGAAAGTCCACAACAATAAACAAGTGATTAGAAACATTAGGAATTTAAATTGTTTAAATTTACAGTAAACTGTTCACAATTACATGTAAATAATTAAATAAATTTAGAGCACTACATATGTGCATATTTTGAAATTGAGAGCCACTCTGCATTATGAAGCTGGCCAACTTGTCCTTTTAAAGATCACTCAGGTCCCAATCTCTGATCCATAATTTCCAAAACTAGAGGGTGTTTCCAGTTAGCTACTAGAAGCCTCAAGGTCCTGTTCGGAAATTGACTGGCATGTGATCCTGAACGCCTCCCTGCTTGACACTGACCAGTTGTTATTCAGATGTTACATCAGATGTTTCCTTCCAAAAAAAAAATTATTTAAGATTAATCCAAGAAACCATCTATTTATCATCTTATTTGTGGCTTATGGGGTAGGAGGTACATCAGTTGGCTTTACAGTCTTGATCTTATTCCAATAGAAAAAAATTGTTTTAATGAAAAAAATGGCTAATAGGAATATTCTTCTGTATTCTAAAACTGTGTGATGAATTAAAGAGAAAAGCATTCAGACAGTCCCAAATCATCCTTTTTAATCACAGCTTATCTTTACTGCTTAGAATATGAGAGATGAATAACCTAAATTGGGTTGAAATTCCTATAGGGTGAAGTTTTCCAGCTGCTTTTTGTAGGTTGTAATTTAGAAGGAGAGAGGTCTTGGTTTTTAAGGCACAGGAGGGGACTCAGAGGACTTGGATTAGATAGCCAGCTCAGCCACAGACTTTGTATAACCTTGGGCTTGTCCCTTAATCTACCTTGTACCATCAATAATATTTCCCCACCTCAGATGTGTGTATGAGAATAAAATCTGCTAATGAGTGTGAGGTTCCTAGATACTATAGTGATGAGAAAAGGAGTACTTGTGGCACCTTAGAGACTAACCAATTTATTTGAGCATAGTGATGAGGATCATATACGTGCCTAGATCGCTAGCTACCACTATTAACTTAGGGTCCAATCCTGTATTGCTTGTACAGCTCAAATGCCTACGAATTTCATTCAGAGTGTTGTGAACGTGAATTATGTGGCCTAATTTAAAAAAATGCATGGCTTGTGATTGACACAGTGAAGATGTTTTTGTAAATCTTTAGCCAATAATGCTTTTTTCTCATCCTCAAAATACCCTGAAATGTCCTAAATCAGGACTTTCTGTTACCCTGTTGTTGCCATCTCTGTTCAAGAAGTCAGATCCCCAGGAAGAGGTGAGTTCTTGACTCTCCGTAGTGTGGAGGGCTTTGTTTTGGAAGAGACGCCAGCACAAACGCAGCAGCGTGGGGATTTTGGAACTCGACGTGGGAAGGAGGCGAGAGGGTAAAATGGAAAAGACCATGAAGCGGATGATAAAATAGCAGAAGCAATAACTGCAGATGACACAGGCTGCACATCCACCACAAGAACAGCAGGTCTTGCTGCATTTTCTGAAAGCCAAACAGGTCCAGGAAGTGGTACAGCAGGAGTTGCAATGCCAGGAGTATGTTCCAGAGGTCTGTTACCTCGAGTTGCAGGGTGCATGTGAGTGTCAGCCTATGAAAGATGGGACCATGTGGTGACTCTGTGACCTTCCCTTGCACCTTTGAATGGAAAGACGTGCTGCTTGGTGGGACCCAGGGTTTGTCTACACAGCAAAAAAAAAAAAAAAGAAAAAGAAAAAATCCAGTGACAGTGAGTCTCAGAGCCAGGGTCAACTGACTTGAGCTTGCGCTATGGGGCTACAACTAGCAGCGTAGATGTTCCCGCCCAGGCGGTGCTCAAGCTCTGAAACGCAAGTGAGGGGACTGCGTCTCAGATCCAGAGCAGGGACGTCTACACTGATATTTTTAGCCCCATAGTGTGAGCTCCACGAGCCCGAGTCAGGATCTGAGACTTGCTGCCACAGGGGTTTTTTTTGCAGCGTAGACGTAGCCAAAGATTCCTGGGCCATCTGTACACTTTGTTTTTTCAACAGGAGAGACTCAAGGGGAATATCGGGTCTGGACAAGGAGGCTGCTATGAATTATGAGTGGGAGAATGGATGGACTTAGCTGGTGTAGCACACTTTTTAGGGATCTGATTGGAAGGTGAAGACCAGAGTAGCCCTGTAGATGGGAAGGACACAGACCAATATGGAGGCTAAACCCCCAGAGAAATCACCACAGTCCTGGCTGCAGACCAGAGAAAGGCAATGGGATGGACAAAGGAACCATGGGGGATAAAAATGAAAGGAATTTTGGACTCTAAAAAATACATTAAACCAGAGGCTAAGGGGAGCTACAAGCTCCTCCTCTGTGGTTTGTTTTGTGGGGGGAACGGCAGAACATACAAAGACGTTGTCCCTTTTGGGTCTGCGACGATGAAGAGACGTGGTCTTGGAGAGACCATAGGGCCTGGGGGAGATTCCCTTCAGGACCCTAAGCCCTGGCCCTTCTGGAAGCTTAAGCCCTGCCCTGTCTGGGAGCCCTGTACTTTGTCCATACAAAGAGAGAGGAGAGTGCTGGCTGGCCTAGTCAGCTTGGGAGGCATCTAAATGTTGCTGCAAGAGGGCATGGCATGACCTGACCATCTTCGGGCAGCCAAATCTGTGCTGGTCACCTTCTTCAACCAGGACTTCCAGACCGATCCTGGGATTGTAGTTCTGCTATGAGTAGAGCAGCACTGAAGTTCCTTTGAAATAAAATTCAGTAAACAGGTTCAGTCATAAATCTCAACACTTCTCTTTGCAGAATAACTTAAATGTTAAATGTTACAGAATTATAAAGCATTTTGAAATGGCCTTTTTAACACTGGAATATAACTCTGTGCTATGCTGTTGGAGTAAGCTGGCTAATCGCAAATCAGAAGATGACCCATCTGTTGCCCTGGCCTGTTACTGTGGAGGCAAGGGTGCGTACACTGGGCTCATGACTGTGGAAAAAGAGACACTACAGATGGCTACTCCTCTGGAATTCTCAGGAGCCTTTGGGAAGTGGATCCCAAAGAGGCTGCAAATGAGAGAGAAAACTAGAGAGCATGCCCTGGACGTGGCTCTGGGAAGGAAGGTATAATAGGCTGACAATGTTTGCCTGGAACACCGCAACCTGTTAGCTGGTGTGAGCCCTGCTGGATAATGTTAAGTGAGTTCTGCTGACTTGCTCAGGCAGGTGTTCCCCCCCCCCCCCCGACACAAAGGAGAAGGGAATAGCTTTCTAGAGAGAAAGAACACATAGGGTGTGGACTAAGCAGTTATGAAGTAGGAGCAGCTATGGTGGGGAAGAAGCCTCATGCTGAATTTATGCTATTGTTAATAAAGCCAAACCACACAGAGGGATTGAGTTTGGGGCTTTTTATTCTACACAGCATGTGGACTTTTAGAGCAGTTTTTGAAAGTCACCTGCTCACAGTTACATTATTTTGAAAGTCAGTTTCCCGCGTTTCCGAGTTTACTCTTTTGAGACGGCGACTGGCAATATAAGATAACATGGTACAGTATATGCTTTTTATTCATTAATGAAGAGTCAAGAGTGATGATACTACAAAAATTAACTTTCATAGGCAGAGCACTCACTTTTAAAAAATATTTAATTATTTCACATGCTCTATGTTGGATTTTAAAAAGTACAATCTACATGACTACAATCATATGAAAATACAAGAAATTATTGAAGTTGTTTCCTCTTTTCTACTCCTCTACTGTGCAAGAAAATAAAATAAAGCTATGTGGGGTAGATATTACTAGTGTCTATGCATAATGCACACCATGTTTATAGTATGTATGTATTTCGTAAAACAGCCATGGGAAAGAGGCAGATTTGATAAGTGTCTCGTATTTTAATATATATGCTATGTATTTAGTGTGTATATACATCTATATACAAACACATTGTGTTTATACATGTGTATTTAGGATACGTTACAATTGCTTATTAATCTTTAATAATTATTAATTGCTTATTAATTGCTTATTAATCTTTAATAATTATTGGTCTTATTAATTAATAATGGAATAGTGGAAAACTCACATTTTTGGGATCTTTATTGTTTAATAGAAATGGCAAGTAGATCAGACGTTGGAAAATGAATGGAGCCGCAGTGAAGTTCCTTTGAAATAAAATTCAATAAACATGTTCAGTCATAAATCTCAACACTTCTCTTTGCAGAATAACTTAAAAGAACTGTTATAGAATTATAAAGCATTTTGAAATGGCCTTTTTAACACTGGAATATAACTCTGTGCTATGCTGCTGGAGTAAGCTGGCTAACCGCAAATCAGAAACAACATCTTTCTTTAGACTTTTACATTTTAATTCATAGCAATGTTACATTAGTTAAACGGCTACTCCTACCAGTAGACAGTAATTTTATCATAAATTGCATGATATTTTATCTGTAGTACAATAAACCTGGTGAATACCGGTTGTGTTAGTGTCAGAACCTGTATTTAATAATGTGTTTGAAATTAATCAAAGGAAGCAAAGCTGAGTAGAGAACTATTGTATGCTTATATTAGGGGGTGTATTATTTCCAGAAGATAAGGCCTGCTATAGATGCCCCTAATGTAGTCTTCCATCAATGCCCACTCTGCTAAAACAGTAAATGAAAATGACTGATCTACAATTTGCATCCTCTTTTCAGTCCATCAACAGAACATTATTAAAACCAGTGAGCCAAAACCCATTAGAACAGCACTCACGTATGAAACAATGCATAGGTCTGCTTGTTCCCCATTTTTATGCACTGCTATAGGACTATAAATATTCATCGTAATGTAACTGAAAATTATTGAAGTGAGAAAAAAGAGAAATAGGGAAGCCATTTGCTTCAATTCATAAACAGCATCTGTTGGGAAGTTATTCATAGATTGCTTCAGGGCCTGCTGAGCAGTAAGCCCATGCAAAAGGATGCCATTGCAAGCAAATTGGCCAAAACTGCAATGGAGATGCTATTAAACATGATTCACTGACAGCCTGGCAGAATGATCAGGCACTGGGTTGTTTTATGTCTTCTTTTATCACTGGGACACAGAAATAGCCTCCAGCCAAAGTCTCACACAGTTCAAATTAGAAGAGCAACCTTCTAAGTATATTAAGGCCTAACTAGTGGCTAGAGAAAGTTGCATGAAGTGATATTACAGATGACTACAGTTGTTTATTTGTCCCTACCTCAGGCACATGCAAAATGCCTCCTGTGATTTGACCTTTCCTGCTGTATATTTTCTGTCAAAAGATGTTTCAATGCCTCTTTGCAAGGGGGTGGAAACTAAGACTATAATGAAGGAAGAGTGAAAAATAATTAATAACCTGCTAAAAAAAAATTTTAGACCAGCATTAAATCTAAGAATGCATTATGATCGAAACTGTGCAGGGTGAAAAGTGGCATCACTCCAAAGGCAATTGGCTCTATTACTGTTATGTGAAAGTCCATAGAAGACAGTAAAAACAAGCACTTCCAAGTGTATGATTTTCAAGAATTTTGTACAGTTAAATTTTGCTTTCACCTAGAATTTAGGGGCCAGATCATAGCTCCACGGAAGTCAACGGAGCGATGCTGATTTAAATGCTGAGGATCTGGCCCAAAATTTCTGCATGAAGAACTGGGAAAACGCACTTGTAATCAACATGTGGACAAAGGGTATTCCCAGCATGGGTCCTCTTGCTGGCTGGAAATTATTTACACTTTTAATTAACTTAGGCACACCATTGATGCTGAGTAACTAAAATTGTAATCCAGTTACACGTGCAAATTCCTGAAGGTTTCTATGTTGCAGTAAATGGAATGTGTGCCAAGCCACCTGTTTGTATTATAATCATGATACCATTTTGTCCCATGGTTCATAAGACTGCTGGTATTTGCATGTTTGCTCTTCTTCTGTGTATTGCAGCTGATGTGAATTAAAAACAGTAGATCTGTTCAGCAAGAGTGTGTATGAACGTTCACTCAAATTTCAGCACGATCTTTAATTTGATCCTGTCTGAACACCTTATTTTTCATTTGTCGTGAATATTCCCATGTTTTTTGTTCATGTAAAGGTTGGGGACACAGCTCTTCTCCAAGTGCCTGTCCCAAAAGGCACGAGTCTTTCCACTGATTTCAATGGCTTCAGATTAGCCCCCACATGAATAACTGGATTTGCATGCAAACCAAGGATATTCGTGCATAGCCCAAAGTATTCATCATTTGCTACTCGTTATTCCCATTTTGTTATTTGTTAAAACAAGAGTCAGTCTTCAGTCAGGAAGCAGAATTGATAGCTGTGGCTGAGGTGAGCAATCACACTACTGATAGCAAATAGTTCTAACACCTTGAAAATGAAATTTGTTTGCTTAAACCTTTTGGTGGATACTTGCAACTAACAGATACATTTACACAAGTCAGGACTGGTTTGTTTATAGAGAAAAGGACAAAAATAATTATTCACCAATCACTCCATAACACGGTAACTAGTAGGCGTCAGTTACTTCTGTTTATTAGGAAAGCTCCTCAGAAAAGGTCAGTAAGACTCAGAAATCAAATGCTTCATTTAAAGGTTGTCACACTTTACAATGACAGGTTTCAGAGTAACAGCCGTGTTAGTCTGTATTCGCAAAAAGAAAAGGAGTACTTGTGGCACCTTAGAGACTAACCAATTTATTTGAGCATGAGCTTTCGTGAGCTACAGCTCACTTCATCGGATGCATACCGTGGAAACTGCAGCAGACTTTATATATACACAGAGAATATGAAACAATACCTCCTCCCACCCCACTGTCCTGCTGGTAATAGCTTATCTAAAGTGATCATCAGGTTAGGCCATTTCCAGCACAAATCCAGGTTTTCTCACCCTCCACCCCCCACACACAAATTCACTCTCCTGCTGGTGATAGCCCATCCAAAGTGACAACTCTTTACACAATGTGCATGATAATCAAGTTGGGCCATTTCCTGCACAAATCCAGGTTCTCTCACTCCCTCACCCCCCTCCAAAAACCTTTACAATGGCAGTGAAAGATTTGCTAGGGTGGGGTACAGGTCTATTTAAGCCACTGCTAACTTCCCAGCACCAGGAAGCTTACACTGAAAATGGAGAGGAAAAACATTTCGTGAATGGGATTAAAACATTTTCATGCCTCTTTTGCATTCACTTTATGAAAATATTTGAGCCATTGAGTTTCACTGACAAAAAAATATCTGGGGAACACAAATCTAAAAATCATATGTCTGTGTTTTCACAGATGTGGAATATTAAATCAGCACATGCAAATATCCCCATGACGTAAACATTCGTCCTTTCAGGGGACAGAAAAAATGTTAGATGACTTCTCATATTGGTCATAATTAAACAACACATCATGCATAATGAATTTTTCAGACCAATGAACAGAGTAAAATACTCACATGTGTGGGGTATTAGTAAATACATTCAAATAACAAATGCATCTGACAAAAACAATGAGGAGTCCGGTGGCACATTAAAGACTAACAGATTCATTTGGGCATAAGCTTTTGTGGGTAAAAAACCCACTTCTTCAGATGACTCCATGCAACTGAAGAAGTGGGATTTTTTACCCACGAAAGCTTATCTCTTAGTCTTTAAGGTGCCACCGGACTCCTTGTTGTGTTTGTGGATACAGACGAACACAGCTACCACTCTGATAAATGCACCTGAGAAAGCTGAGAAATGCTTGTGGATATTCCATAAATTGATTATTCATTGTGCATTATTCGCTCAGTTCTACTCGCCCTTTGATCTATCGAGGCCAAACACTACTTTTCTCCTGTCAGTTCCTTCAGTGAAGCTACACCTGTTTACAGCAACTGAGGATCTGGCCCAATAACGCATGCTGGCTTTCTAAAGGGGATTTGCTGGATTAGCTGCATCCTAAACGTGGGGATAGTTTTAAATTTCTGCATGAATTGCCGGTGCTTGTTCGGGGGCTGATCCTGAGCAGTGCTGAGCAAAACCTTCCCATCCTTACCCCTCCCTGCTCAGCATCCTTCAAGATTAGGCCCATTACTCGCAAATGAACTGCATTGTTTAGAGGTATTTATATCCATCTTCTTATATTGCTAGTACAAACCTGCAGAACAAAACAACTGCACAACTTTCTCCGTTCATAACCTCCCTCCTTCCTTAGTGCAGCTCTAGGAAGACTTCAACCAGAATGGGCAGAGATTTAGGCAAACGAAAATCCTTTTGACCATGAACAAAGAATGCTAACATTCTTATTTAAAAAAGAAAAACATTTTTTCAAAAATGCCAGTGCATAAATTAGAGCCGTTAGGAGCAGCTCTAATTTGTGCCCAAACCATTTATGCCGTTTTTCATTTATTTATTCTGCCCTTATTAAATATGAGTACATACTACGGTAACCTTTGTCACTCACTTTCATGCTTATATTGATTCTATATTAGTCAATTTGTGTCGATTTTATTGTAGCCATTGTCTCACATTATACTACACTCTCTCTAGAAATGAGTCGAAATCTGAATTGTTCGTCCACCTGTGATTAGGGGCTTTGGATAACATGGGACATAGATCCAACCGTCTTGGCTTGTGACAAAACCAAAACCAGACTGAGTTTTGCAAATCAAATCCACCCACCAGTTTTGCCTCATCTCTGTTTAAAATATACACCAGCCTAAACCTAGACCATTTATCTGAATGAAGCCAAATTTATGGAGGGAGGAACAGCACAAACGAAATGGGAATCAGTTTCGACCTGGTCTTGGTTTTGCACATTTTCAACAAAGCCCAATGTTACCTTGCTTATAGGAGACAAGTCTTTTAATAAATAGTCAGAACTCAAAGCACAAATGGTTTCGTTCAAGCTCCACATTTCATCATGGTGATATCTTTCTAATGTAAAGACATTTATGGCCATGCACCAAAATGGGAAAAGGCAGCTGTTGCCCAAATTTGGTTCCTGTTGTGATAGGAATCTCACTCTCTGTAATGATGAATTATTGTTTGTCTCGGTGATGCTAAATGACTCACAACAAATTGCATCCTGCATTTTGTTACTTCTGCTCTGTGCTTTGGCCTCACTTCTACTGCCCAGATAAAGAAAATGGTTTATTATGTTAGTTTCGTACGATATTAGCTCTGTGAATAAGGAAAGGAGGCTGGCAGTCCTTTTCTTACATCATAAAATGTTACTGAAACTAATGGAGGAGTACAGATGTAACAGAGGGCAAAACAGGGGAAGCACCAGGGTTCAGTGGACTGAACACTGGACTGGGATTCAGAAGACCTGGGTTATTTTCCTGGCTCTGCCACTGACTGACTGGGTGACCTTGAGCAACTCATGTCACCATTCTGTGCCTCAGTTCCCCCATTTGTAAAAGAGGGATAATTATATAAACCTGCTTTGTGAAATGCTTAGAACTGCTAATGAAAAGCACCCTGTGAGAACTGGGTATTAATCATAATAATAATGTTATTTATCCTATGTTTTATATCACCAAATAACATTAAAAAATCTACTTGCTCCCCCTCCAAAAAAAAAAAAAAAACCCAAAAAACCCACAAAAAGAGAAAATGACAAGGTGGAACATGACTTATCCCTATATTCCTTAGCAGGGATTTTCAAAGCTGCCTCAGGGACTGGAGACTCCATTTCCATTAAAATTAACAAGAATTGGATGTCCAAATCTCAGCCCCTACTGGTAGACATCTGCTAATTCAAAAGTCCGATTGCAAACATTATCACTCAGGAACTTTTGTAGATTGGGTAGAAATAATACCTGGCTTTTATATAGCACTTTTGACCCATCGATCTCAAAGCACTTTACAAAAGCGGCCCGGATCATCACACCCATTTTTCAGATGGGGAAACTGAGGCACGGGGAGGGGAAGTAACTTGCTCAAGGTCACCCAGCAGGTTTTTTAAAGAACCCAGGTCTGATGAGTCATATGCCTGTGCTCTATCCACTAGGCTGTCTACATTTTTTCACCTCATTAAAGAAGTTCACTTAAACTTGCCTTGCCCCCCTGTTTTGGCTTGCTTGCCACAAGTGTTGCAGAACACAAGGCTTACTAGTGTGAACACAATTTGAAAGCCACTTTTAAGCTCAAATATATCCCCAAAGCACATACTGAATGGCATAACTAAGGCTACAATCTTGGCATGGGAATTTTTAGTAAATATCATGTCAGAGGCGAGGGGGGGGAACAGTAAGTCACAGAAAGGTCACCAAACCATGATGTTTTCACTATATCAACCTACACAAGAGTATAGCGGGGGTACTGAAAAGTGAGGCCTGAGGGAGTGGGGGTTGGAGAGCGAGCCCATCCCACACTTACCCCAGTGGCAACTCCTGTCTTGCAGGGCTGGGCCCAGCTCCTTGCTTTATGGCCTGCCATACGGGGTCACTGCACTACTTAGGTTTGACCCAGTTACCACTCTGTAGATGAGACAGAATGGCACATAAGCCAAACCCGAGTGGCCCTGTGACCAATGCCACTCAGTTTGGGGGCCTCATTAAATTTGTTTTTACAGCCGCCAAGATTTCATGGACTTAATCCAAATTCACAATTTTCATGACCACTGGAATCCTGGAATCAAAATCATAGCCCTACACATAACTAATCAGCAACACTGGGAACTTCAAATTTGACAGTGGGAATTTTACTTTGAAATGAACAGCATTGATTTACAAAAGTCATCCAAGCTGGGAACGAAAACAACTTTAGTAACTCACCAACACAAATTCACATTTGGGATATTTCCAACGAACTGTTCATGAATGATCTTGTAGACCAAGCATTATTTGCTGAAGAGATTCACTAAATGAATAACTAAACGTAAGGATGCTATAGGTTGTTCGCAGACAACTTGCACCCATATAAAAAAGCAGAATTTATTTACTACATTGTTACTTGTTAATTATGCGCTCTGGTTTAGAAGTAGGAGATACGGAGATTTTAAGGCCAAAAAGCCCCATTATGATCATCTAGTCTGAAATGCTGCATAACACCGCCTACAGAATTTTCCCCTGTCAATTCCAGCATCAAGCCAAGGTTGAACTGAAGCATATCTCGCAGGAAGACATCCAATCTTGTTTTAAAGACTCCAAGTGATGAAGGCCCAGGATTTTAAAGGAATTTAGGCATTGCTGCGCTCAGCATTCCAACTCCTAACTGATTTAGGAGTCTAAATCTCATTTTCAAAAGGGATTTAAGCACATTAGGCTCCTAAATGCCGAAATCCCTTTTGACAATGAGACTTTGGCTCTGGAATCAGTTAGGCATTGCGACGTTGAGCACAGCAATGTCTAAACACCGTACCTTTAAAAATCTGAGTTGAAGAAGATTAAAATTTCATGACAATAATTGTGCTCCCTGTAATTTCAAAGGAAAATATAGCTGTAGTCCACAAAAGCACTTAAGCACGTGCTTAACTTTAGGCATGTGAGTAATTCTGTTGTCTCGGGACCACACACTTGCTTACAGTGAAGCACTTTGTCAAGTACTTTTAGTGGATCGAGGCTTGTATATATATTGAAATATCAAAGGATAAGCAATGCTCATTGCTGACAAACTCAGGGAGATGTTTTAAAATCCAGCCTCTGAGATTTCTTACTTCTCCCAGGAGCACACAGTTTTCTCTTACGAGTTTTTGAACATCACTGGAAAGAAATGTTTATCCAAACGTGAGAGGAAGCTGGGTTGCTGTATTTGGTGGCATATGGCCTGCACATCAGCTGAGTGAAAAGCATGTCACACGTCTGCTTTTTGGCTCCGGCCTGGGAGCCAAGCTGTTCCATGCTACTAGCAACACGAGTAATGTTGAAGGCTCTGCTGAATAAAAACCAGCCTCTTTAGTGGCTTTCCCTGCATAAAGGACAGAACCATCTCATCTCAAGCACTGAGCATTGCTCAGAGCTCGAGCCGCAAAGTTATATTTTAAAGGCTCACTTCAATATTCAGGGCCAGGTAATCACCAAATGTGACCTGTCTGTGTGATCCAAACTCCTCCCTTGCCTTTGCACACAAATGAAGGATTTTTTGGTCAGCAAGCAGATGCCCACACAGATTTTGTGTGCACATGTTTGGAGCCTGCTTTGCATAGGCAGCCTTCAGTGTCTGCCTACCCATTTCATCTGGGCAAAAAAATGGTTTTAAATGCTTTCTTCACCTCAAGCTTTCTCTCCAATCTTAATCCCTGCTTTTCCTCACCAAACACACTGGAAGTGAGAACAGTGTTGTTCTCCATTAGTATTTTCGATTTTCTATCTGATCGTGCGCTGAATCTTAACTGATCTGAATCTTGAAATCTCAGGCCCCAATCCTGCATTGTGATCTCCTTGGGCAGACAGCTGCAAACACACAGTGTCTTACTGAAGGCTTAAAAAAGATCAGGGACCTTTCCCTTTTTATACCCTGAGGATCAAGGCAAAAGATAAAAAAGATGCAGGACCAGATAGTGACTAATTATCAGATACAAAAACAGATCCCACCCATGCAACATCCAAAATTTAATTAATGTAATTAGTAACATCTTTCCAGCCTCAATTTTTCTTTGTCCATGTCTGGTGCCAATTGAAGCAAACAGTGAATCCAAAAGTCTCTTCCCCCAAAATGCTATTTGTCAGTTGTACGGAACTTTATAATCAGAATTTCATTAACCTCTTCAGATTTCCAATTCACAAAATTATGCAGATGGTAACAAATGTGCATGTGTCACGTATACAGTTTCGAATCATGCCACCCATTCCTGAAATCTTGCCAATATCCCCTCGGCATTTCTCAGAGTGAACACATAAACGTAAAATACAGTGTGTGTTAGCAGGAGGGAAATAAACCCAGAACAAATGACACAGCTTTCAAATGTAACCAGGAAAACAAAAATATCTCTTCCAATTGCCCATTTTTTCAGAGTGATGTATGGTGATACTGCTGTTCCCTGATAGGTTAACTAAACCTATCAAAAAATTGAGACAGACTCAGACTGAGTCCAACAGGCTCTTGTTACAGCTTTCTTCGCTAGGGAAGCTTGATTTACAGTATAGCAGGTCAGTGGTTAAACAGTGAGTCACATATCACTAACCCACTACGCTCCACATGTGTTTGCTTTTTATATATTTGTGCCATAGCATAATCAGAGCTTTCAATACTGAAAACATGCAGCCCCCTTTGTTAAAGCTTTCAATTTGAAAAGTCAGCAGTGGGAGGTTAAACATAAAATCGCTCGGCCTTATTCTTTTCATGCAGTGGAGCAAAAAAAAGCTTTCTGCTACCAGGAGGAATCTAGCTTTTCAAGCACGAAGAGCAGAGCCAATCCAAGGAATTTTTAAACAATGGGTTGACAATTGCTAATCACAAGAGGTGCAGAAATGTCATGACTTCAAATAAAGGCATTAAACTGTATTTTTCCATTTACCTCGCTTGCAAAGGGAGTATGAACTGCAGTATCACATTGATTAGTTTACTCTAGATTATTAGCTAAAATTGGATGCCTCAAACAAGTTCAGACCCAACTAGAAGGTATTAAGGGAATAGGTGGCTTGCCCCAACTATTTGGGTAAAATTGGGTTCACTTGTGACTTCTCCATGTGTAGACAAAGAACTGGAAATCCCAGTGTTCACATGAAAAATGTACCTCCATTATCAGGTATCCATCCATCAGGCATGTACCATGCTTATATTCTGTGTCTAATTATGGGTCCCACTGACCTGAACCGAGAAGTAACATTTTGGAATTTAAAGATGGTGACCATTCTAAATCCACACTGCAGTGTTCAAGAAGCACTGATTGTATCCACAGCAGCATGTTTCCTCCTGCAGTGAGCTATGATTCAAAAGGATTCTCGACCTATTCCACGGTTGGGACCATTTCTTAACACAAATTGTCTCACATACCACCTGGCTTCCATCCCCTAATTGCATGGGCCTCCCTGCCGTCCCATTAGAAGTGAGATAAGTATAACTTCTTTGCAGCAGCTACAGTAATAGCTTACATAAAAAGGAATGTTAGGCAAGAGTTTAATGCATTTTAACCATCTTTAATGCAGTTTAGCAGCTGGAGAAAAGGAGGACGCGCCAGCATCATGTGACCATCCAGTTCTTCACAGACTACCAGCACGAGGACCATAGATCCAGTCCCAGGGACTAGCCACTGGATACCCAACATGACAAGGGAGTGGTGGGGAACTGTTAGGCCACTGCTCGCCCTCTCCAGAAGACATGTAAATATAATGCGATACTCTGGGTGGGTCATTGGCAGTGCTGACTGATAAACCTTTCTGGGGTCCCACCCCAAGATGGGGACAGAGAGCCCCAACCTGTAAGTATGTGTTACATAAGGCGAAGTGGGAACCTCTGTAGCATGAAGAGAGTGACAAGCAAGTGGTTTTCTAGGAAGGAAGGCATTATGGATCTCAACACTCCAGGCAAACTTGCAAAGATTGCTTGGTTGCTCACCCCTATGAACAGAATCTGCATGGTCCGGTATATGTGACCCACAGGGTTCGCTCAGACCTAGCTTTTTTTCTGAGATATATATGGGGGTTTTTTTGGCTAACATGGACATTTAGAGCAATGTTGTGTACTATTCCGTATTCTGACTGAAGCTGAGACTTGGGGTTTCGTTACCATGCTTAATTCCAATGAATGTATGAGAGGTAGCCAGGTGTCCGTACCTGCTGGTCACACTGTTTATCTGCCTAGGGCAACAAACGGTAAGTTCTAGGCAACAGATCTTTTTTATGGCTGGGCTAATCTTAGTACTTTTTAATCTAGCTGCTTTAGAAGTGCCTAAGTAGCTTAAGTATGCTTGCAGGGAAACTTAGAAAGAGGTGGTGGGCAGACAAGGGCAGTGAGTTGTGCTCACAGCTCTACGTGTTTGATGTGCAATGTACACATACTTCATGTTATCATTTTAAAAGTTTGGTATTTTAAAATGTATTCCGTAGTGTTCATGTACATCCCGGCTAAGCTTCAGCTGGAAAACTGCTTCTCTAAACACCAGCTGAAGGAGGAAATTTCAGTTCATGGGAACTTTACTTTTAACTCGAGAACGGAAACAGATGAAAATGCCACTTGAAAAAGAACTCTCAAAAGACTTGCAGAGTGATGTCGTCTTCTGTACATTGTAATTTAATAACCAGCGGTGGCTAGCCTCCCAGATCCAGCTGAGAGGGTCTTTCAAGAGATGGGGTGATGGTGCCAAAAACATTAAGCCAGGTGCTGTCACATATCAAGTATCTACACCTCTTGCTGGGAAACAATAAAGGCTACTATTGCTCTGACAATGCCAGAAGGAAAGGCTTTCAAACTGTCTAGACTGCAGAATGTATGAAATGTTTGACAGTGAGGAATATGTGTTTGTAACATTTCCTGATCAAAACTTTGAAAAGAAAACTGAAACCATATTAGCAAAACACTTAAGCACCACTATAAGTTGAAAGAAGTGCATTTAAAGGAGTAATAGACCTTATCCAGCTATTTACGAGTCTGCTGCTTAGTCATGTATCGCTTTCTATTTTCTAAAAGACATCTAAACAGATTAAACGTGAACTTCTACAATACTGTAGGCACCTTTTCTTCCGGATGATGGATTGTCTAGGGTTTCCTTGCTGTAGTTCAGGGAGGATTTTTTGCACTGGAGATAATGGGCAGACATTGTAAAGAAAATCAGAGTATAGTTCCAGACTGAAAAAGGGCCCCGTGAAAACGCCATGGTATGTCTGTTGACTCTTGTGACAGACGTATGTTTTAATTGCTCTGAGCCCTTCCGGACTAGGACAACAACAGGTGGAGGCCATTCCATCTTCTTCAGCATTGACAGAACTGTTTACTACATTCTAGAGCAGGGGTGGGCAAACTTTTTGGCCCAAGGGCCACATCTGGGTGGGGAAATTGCATGCAGGGCCATGAATGTAGGGCTGGGGCAGGGGGTTGGGGTGTGGGAGGGGGTGCGGAGTGCAGGAAGGGGCTCAGGGCAAGGGTTGGGGCAGAGGAGGGATGCATGGTGTACGAGGGGACTCAGGGCAGGGGGCTGGGGTGCAGGAGGGGGTGCAGAGTGCATAGGGGGCTCAGGGCAGGGGTGCATAGTGCAGGAGAGGACTCAGGGCAGGGGTTGGGAGCTCAGGGCAGGGGGTTGGGGTGCAGGAGGGGTGCAGGGTGCAGCAGGGGGCTGGGGCTCAGGGCAGGGGGCTCAAGGCAGGGAGTTGGGGTACAAGGTGCAGGAAGGGTTCGGGGTGTGGGCTCCAGCCCGGCGCTGCTTACCTGCTCCCAGGTGGCAGCGGCATGCAGTGGGGCTCAGGCAGGTTCCCTGCCTACCCTGGCTCCCTGAAGCGGCCGGCACCACATCCCTGTGGCCCCTGGGGGAGAGAGGAGCAGAGGGCTCCACGTGCTGCCCTCGCATGCGGATACCTCCCCCGAAGCTCTCATTGGCCGCAGTTCCCCATTCCTGGCCAATGGGAGCTGAAGGGGCGGGGGGTGCCTGCAGGCGAGGGCAGCGCACAGAGCCTTCAGACCCTCCTTCCCCCCAGAGGCCGCAGGGATGTGGTGCTGGCCGCTTCCAGGAGCGGCGCGGGGTCCGGGGTGCCGCAGGGGTGGCGATCCTGCGGGCTGTAGTTTGCCCACCCCTGTTCTAGAGAGAAAAGGTGGGTGAGGTAATAGCTTTTATTGGACCAATTTCTGCTGGGGAGAGAGACAAGCTTTTGAGCAACACAGAGCTCTTCTTCGGGTCTGGGAGAGGTACTAGGCACGTTGCCTTTCCCAGACCTGAAGAAGAGCTCTGTGTAGTTCAAAAGCGTGTCTCTCTCCCCAGCAGAAGTTGGTCCAATACAAGATATTACCTCACCCACCTTGTCTTTCTAATATCCTGGAAACAATATGGCTACAACAACTAAATTCCAATCAGTTATACCGGTGCAGGCATATTTAAGGCAATGCGGTTGTGTTATTCAGTGTCTAACCTGGCCTGCAGATGACAATGTGAGTGAAGGAAAGAACACACCTCTACTTTCAGAGTCCAGGTTAGGTTTACAAGGCTGTCAGTTGGATAAGGAAAACAAAATATGGTTTTCCTTGTAAACTAAGTAGATTTGATATGAGATCGAGTCCCAATAAACCTAGAGTATCAAAATACCATTTTTACAGTCACTTGTCAGAACAGAACAGTTTTAGTTTTATGAAAAGCATAATATTTATAAGGTCACATTTTCTTAAAACACCCCCTGCTTTGCTACCATTGGCACAGAAGAGTTGGAAAATTTAGAGTGAGCATCTTTGATCGCTCTCTTGGGTTGTGTTAATTAGAGCATTGTAATCTTTAGTTGGGAGCTTCTAATACAAACGGTCGCATCTTCAGCCTGTGTGTTTAGAATATGGAGAAACATCTAATTGCAGCATTGCCCAATGTAGTGTAGCTGACATTTCAACAATGTTTGCCCATTGGACCAGGCATTTGTATCAATGCAAACTTGAAGCCGTTTGCTATTTTCAAGTCATGCGTGACTATGACACGAACAGCTTAACAAAGATGAGGAATAGAATTCCTTCAGATTTACAATGTTCTGTGGAGGGTAGTCTGGGTCTGCTCCTGCCATGCATTTACACAAAAGACTTAACTTTAGAAACAACTGAACATCAGCCCATTTATGAGCGTGAAGATTTTGTAATCCAAAGCTCTGGCAATTGAGAGCTCTGCTGCAGAGTTCAGAAGGTCTAGCAGAGTTTTGGAAATCTACTGATTAAATAAGGAGGATGGCAAGGCAGGACTCTTGGGTTCTGTTCCCAGAGGCTCCTCCACTGTCTTGTTCTATGAACTTACATAAGTATTTGCTGCCTGGTATATTATGTATGTAGCCCCTGTGGCCTGAAGCCTGAGAGAGAAGGGAGTTCCATGCACTCACCGGTAGGTGAAATGGGGGACAAGCAGCCAAGAGCTGCTTAAGAACTGCAAATGGGCAGGAGCTCCGCTAACTATGGAGCTCTCTGCCAGCATCTGTTGGAGAGCAAGGAGAGTTAGGAACCATTAGGAAAGGGATTGACAATACGATGGAAAATACCATAATGTACTATATACATTCATAGTATACCCACACCTTGAATACTGTGCAGTTCTGGTCACCCTATCGCAAATATGTATATATTAGAATTGGAAAAAGTACTGAGAAGGGCAACAAAAATGATGAGGGGTCTGGAACAGCTTCTGCATGAGGAGAGATTAATAAGGGAGGGAGTGTTCAGCTTGGAAAAGAGACGACTAAGAGGGGATATGTTGGGGGGGTCTATAAAATCACCAGCATCATAGAAGTCCATTTGCCATGGAAAAACATAGAATTTGCGTTTTTACAGAGAATCTTTAGTTTTTGCATTGTCTGAAAAAATAAAAATATATACAGTAGAACCCAACTTATCTGAGCCTCCATTATCCGGCTCTCCAAATATTTGGTGTATGTAAGAAATATAAATTGCAAATCTATTAATTTTATTTTATTATAATGATCGAGGACACTGGCAGGCTTCGAACTTGCTTAATAATTGTAAAATATCAATAAAAGATTGTGTTCGACTGATACCGATACATATTGTGGCTAGGGCAACTAAAGTTCAGTGTTTCATTTTAATCATGGAAAAAATGTGGATGTTTATGTTTTTTTATTGGAGAATTTTGGGGGTTTTTTAATCAGAAAAAACTAGGATCCCTGAAAATCATGAATGGTGTGGAGAAAGTGAATAGGGAAGTGTTATTTCCCCTTCACATAACACCCAATGAAATTAATAGGCATGATTTAAAACAAACATAAGGAAGTACTTCTTCACACAATGCACAGTCAACCTGTGGGACTCATTGCCAGGGGATGTAATAGAGGCCCAATCTAGAACTGGGTTGAAAAAATAATTAGATAAATCTCATGGAGGATTGGTCAATCAATGGCAATTAGCCAAGATGGTCAAGGAAGTAATCCCATGCTCTGGAGGTCTTAAACCTGTGACTGCCAGAAGCTGGGAATGGATCACACAGTAAATGCCCTGTTCTGTTCATTCCCTCTGAAGCACTTAGCACTGGCCATGCTTTTGGAAGCCAGGACACTGGGCTAGATGGACCATTGATCTCACCCAGTATGGCCATGCTTATTTCTTAGTAGAGTTGGCTGAATGGGCCAGGCTTCATTTTCATTTGTTTTATGCACTAGTTTGGGGCATTTTGGTTAAAATTCAGTTGAGTTTTGCTTTTGAGGGCAATAAAGTGCAGTTGACCTTGTTGGGACATACAAGAACAAAACATTAACAATGAATGTTGGTCAAGAGCGCTGTCAGGCCCAGGTGGGCCAGGGAGCCTGGATAGCATAATGTGGGGGAGAATAAGAGTGTTGTGTGTTGAGTCTTAAGTGTTGCATGTTGCTGGGATTGCCTTTGTAATGGTGAGGACTCTGTCAAAAGTGTGAGCTACCACCAGGGCCGGCTCTAGGTTTTTTGCCACCCTGAGCAAAAAATTTGCCACCCCAAGCTCCGAGAGCGCAACTGTCCAAGCAAAAAAAAAAAAAAAGGGTGGCCGGAAAGCCGCCCCTGGAATTGTGCCGCCAAGCATGTGCTTGCTTTGCTAGTGCCTAGAGCTGGTCCTGGCTACCACGGATCCCTTCCTCAGAGCTGAGAGTGGCAGCTAGGTGACAGTAGATGCTGTACAGCAGCAGCTCCAAGATGATGGAGGCACAGAGTGGCTGCCACAGGGGTGATAGATGGCTCAGAACAGCAACAGCAGCGGTGCCTTCAGGGGGATGGATGGCGGAGAGCAGCGGCAGAGCTAGGCACCTTGGACTGAAATCACAGTGAGAGCTGCAGCCTTGAGACTTTACCAGCAATGACATCTGAAATTAGTCCGTCTGGGTCAGGTAATAGATCCCCCAGCGTAGCCGTGTTAGCCCTGACCTGCTAGAATCCCTGGACTTCTCCAGCCCTGGACAACAAACAGTGAGTGGAGGAGGGAAATGGCCAGAACACAACCACTCACAATGGCTAGAGGAGGACTGAGGCTGAGACTACTGTTAAGACATATTGCGCGGTGGGTGGGGGGAGGGTGTCTTACTGCGTACAATTTGTTAACTGCTAGTTTTCCCAAATTCAATTCAATTGCCTTCCTCTTTTTTTTCCCACTGCCTATGCCAATAAAGTTCTCTTTGTTGGAACTCCTGGACTCAGTGCTTGTGAGTGGAGAAGAATTGACCATTGTCACAGTCAGGGTAGTGTATATAGTTGCCCAGGTTTCTGGGTGGGGGTTCATACTGGTGTTAATTGTCATTAAGAAAACCTATAGAAAATTGAGCCCGCCCCTTTTTGCTGCCAACAACACCTGGCAGAAGGGTTACATATAACTCAGCGCTGGACAATGATGTCCAAAATGGTTGCTCAAACAAAAATGGAACATATTTGAATCAATTAGCATTGCTTCTCTTCTCATGATCCTTCATGCTACTCAAGGAGAAATGCTTAACATTTTCTGCAGTCAGAGATTTTAAGGTCAAAGAATACCATTTGAGCATGACTCCAACTGATTTCAGTGGAACTTCCCACAGGATTAAGGTGAGCAAGATTTGGTCTGAGATGACATATAGATAGACTTGGAAGGATTAAATTTTGATCAGTAATTGTCAGTCAATGTCAATTTCACAGTACACACACAAACTGAAGAAAAAGTATTTCCATCAATAATAATTGAAATGTACAGCTTGTCAAAGTAAGAAAAATGCTGCTTCACAATTTGATTTAAGGAAATTTACTCTGTATATTTTGACATGCGATGTTGACAATTTGTTTTTTAATGTTTATAAAGTGTGACAAAGTTCCTGCTCTACCTTGGTGGGTCTTGTGCTTATTGGCGGATTTGCTCGTCTTGGAGCTTCACAGCAGCCCTCAGCTTGGCCATTTTTCTGAACCCACAGTCCAGGTCGACTCCTCCTGTGTCTGACCAGGAGTTGGGAGGATTTGGGGGTAACCCAGACTTGCCCTCTACTCCGGGTTCCAGCTCAGGGCCCTGTGGATTGCAGCTGTCTAGAGTGCCTCCTGGAACAGCTGTGCGACAGCTACAACTCCCTGGGCTACTTCCCCATGGCCTCCTCTCAACACCTTCTTTATCCTCACCATAGGACCTTCCTCCTGGTGTCTGATAATGCTTGTACATCTCAGTCCTCCCACAGTCTGCGTTCTCACTCTCAGCTCCTAGTGCCTCTTGCTCCCAGCTCCTCACACGCACAAACTGAAGTGAGCTCCTTTTTAAAATCCAGATGCCCTGATTAGCCTGCCTTAATTGATTCTAGCAGCTTCTTGATTGGCTGCAGGTGTTCTAATCAGCCTGTCTTAATTGTTTCCAGTCGGTTCCTGATTGTTCTGGAACCTTCCCTGTTACCTTACCCAGGGAAAAGGGACCTACTTAGCCTGGGGCTAATATATCTGCCTTCTGTTAAGGAAAAGTTAGCACATGTGACTCCATGTTGGTTTGGGGACCACCATTGTTTAAATGCCAGCACATCATACACCAGGAGGAGTAATCCTTAGATATTGAATCCCTGTGAAAATCCTCCTCCTTGTCTCCAGCCTGCCTTGACTCCCAGTATCTGGTTTTTGTCAGTCTCTAACGCCCTGTCTCTTGGCCTTGATGTGAGGCCTCCCATCCTGATAATAAAAGTTACTGATGCATGGCTTTAGGACCATGCTGTGTAATTAACATACTGGTATAGCATGAGGAATGCACCAAGCAGGGATAGGTGGTAGATAAGACAAGGGTTTGTTTATTGGCTAAGGTTTCCGATGCACGAGGGCAACATGCTTTGATAAAAGGTATATAACCTTTGTATAATCTGCATTCAGGGTCCCCTCCTGGCTAGCAGGGGGGCACCACGCTCGAGCGTAATAAACTTAGTGTCTTTTGGGAACTCTGCAGTTGTGGACTTTGTTTCTGTGCCTCAGCCTAGATTCGAACTGTGCATGACCTATCAGGTATAATTCGCAGCACTGGTGTGCGTGTCCTATCAGGTATAATTCGCAGCATTTGTGTGCGTGTCCTACAAGGTGTAATTCGTAGCACTTGTGTGCGTGTCCTACCAGGTATAATTCGCAGCAGTTGTGTGCGTGTCCTACAAGGTGTAATTCGTAGCACTTGTGTGCGTGTCCTATCAGGTATAATTCGCAGCACTGGTGTGCGTGTCCTATCAGGTATAATTCGCAGCACTGGTGTGCGTGTCCTATCAGGTATAATTCGCAGCACTTGTGTGCGTGTCCTACCAGGTGTAATTCGTAGCACTTGTGTGCGTGTCCTACCAGGTATAATTCGCAGCACTGGTGTGCGTGTCCTACAAGGTGTAATTCGTAACACTTCTATTACTCTCCTGGCCCGACCCTGTCATATAAGCTTTAACTTTTTGAATCTCAACATCTACTGTCATCAAATAATTTTTGTCTGATGCCATCCCGCCCCATAATTTCCCACAAATGGGAAATGTAAAATTAATAAAAAATTCTTAGAACTATCGTTTTACACACACTTAAAGATAAACATCGATATTATCCATCAAAAATGTTAAAAAAATAAAAATTGAATTCTGCCAAGCTTACATATAGAGCAATTGGGATCTAGATACCAGTGAAAGAGGAGCTGTATTGTTCCAACTCAGGACAGAGTCATGTGTCTGAAGACGTTAAATCACATGTACAAATTCTCCTGAAGATCACCGAGAGAAGGAAATTCTCTCATATAGAAGACCGGGGGAGTGAAGGTTTGGGGGAAAGGTGATCATTGTGATGCCAGATTATTGCTAAGTGTGGGGTTGATGGGTTATGTGTGCTCTGGTCTCCATCTCTTAATAAATTAGCTATGATAATGACCTTGAGATTTACACTTAGAATACTTATTTTAAGAGTTCCCTTTGTTTATACAAATAATATCCTGTGAGCATACATTCAACCTGTGTAGCCTTGTTTAATAATGCAGCAAGTGCTCTTGTTAGTTCTGTATGAATTCTTTTTAATTAACCCTTGGATTTGTGTGTATACAATGTATCCATTTCTTTAGATGTATTCAAAACATATAGAAGAGCCTCCAGGTGAACGCCTAGCCCCATTGAAATCAATGGGAGTTTTGCCATTGACTTGAGCAGAACCAGGATTTCACCCTCTTTCTCCAGCTCTATGCACCCTTCACAGTACTTAAAAATGCAATTATCATCATTTATAGCTCTGTCAGTCTCTCCTAATCCTCCTTTCTCCACTAACAACAGCCTGGCAAAAAAACAGGCAATGAAAAATGTTGCTTTTATTATTATCCTTTTACATTTTCATTTAAAGAGCCCTCCTTCCCTGGCCATCCAAAGGTAGCCCCAGTGAGGTCCCTGAATTTAATTGATATTAATTTATTTAGTTGATATTGATAACAGCCAGGGAGCATGCACAGTAGACCACGGGACAGTGGTTGACTACTACACAAGTTTAAGGAGAAAACCACCCTTCAGCATGACCTGTAGATATAGCATTGTATGTTCAGGGCACATGTTAGGACATAGAGAAAGTTCTATCTATTCACCTAATATGTCAACCGGATTTATCTATCATTTATATACATGTGCACAGTTAGAGTGTGAGGAGAACATAATGGCAAGAAGTATGACCCAAGTATTTTCTGAAGGGAGGCTTTATCATTCACTAGGGATGGAAGGAAGCAGATCTGCAAATGCGTTGTGTAAGGTACTCAAATGTGAAATCTACAGAACCATCAAAATCCACCTGGAACACTTTCAGGGATTGTTTTGTTTGTTTTCTTGTCTTCATATGACACTCATAGTAACAGCCATGTTAGTCTGTATTCGCAAAAAGAAAAGGAGTACTTGTGGCACCTTAGAGACTAACCAATTTATTTGAGCATAAGCTTTCGTGAGCTACAGCTCACTTCATCGGATGCATACTGTGGAAAATACAGAAGATGTTTTTATACACACAGACCATGAAAAAAATGGGTGTTTATCACTACAAAAGGTTTTCTCTCCCCCCACTCCACTCTCCTGCTGGTAATAGTTTATCTAAAGTGATCACTCTCCTTACAATGTGTATGATAATCAAGGTGGGCCATTTCCAGCACAAATCCAGGGTTTCTCCCCCCACCCCCCAAAAAACCCACTCTCCTGTTGAAGTAGTTTCAAAGTTTTTTTGTTGAAGGATAGTCACTTTGAGATCAGAAATTGAGTGACCAGAGAGATTGAAGTGTTCTCCGACTGGTTTATGAATGTTATAATTCTTGACATCTGATTTGTGTCCATTTATTCTTTTACGTAGAGACTGTCCAGTTTGACCAATGTACATGGCAGAGGGGCATTGCTGGCACATGATGGCATATATCACATTGGTAGATGTGCAGGTGAACAAGCCTCTGATAGTGTGGCTGATGTGATTAGGCCCTGTGATGGTGTCCCCCGAATAGATATGTGGGCACAGTTGGCAACGGGCTTTGTTGCAAGGATAGGTTCCTGGGTTAGTGGTTCTGTTGTGCGGTGTGTGGTTGCTGGTGAGTATTCGCTTCAGGTTGGGGGGCTGTCTGTAGGCAAGGACTGGCCTGTCTCCCAAGATTTGTGAGAGTGTTGGGTCGTCCTTCAGGATAGGTTGTAGATCCTTGATAATGCGTTGGAGGGGTTTTAGTTGGGGGCTGAAGGTGACAGCTAGTGGCGTTCTGTTATTTTCTTTCTGGGAAGTCACCTACTACAGGACAGGCCTAACAAAGAAAATAACAGAACGCCACTAGCCATCACACTTCGAAAACAGACTCCAACGAGAGACTGCTGAATTGGAATTAATTTGTAAATTGGATACAATTAACTTAGGCTTGAATAGAGACTGGGAATGGTTGATTCATTATAAAAAGTAACCTATTTCCCCTTGTTTATTCCTTTCCCCCGCCCACTGTTCCTCAGACGTTCTTGTTAAACCCTGGATTTGTGCTGGAAATGGCCCACCTTGATTATCATACACATTGTAAGGAGAGTGATCACTTTAGATAAGCTATTACCAGCAGGAGAGTGGGGTGGGGGGAGAGAAAACCTTTTGTAGTGATAAACACCCATTTTTTTCATGGTCTGTGTGTATAAAAACATCTTCTGTATTTTCCACAGTATGCATCTGATGAAGTGAGCTGTAGCTCATGAAAGCTTATGCTCAAATAAATTTGTTAGTCTCTAAGGCACCACAAGTACTCCTTTTCTTTATATGACACTCAGTAATCTTTAGTCTGCAAATGGTGATCTGGCCCAGCAATGTCCACTTTGAAATGTGATTATTATTATTATTATTAATGCTTATTGTGCACTGGCATCGTGCATGAAAAATGAATTTGTGCATTTTAATATCTACAAGATTCCGATCACATTATAATTCACAAATCTGGACAGAGAAAAATCCTTTTTCTGGTTCATGTTGATTAAACAATGTATTTGGAACAAAGCAGGAGGATGTACCCATGCTGGATGATGGTGTCAGTGGAACAGGAAGTTTACCATCTGTAACGAAGGAGAATGTGAGGCAAATTAAATATTTTCAAATCAACAGGCCCAGCTAACTTACACCTAAGGGTATATCCAGTGATGAGCTGCCAAAATCTTAACAACGGGTTCCCTCCTCACCCAATGAGGGGGTCATTGCCCACCCCTGCCCCCCGGACTCCTGCCCTATTCAACTCCCTGCGTTCCTTGACGCCCCCCAGGACCCCTGCCCCATCCACCCCCCTCCCCGTCCCCTGACTGCCCCCAGAACCAGGCAGGAGGGTCTCGTGGGCCACCGTAATGGGTGCCCACCCCACCCCTAAGAGCCAGAGGCACCTGCCGGGGGGGCGAGGTCAGGAGTCCCGGCGGTGCTTACCTAGGGCAGCTCCCAGGAAGCATCCGGCAGGTCCCTCTGGCTCCTAGGGGCGGGGGGAGCATAGCTGGGAGGGAGCAGAGGGAGCAGCCGCTCCCCCATCTGATCACATCAAAAGTGGCACCTTAGGCTCTGGGGCTGGAGCACCCACGGGGAAAATTTGGTGGGTGCAGAGCACCCATCTGCAGCTCCCCGCCCCGCGCCCGGCCCCAGCTCACCTCCGCTCTGCCTCCGCCTCCTCCCCTGAACGCACCGCCCCGCTCTGCTTCTCTGCGCCCCTCCCCCCCCCCCGCTGGCTTCCCGCGAATCAGCTGTTCGGCAGAAAGCCGGGGAGGGCTGAGAAGCAGGCAGCGGCTTCCTGCTCAGGCCGAGCGTGGCGGAGGTGAGCTGGGGCAGGGAGCGGTTCCCCTGTGTGCCCCCCCCGGGTTACCTGCTGTGGCGCGGGTGACCCTCCTCGTGCCCCCCCGCCCCAGCTCACCTCCGCCTCCCTGGGCCTGAGCCTGAAGCCGCCGCCTGCTTCTCAGCCCGCCCCGGCTTCCCGCGCAAACAGCTGATTCGCAGGAAGCCGGGGGGGCGGGGCGGCGGAGAAGCAGAGCGGGGCAGCGCGTTCAGGGGAGGAGGCAGAGGCGGAGCGGAGCGGAGGTGAGCTGGGGCCAGGAATGGGGTGGGGAGCTGCCAGTGGGTGCTCTGCAACCACCAAATTTTCCCCATGGGTGCTTCAGGGCTGAAGCACCCAGGGAGTCGGTGCTTAAGGCACCACTTTGGGCTGGTTAAATTTAGAAGCCCTTTTAGAACCGGTTCTCCCTTGCAGAACAATCGGTTCTAAAAGAGCTTCTAAGTTTAACAACCGGTTCTAGCGAACCGGTGCAAACCGGCTCCAGCTCACCACTGGGCATGTCCATACTGCAGTGTAAACCCAGAGTTAGTGGGACTCAAGTCAGCTGAGCCATGTTAGGAAACTCTGAGCTTGCACATCTAAGTTGTATTTTAACCCTATTTTAAGGCTTTTCTAACCTGTGCTTGAACCTAGGGCTCTGGTGTCCAAACTGCTGTGCAGAGACCCACGTCGAAGTAACCTTATCCCAGAGTTCCTAGCATTCCTCCCCTGCCCCGAAATGTGACTGTTCTAGCCTATGGACCATAGTGCACTGTGGGGAAAGTTTACTGCCCACACTGCATGGGACCAGGAAGCAGCTCGCTTTGCAGAAGCCTTGATCAGTTCACTCTCCATTGCAGATCCAGGAGGTTCTCTGACAGCATGCTTGCAGCTCGGTGATCAGAAATGAATGGCTTAATTCTGACCTGAGTTGCAAGTATTCGCAAAATGGAGGGAGAGTGGTTTCCATGTTCAATAACGTGGATTGCACTTTGGGATAGAGAGGACTAAGGAAGTTGTGCCATGGAATTGTGGGATGTTTCCACATGACTCACAGGACCCGACTCAAGCAGGGCTTTGTCTGCACTTCAAAGGAATAGGGCTCAAACCCTGGGTTCCAACTCCCGGCTTAACTTGAACTCAGCCCCTTGAACTCAGGGTCCTGGGAACCTGGGTCAGTACAATTGCAATGTAGATGCAAGGCAGGTTAGGCTTGACCCTGATCTCAAGCACAGGCTTACACTGCAGTGTAGACATACCCTTTAAGGATCTAGATGAGTTCATTGAACCACTAATGTTAATTTTTAACAAATCTTGGAAATCTGGGGAAATTCCAAATGATTAGAGGACTGCAAATATTCTGATATTTAAAAGGGGTAAATGAGATGACCCAGGGAACTATAGACTGGTTAGTCTGACATCAATGCTGGGTAAAATAATGGAATGATTCAATTCAGGACTCTATTAACAAAGAATTAGAGACTAAAAGTATAATTAATGCCAGCTGGCATGGTTTCATAGCAGTTACGTCTTGTCAAACAGAAAAACCTGCAGAGAAACCTGAGTGTCTCTGGATTAAGTTTAGAAGTGTGAGCAACAAGAGTGATGTAGTGGTGGGAGTCTGCTGTAGACCACCGGACCAGGGGGATGCGGTGGATGAGGCTTTCTTCCGGCAGCTTGCAGAAGCTCCTAGATCGCACGCCCTGGTTTTTATGGGTGACTTTAATTTTCCTGATATCTGTTGGGAGAGCAATACAGCGGTGCATAGACAATCCAGGAAGTTTTTGGAAAACGTAGAGGACAATTTCCTGGTGCAAGTGCTAGAGGAGCCAACTAGGGAGGGAGCTTTTCTTGACCTGCTGCTCACAAACCGGGAAGAATTAGTGGGGGAAGCAAAAGTGGATGGGAATCTGGGAGGTAGTGACCATGAGTTGGTTGAGTTCAGGATCCTGTCACAGGGAAGAAAGGTAAGCAGCAGGATACGGACCCTGGACTTCAGGAAAGCAGACTTCGACTCCCTCAGGGAACGGATGGGTAGGATCCCCTGGGGGGCTAACATGAAGGGGAAAGGAGTCCAGGAGAGCTGGCTGTATTTCAAGGAATCCCTGTTGAGGTTACAGGGACAAACCATCCCGATGTGTTGAAAGAATAGTAAATATGGCAGGCGACCAGCTTGGCTTAACAGTGAAATCCTAGCAGATCTTAAACATAAAAAAGAAGCTTACAAGAAGTGGAAGGTTGGACATATGACCAGGGAAGAGTATAAAAATATTGCTTGGGCATGTAGGAATGAAATCAGGAGGGCCAAATCGCACCTGGAGCTGCAGCTAGCGAGAGATGTCAAGAGTAACAAGAAGGGTTTCTTCAGGTATGTTGGCAACAAGAAGAAAGCCAAGGAAAGTGTGGGCCCCTTAATGAATGAGGGAGGCAACCTAGTGACAGAGGATGTGGAAAAAGCTAATGTACTCAATGCTTTTTTTGCCTCTGTCTTCATGAACAAGGTCAGCTCCCAGACTGCTGCGCTGGGCATCACAAAATGGGGAAGAGATGGCCAGCCCTCTGTGGAGAAAGAGGTGGTTAGGGACTATTTAGAAAAGCTGGACGTGCACAAGTCCATGGGGCTGGACGAGTTGCATCCGAGAGTGCTAAAGGAATTGGCGGCTGTGATTGCAGAGCCATTGGCCATTATCTTTGAAAACTCGTGGCGAACGAGGGAAGTCCCGGATGACTGGAAAAAGGCTAATGTAGTGCCAATCTTTAAAAAACGGAAGAAGGAGGATCCTGGGAACTACAGGCCAGTCAGCCTCACCTCAGTCCCCGGAAAAATTATGGAGCAGGTCCTCAAAGAAACAATCCTGAAGCACTTACATGAGAGGAAAGTGATCAGGAACAGTCAACATGGATTCATCAAGGGAAGGTCATGCCTGACTAATCTAATCGCCTTCTATGATGAGATTACTGGTTCTGTGGATGAAGGGAAAGCAGTGGATGTATTGTTTCTTGACTTTAGCAAAGCTTTTGACACGGTGTCCCACAGTATTCTTGTCAGCAAGTTAAAGAAGTATGGGCTGGATGAATGCACTATAAGGTGGGTAGAAAGTTGGCTAGATTGTTGGGCTCAACGGGTAGTGATCAATGGCTCCATGTCTAGTTGGCAGCCGGTGTCAAGTGGAGTGCCGCAGGGGTCGGTCCTGGGGCCGGTTTTGTTCAATATCTTCATAAATGATCTGGAGGATGGTGTGGATTGCACTCTCAGCAAATTTGCGGATGATACTAAACTGGGAGGAGTGGTAGATACGCTGGAGGGCAGGGATAGGATACAGAGGGACCTAGACAAATTGGAGGATTGGGCCAAAAGAAATCTGATGAGGTTCAATAAGGATAAGTGCAGGGTCCTGCACTTAGGACGGAAGAACCCAATGCACAGCTACAGACTAGGGACCGAATGGCTAGGCAGCAGTTCTGCGGAAAAGGACCTAGGGGTGACAGAGGACGAGAAGCTGGATATGAGTCAGCAGTGTGCCCTTGTTGCCAAGAAGGCCAATCGCATTTTGGGATGTATAAGTAGGGGCATAGCGAGCAGATCGAGGGACGTGATCGTTCCCCTCTATTCGACATTGGTGAGGCCTCATCTGGAGTACTGTGTCCAGTTTTGGGTCCCACACTACAAGAAAGATGTGGATAAACTGGAGAGAGTCCAGCGAAGGGCAACAAAAATGATTAGGGGTCTGGAACACTTGACTTATGAGGAGAGGCTGAGGGAACTGGGATTGTTTAGTCTGCAGAAGAGAAGAATGAGGGGGGATTTGATAGCTGCTTTCAACTACCTGAGAGGTGGTTCCAGAGAGGATGGTTCTAGACTATTCTCAATGGTAGAAGAGGACAGGACAAGGAGTAATGGTCTCAAGTTGCAGTGGGGGAGGTTTAGGTTGGATATTAGGAAAAACTTTTTCACTAGGAGGGTGGTGAAACATTGGAATGCATTACCTAGGGAGGTGGTAGAATCTCCTTCCTTAGAAGTTTTTAAGGTCAGGCTTGACAAAGCCCTGGCTGGGATGATTTAATTGGGGATTGGTCCTGCTTTGAGCTGGGGGTTGGACTAGATGACCTCCTGAGGTCCCTTCCAACCCTGATATTCTATGATTCTATGAAACAAACATGTTGTCTAATTTAGGTTTTCAACTCCATTGGTTAAAATAATAATGCATGGATTTTTATGAAATTTGGCAGCTATGGCAATCTCCCTAACCTAACCCAAAATATATGTTTGGAGATCTCTAGCTCTTAAAACTCATGAAGTTGACAAGACTATGGGTTGGTTGATAAAGAAACTGTGTTGATAGAATAAACTTGGATTTTTCCAAGGCATGTTTGAGGAGCAGGCCCTATGCTTATTGCACAATAAATTTTTAAGCAGAGCTTAAACTCCAGGACATAGGTTAGGTAGAATCACCTCTGATGTAATAAGAGGTATAGGGCAGACTTGGACTTATAAATGCAGAGCAAGGAATCCATTCCAATCACAGTCAAAATATACAGAGATATTCATGAGCTAGAATCTAGGAAGCAGGTGGATGAGGATGGTTGGATGTTAGTGCTACTTTACATGCTGATTAAAAACTTGCATTATATGGAAAGAACAGGGCACACTTCGGGCTTGTCTACCCTGGGTCTCTAACAAAGGTTTGCAAGGTTCATAGGCACAACCATGCTCCAACTGTCCATCTGGCAGCATGCTGATTCTTGCTTACCTGTGACCCATCATGTCCAGCCCCAGTTTGAGGCTCCACCCCAGCTGTCCTACTGAATGCAATGCTTTTTATAAAAAAGGGAGCACTTTTAAGATGGCAGATAATTCAGACCAATGAGCCTAATGTGCCACAGTTCTCCAGGGCAGTGATATAAAATGCTACCATTTGGATCTGGTAGGATGGCACAGTCACTTCGCACTGGTGGAAGTGACTGCAGAAGTTGCAGGGCATTGGCGAAGCAGACACTTTATACATTGTTCATTAATGGTTTTGATTTTGTGAAAATATTTTTGTATAGATTTTATTTGGGTTCTTATGACCATAGCACACCTTTTGAATAGTAAACTTGCTTTCTGTAACCGCCATAGCCAACTCACTGACAAAGAATGTCACTGGAAAATTCACCCCCCAAAAGTAGAGAGAGGTCTTGATGGATGCAGCCTGTATTTTGCAGGAGTCTTGCTCATGAAATGATCAAGAAAAGCATGACTGCAAGACACTTTGATCAGCAGAGAATATTTCTTTAAGCTCAATAGTTATAAGAAACCAGAAATCTTTTTTTAGTCCAGTTGGTCGGGCTGGGGCGGGTGGGTGGTAGCACTTTACTTTGATACTCTTTTCCAAAATGTCAAGTAGCAAATTATCAAATTTTTCTGGCATTAGTGACTTTGGTTCATGGAATGACCATCCAAGACCAACTCTTAGAAAAACTATGGAACACAGTGAAATATGCATTTAGTGATTAATAGACTCGTTGTCATATGCAATTGGTTTCCATTCTGCCATGCTTTTGAGGAGGAATGTTTAGATCTGCTGTACACGTTTTGATTAAAGTATTTAAAAAGATGTGGAATTGCTGCAACCCAAAATTGCATGAAAATCACTGTGTTTACTAGAAGAGCCTGAAGTTACATGGTATTTGGATATATATAGATAGATAGATTTGCTTAATTGTTCATTGAAAAAGATGCTGTTATACTAGCAATCCTGGCATCCTCTTTCTCTGTTCATTGTGGCATTGCTTTAATTTCACAACTCAGTAGTTCAGGCATCACTGGAATTCTTTTGAAGGACTGAATAATTGATCTATAATAATTAAAGGGTATACAGAGCCAGATAAGAACAATAGCATGATACTAGTTAATACAAGAGTCAGCTATAGGGAATGAGACTGGGTGCTTGGCATGCTGTGTAAAATTAATTGTTTCATTATCTTTTACCAGATCAAAACGGACACATTCTGAAAGACGCATCTAAGGACAAAAATCATCTGAGGATGAACTTCCCTTTACATACACCAATTACTTGATTCTATAAAGAATAACCTTAGAGGATTGGTCATGGAACTTTATGGATGACAGTCCAAATCCAGCCCATGTCATGATAGCTAAAAGATTAACCTTCTGATGCCCCTTCTGTGGTCTTTGGGATATGAACTGGATGAGCTTTGTCCACACCATCACTATAACACCAATGGTGTATGGGAAAGGAGAACCTCACCCTAGAGGTCTTCTCCCTCCAGGGCAGGACTGAAGCACATGGGCAGAATTTCACAGTCATTGTCTGTGTTATGACCATTCTGGGGATAAATACAAGGGTGGGGCTGGTGTTGAGAAATCTGTTCCTCCAACTTTGTCCTGGTGCCATTCAAAAGCTAACAGAGCCTAGCAGGATGAGACAGCAAGCCAGATTCACCAGCTGGGGCATTCCAAATAAAACGCAAATGCTTGACTTCAATCCTACATCTCTCTCCTCTGGGCAGGTTTATTAATAAACTAGGTGCAAAAAAGGCCCAAAATAACACAGAACACTTGGTAACAGAGACCTTCCCTTCTTTCTGCATATGAGAAGAGGAAGGAACCTTCCTCCCAGCTAGCCCTTTTCTTGGCAGCTACAACAGGACCAATACTAAGGTTTCCCTGTTTCTAAGTCGCTCTTGTCTGCTTCCTCTGTCTAAGCCTTATACCTGGCTTCATGCAGGTCACAAACTCACTCGTAGTCACATGCCCTGTGACTACAGCTGCCAGTTTTAAAGGATCCTGTAACAGGTGCTCCGGGAAAGGCACACGCACCTCAAGCCAAGTATCTGTTACAGAGACAAACAGATGGCATTTAAAAATACACAGAAACTGTGAAGGAGGATGAATGGACAACCTTATTAAAAACAGTTCAATAGAAAGATTAGAGAACTATATTTAAATGAATGTGAAATTCCAGAAAGTGTTTCTATGGACTTTTCAAAGGCATGCAAAACTGACAGTGAGCCACTGAGCAATAAGAGCAGAGAGAGATTATAGTGAGGTGCCCAACTCCCCTTTGAAAATCCCAGCGCAGGTACACATTTCAGCGAATGAAGACACAGCTACATTGTTGGATTGTTACTCCACAGTACTAGTATTTCCACCGGCAAGGGCTGACCCTGGGATGTGCTGAGTGCCCTCAGGCCTTCTCAATTTCAATGATAGTGGCAGGCATGCAGTGTTTCATGTAGAAACCTCACAGGATCAAGCCCTTACAGAGGAAATGGATGGGGATCTGCACATAGACCCAATCCTGTAAGGTGCTGAATCCCTTCTGCATAACCGCCATTGACTTCCATGGGCTAGCTCAACCACTGCTTGGTGCATGTGAAGGTATAAAGGATACCATTCCTCTGGCGACAGAGGCCTGCAGCCGACTGGCTGATTACCTCACCTCCAGCACTGGACAAAGAGCTGAAACTTATAAAAGAGGGCAGCAGGAAATGGAGGCAGGGACTGTAACTCCTTCTGGAAGTCTGAGGGGCCAGGGGCGGTGCTCCCAGTGGACTGCTACAGGAGCCACTGCAGAAAGTAATTGCTCCAGAAACCGATGGACCGAGGGGAGACTGTGTGGACTCCATTGCTGAGGCTCTGAGGTAAGAGAGAGGAAATTTTGGTTACTGGCGTGAGGGACAGACTTGGGGATGGGACTAGTTGGCCTGCACAGACTTCTGAGGGATGATTCCGCCAGGTTTTGATCTTGTTTGTTAAGAAGGCTTCCATAAAACAAGTAACTGCTGGAAACTGCTTCCTTGGGAGAGCCTGGACAGTATTAACCCTGGGAGTGAGCTGATTCAGGAAGAGTGAGGCCTGGGCTGGTAGAGGAAGGCCACTATACAAGTCACTGGGTAAAAGTCTAGGCCTTGTGGTGTGGAGAAGGTCTGACTAAATGATCACAACAGTCCCATCTGGCCTGACTTCCTATGAAAGTTGAGACCATTCAACAACTTGCAGGACTGGATCCCATTAATTTTCCCATATCCAGCAGATGATTCTCCACAGCATATAGATAAATATAGATGGTACAAACAAGACCGTATGCACTTAAAATAAATAAATGATCAGGCTCAGAAAACACAGGGCCAGATTTTTCAAAGATATTTAAAGATGCAGCTAGGTTAGTAGCAGGATTTTTAAAAGCACCCTGGTGCCCAATCACCTGAAATTCCACGAGGCACTTATCTGGTAAAAATCTCACCCTCAGTTATGAGTGTTTAAAAGGAAGGAAACTGGTGATCTTTTAACAGACACATTTACATTACACTTGATTGTGGAAGGATTCGGAGGCCAGTCACACACATAACCTCTTGGAGACACGTTTAAGGGATTTGGAAAGAATACACTTGCTGGAGTACATTAGGATGAAAGTCAGCCAGGCCCATCATGGATTCAGGGCGGGTGGGCGCATCGCTAATCTGCTGAGGATTCTATTATGCTATAATGGCAAATTGGGGAAATTCAGTTGACTTAGCATAGTTACATTTTCAAGAAGCATATGACAAGTTTTAACACCAAAGCCTCCCGACTGTAAGTGTTTGCAGCTGATACTAAAATTGCAAGTAGCAAATAAAATTGAAAATGCAATCTGACTGTGAAGGATCAGCATCATTAAGAGAATGGTCCAGCAGATGCCAATGCAACTGAAAGTAGACGAATGCAAAGCTATCAGTATGAAAACAAGTATCATTTGCTTTTGGAGATGGATGCTATGTCATCTGGATATAGTTTATCAGTTCAGTACTGGGTATTCAGATACTGTGGTTGGGTTGGGTTGTTTTGCTAAAGATCCAGATCAGTTAAAGTGATCAATCACAGTTGTTATGTATGCGAACATATGTTGAATTAAATATAAGGCTTCAAGGCAATCAGCCTGCAGGGGTCAGGAATAGATTTTCCCCTTTGTACAGCATATCACATCTGGCTCACTCTATTATGGCTTTTTCCATTCGCTTGTGTCACCAGATATTGATTATTATAATGGAGACATGAGACCTGACCTGATGGGTAAAATAGTCTTAAAATTTAGAGGTGTGATCTCAGTTCTTATCTTATCTGAGTTAGTCTATAATTTTGCATTCCTGTGTATGATATGATCTATGGTTGGACTGTCCATTAAAGAGATCAGAAGCCCAATAAAATATAAAACAACTCATGAAGTCCTGAAACATTTGCCCATGTCTTCACATACTTCACTTCATGCATAGAGAGAGGCATCTCACTATACTTCACATCACTGAGTGTGAAAAAGGATTTTGAAAGGGTGGATCGGCATCTCCTATTTGTGGTCTTAGTTATTTCTCCTACGGCAAGTCTTTCACCATTCGATTTGATTTTTGTACTGTACCTCTGTGCCTCTTCTATTCCCCTATGCTACAACTAAAGCCTCTTCTGTTCATTTCCTTCTCCCTGTTGAGCCCTTGGCTATACGATATATATAAAATTGTTCTTGGGGATTACAAAGATTGTCATCTCAAGCTAACATTTTATACAGATGTTCTTTTATGTCAAAGTGTAGATGCCTCACTCTTTATTTCATGGAAGCTATTGAAGCATATGGATATGCTTCATATTTCAGATTGAATTTAAATACAGTAAATCAAAAAGATTTGCAGTGGGTTACCTATGTGGAGGCTATTTTACACAGGAGTTGCTGCACTGATAGATTCTGACATGATGTAATATCTCAAGAGCTTTCTTACTTCAAAACCATGCAGTTTGTTCAAATCCAACTTCAGTCCTCTCCTGAGCAATGCACTAGCCCTGTCATCCAGATGGAACAATCTACCTTTCACACTTTGGAGGAAAAATAATGTTACCAAAATGACAATTCTGTCTAAAATGTTATATATTTTTTTAGATATCTGATCCCCTGCCCATTGAGCATAAGCCAGTTGCTGAATCTATGTGCCACAGAATGTGAAGATGTTTTAATATGCTATGTTTGCTCTCTCAGTACAGAGGTTTTCTATCCCCAATATTTAGTTTTACAGGGTGGCTTCATCACCTGAACGAATAGCTTATTTGCTTGTATATACATACTGGAATGTAGGTATGCATTGGAGGGTAATTAAAATTATTTTTATTGCATATATTGTATATGCAAGTGGTTGGCATAGCAGTGATAAGTCCAGGTTTTTTTAGTTAAATGCTTTTTCCTATCCAGCATTTGGCAATTTCCATAGAGTTCTCTGGTTAAAACTTTTTTTAAAAAAATCTGTGTATGAAAAGAGCATTGTGACACACAAAATAACTTCTTCTGATGACCTTGGTGCAAGCCCTGTGGGATCTCTCCTTGTCTCTTTTGTAGTGGCTTTAAGAACATATAAATTGATATTTAAGATGGTTGATATTTAGGAACATAGGCATTGCCAGAGCAGAGGTCCATCTAGTTCAGCATGCTGTCACCAGCAGTGACTAAGAAAAGGAGTACTTGTGGCACCTTAGAGACTAACCAATTTATTTGAGCATAAGCTTTCGTGAGCTACAGCTCACTTCATCGGATGCATACTGTGGAAAGTGTAGAAGATCTTTTTATACACGCAAAGCATGAAAAAATACCTCCCCCACCCCACTCTCCTGCTGGTAATAGCTTATCTCATACACATTGTAAGGAGAGTGATCACTTTAGATAAGCTATTACCAGCAGAAGAGTGGGGTGGGAGGAGGTATTTTTTCATGCTTTGTGTGTATAAAAAGATCTTCTACACTTTCCACAGCATGCATCCGATGAAGTGAGCTGTTGCTCACGAAAGCTTATGCTCAAATAAATTGGTTAGTCTCTAAGGTGCCACAAGTACTCTTTTCTTTTTGCGAATACAGACTAACACGGCTGTTACTCTGAAACCAGCAGTGACTAGTACTCGATGAAATTTCAAGAATCCCTGATGCCCCTAAACTATATCGGTAGTTATGGAATAGCCTGCACATACAGAAATCTCCTCACTGACTCCCATGAGTCAGTCTGGTTTACACATAGTGGGCACTGCTCCTGATAGTAAGTTGTCTTTTTTGTTTTTCAGGATTGGGTTCTTCATCTGTAACTTTTGGAATGTGTATATGTGGATTTGGGGAAAGTCACACTTTGTACACAGAAACGCATAATAGTATCAATCTTTTTGATGCAACTTTTATAAATATTTGCAAAGGATAATCCTAATCCAGCCACTGACGAGCTCAGTGAGATTTGAACATTCCTCAGCCAAATCTTCCTGCAATATTTTAACTACTCTGGCTTGTTCTGAGCACTCAGACAGGAATGGCTTCCTGCAGTAGTGCTGGGCTGGCTACGGAATGAGCTTTAACTCTGACACATGGGGATAAATTTAGAGTTACAGCCAGGATTTTTCACACTCTAATAAGGTCTTGAAAACACAGCTCTTCTGGATTCATGGGGAATTTCTCCTCAGACACTCACTGACTAAAGACTGGAGCACTAGCCTTCAAATACAAGGTTAAGACGGATACATTGTTACCTGTGATTTGGAATTTAGCATTGATGCATTTTAGAGACCTGGTTGGGGAATTTATTTAAAGATTCCTAACCAATTGTGTGGTAGGTATGTTTCTTCTTCATGATAGGACACCTATTTTGTGTTTAAACTATCATACTCAGTTTCGTATTCAAAGAGGAAACCCCAATTATGGCTGATTATGAAGAGATATCAGCAGTTTGGTCTAATACCTATTGCTATGTATGTGATGGGTTTGGCAATTTCTTCATTCAGACCCTTTGATAATTTGACATCAAATGTAATAATATATATGAATATATATTTACTATATATGTACATGCTTATTTGATAAATAATAAAATAAATAATAAAATATACACGTACTTCAATGGCTAAATTGTAAAAGGGGTAACAAACCACATTCTATAATTTGCAGAAACAACTTTGTGTATGTAACTTTACATACAGAACTTGGATTTCAAAGCCACACATACCAAAACATAGCATAAGTCAATCTCTAAATGATGGCTAATGATAAAATAGCAGTCTACAGTAGTTTCTTCAACCTTCCACTGATACAGCTGCCACTGGCCACTGTAGGAGATCAATTGCTCGACAAGATGGACCACGAGTCTGATCTGGTATGATATCTATGTTCTGATTTGAAGTGGTTATTAAATCAGGCCCTACACAAGTTTGAGTAAGTGCTTTTGAAAATGTATCTTTGAAGTCTATTAGTGAAATCCTTGCCCCACTGAAGTCAATAGCAAAACTCCCTTTGACTTCAGTGATACGCATTCAGTCCCTGAATTTGGATCTCAGTTATGTGTGTTCTGGTTGGGCCTTGAAATGGGTGTAAATAATAACCAGTGGAGACGTACATTTAAATGAAGCAGAATAGATTCCGTATAATGTGAAACTTCTGAACATTACTGGGCTTTCACGTCCCTGACAAAGCTGAGTTACCGCCTTATTCTGTTTCTTCTTGAACAGATGGTGACATTCCAGTCACCACAAACACTGAAGGTGTTCAAGAAAATGCAAGGAAAAGAATAAATACTTATTTATAAGCACAATTATGTTTTTATATTATGAAAAAAGTTCCTAGTTTGCTTAAATTGTATGTTGAAGGGTCTTTATTGCTTCATATTGAAAACTGCATATCCCAGCCAGTGTGTGTATTTTGAAATTCTTAAGCCATGCTTTAATGCATTGCTGCAATCAATTAAATGTAAAATCCTATCAGATTATTACTAAATACATGACATCTTCCTAGAAAACTAACCACTGGTAGATCTCAGATTTTATTTTTCATTTTGTTCTTGACAAATAGGTGCAAATAGCGTGCCAGTTCATCGGAGACAGAGCAGAGAGCCAGAGGCCTACACATAATCATTTTTCAAAGAAAGAGAGAGTCAAAAGTAAAGTTAAACTGTGAAGTTGAACTGAGCAAACCTAGCAGCCTGGCTACATATTTGGTATTAACAAACACAGACTTTAATAGTACCAAGGATTTAATTCAAAAAGTATGCTCTGGATGACTAGGGACATAAAACTGAGAGGGAACCCTACACACAATGGAGAAATTGGTGGCGTTTTATTTAAATAGAGGGTTTGTTAGACACGGTTGCATTATATTCAATCACATTCATAGAGTTTAAGACCAGAAGGGACCATTAGATCATCTGGTCTGACCTGTGGTATATCACAGGCCATTACATTTCACTCAGCTAGCCCCTATATTAAGCCAAATAAATCCACAGGAGATTAAACCATTATGTGGCACAGCCAGAAAACAGGAGAGAGAGAGGCAACATCAAAGCCTAAGGCCCCTGCAATGACAAACAATTGATTAGACTAGAGAATTGATTAGGTGGGAGATGCCCAAATGGTCTGAGCAGGTGATCTGTGCCCCATATGCTGCAGAGGAAGGTGAAAAACCCAGGGACAAATTCTGCCCACTCTCTGTGATAACATCCCTGCCTGCAAAAGAAGATAGAATTTGTCCAAAGTTATTTAAATGACATATACAAAACATTACCTGAAGCCATACACCATATCTATATGTAGGTAACATAATTATGAAAACCCAGCAAATCCAGCAAAAGCTGATAGAGCCACTTGTTCTAATACTTGACCCTGCATATTTACCCAAATTGTTAGCACAGCTGCCAAAACTCAGTGAAAGTTTATCAGATGTCACAATAACCCTTAATCACAAATGTTGGTGAGCCACGGTACAAAAGTGAGACCGACTGAATTAATCCAAACAAAAAAGGCTGATTGACAAGCCTCAAGGAGTGTGTTAAGATCATGCTTGGTAAACAAGAGAGGTATGGAACCAGAAATCAATGAACCAAAGTTGGTGTGTGAGAAAAAAGTCCTAGTTGGTGGACAGAATGATGAGGGGATGGGCTATTCCGCCCACTATTCCCTTTGTGGCTCCTTAAAGAAAGAGCAAGCTTCAGCATCATGGCTGCCGCACCACCATGGGAGCCCACAGCGTCTTCATCCTGATCTTGAAAGATGCCCTGACCAGACCAGGCATAGGGAGGGACCCAGATAACATTGTCATCTCTACTGGCTCCAGCTGAATCCCAGATACCACCTGGAATGAAACGGCAATGGACTGTAACGACAACAACAGCTCCAGCCCATCTCAGCCCAATGGCCTGTGATGGGATTTAGATGGGGTGGGATCTGAGTCACAACAGTGAATTCTTTCCTGGGTATGGGTATCGCCATATTTTGGGGTCTGGAAGGAATTTTCCTCCAGGGCAGATTGGAAGAGGCCCTGGGGGATTTTCGCCTTCGTCTGCAGCATGGGGCACGGGTCACTTGCTGGAGGATTATCTGCTCCTTGAAGGCTTTAAACCATGATTTGAGGACTTCAATAGCTCAGACATAGGTGAGAGGTTTATTGCAGGAGTGGGTGGGTGAGATTCTGTGGCCTACATTGTTCAGGAGGTCAGACTAGATGATCATAATGGTCCCTTCTGACCTTAATGTCTATGAGTTAACTTTTTCTCTCTCTCCCCAAAAGGACAGTTCTTACCATCCTAAATACCCCCTAACTGTCTGTCAGACAAGGGGGGGGGGGTTCCTTCATAAAAGCTCTTCAGCTGCAGGGAAAGGGAACAAGGGATGTTGTTAAAATGAAAGCCTTACTTAATACTTTACATTTCAAATGCTTTAACTGCTTTTCCCTTTTTAAAATTGTATCTTAAATAAAAGGTCAAGGATTTTTAACAGTGTGTTTACCATGGTGCTAAGCAGGCTGAGATCTCTATCTATCAAATCCTGAACTGTGTTTAATGTTGGACAGTGACTGTGTTATGTTAACATCTTTAGCCCATATAGTCCATCTAAATTAATACAGTATACCTCACCTGAAATCTAAGGCCTGGATCTTGCTATGTATAGGCAAACAGTAAGATCTCTCACCCCTTCTGATCCCTATTAACTTTCAACAACAAAAAATCTAAACCTCTGAGTAATGATTTAGGATACTTAAGCCATTCAGGAGCATACACATGCTGCAGTCTTCTTGCAACAAGCTAAGCAGGTCTCCCCGGGCAAATATCCCATGTGACTAGGTTATGCCATTATACATAGCTTATGTACGCTGGGGGACAGATCAGAAAATTCTTTGAAATATGACTATTTTCAGAGGCCTGTCCTCTACAGTGTAACCAGTTTTCTTACCTAGAAGGGTGCATGGTTCCCACCTGGCTTTGGTGCCAGATCGAAAATTACAGCAGTGAGAATGGGGGTTACTTGCGGCACTGTACCTGAATAAACTGTCTATCCACAGTGATAGTTCCAGAAATGGTGTGATAGTGTATCCTTTCACCACATCCATTGGTGACATGGTTGGTTTATTCTTTATGGTACCAGCTTCACTCCTCCTCTATTTACCTTTAGGTTCAACTTCTCTTGTGCACTAAGAAGCATGGGCCAGCATAACTTCTTCCACATTATACATTTATGCACTCCTTTCATATTCAACTCACATGCTGTCCACCATTTCAGTATTCAGTCCTGTTACTCCCACTGTGTCACACTCTGTCTTTCACTTCTCTGCCGTTCCTGTGAGCAATAGTTGACAACTTGACTATTCAAGCTTTGAATTATGGAGGAGTCGTAAATGCACTAGAAATTACAGTCTTCTTTACTGTACAGTGTTTGCTTCCAATAGCTGCAAACCACCTGCTTGGTAACTTTTCCCCCTCTGTTTTTCAAATCCAGAAATCTTTCACAAACATAGTGCCAAAGCCTCCAATTTCCACTTATCTATCTGTTTTAGCTGCCCAATCTCTGTTCTATGGAAACCAGTTGAAGAGGTTGCTGTTGTAGAACTTCAATTTACTGTCTAGAGTCATCTTTTTGTAGCTTCAGATCTTTGATAGCTGTCAGAATGCATTGCCTTCTTGCCTGATCTTTACATGGATCTTCCATCAAATTTTGCCTTCCTCTGCAATTCAGCTGTCCAGACAAGTGAGATTTTATACTTCTTTCAGTTCTTCTCCTGCAAACATTACTCTGCTGTCTGCCCCAATTTCTCCTACCTTCATCAACTTTGATGTGGAAACACATATACACAGCTAATATAAACAAACACAAAAGATGTTATGGGTACATCTGCCGAGAATTAGGTACCACTAAGCACAGGCATACCTAGCTACTCGCAGTCAGACTGGGAAATAGGATGTCTGCACCATTACTACCCACCTGGGTACCACTTTTTTGTTTATATGTCATCGCTGGATGTGCATCTTCAAGAAGATGGAAATGCTGATTTTCTTGGGCTGTAATGGTGTCCCAGAAGTATCACTTTTCAGGTGCTATGAAAAATGTGGTCACTGCAGCAAACTGGTGAGGATGTGAATATTTTCATTGAGCTTGCACGTAAACAAGGATGGCAGACATTTTAATACTCACATCTCTAACTGAAGCCAATGCATCTGGCTCTATTCTCTCTTGTATGAATTAGTCTCTTTTTGCAAGGCTAACTAACGAATAATGTAACATGATGTCAAGATAAATTGATGACCTGTAAACAATCTCTCTCATTCCCATTCATTCAGGGATCTTACTGTGTTACATTTACTTACACTTACTGTCTTACACTTCTCAATATCCAATATGTAAGTACAATATTTATATTCCAATGATTTATTTTATAATTATATGGTAAAAATGAGAAAGGAAGCAATATTTCAGTAATAGCATGCTGTGACACTTGTATTTTTAGGTCTGATTTTGTAATCAAGTAGATTTTAAGTGAGGTGAAACTTGGGGGTACACAGGACAAATCAGACTCCTGAAAAGATTGAGAGCCACTGCTTTAGATGACTGATTTCAACTCCCATCTCCATATCAGTACATTAATAGTGGTTTATTTTAGGAAGGCATTTAGGGTAGAAGTTATTGTGTGTACTTTTAAAGCTTTGGAAGTTCAAAGATTCCAAATTTTAGCTGTTTATACAAACCGGTTTGGTCCGTGCTTTGTGTGGTATTTACACTTCTGAACCTGGATGAAACTAGAAGATGAACGAGTCAATGATTTTTTTTCCCCCTAGAAATAGCTTCAAACCTCGAAAGTTTCTGGTTTAATTTGTGGTTGAATGTTCAAGGTGATTTTCACGCTATGTGTTATACTAATTTACATTAATGATCTCTTCTGACCTTAAAAATCTATCAGTCTGACTAATCTGTTTCTCCATTCTATGAGTGTCCAAACACTATAAAAAATATCTTCTGAAAACAACAAATGCAAGCTGTTAAACACCTTAGCAAAGTCAGTGGAGTTAGAAACCATCAGGTATGCTAGGCTTTGTTCAAAGATTGACTGAAGAGTAAAAATCTGCTGTGAAGGAATACCAGCCTGCTGTCTCTCACACATTTACAAACAGCTTTTCTGATTCTGTTCAACTGACCATGATTCCTGATTACTGTCTTGGAAGTTCATACCTTCAACTAGTCACATGACCTCCCTTGTATTGCAATGCAAAGTATTCTGTGCTTGGAAGTTTGCCTTGTCTCCTCCTCCCTCCCCCCGCATCCCACACATCCTGTGTACTCAAGGCTGTTGCCATTCCATGAATGCCGACTGTGACTTTACATTCCCTATTCCTTATGAAAATATGTTTATGATATGAATATGACATAACTGAAATGGACTTTATGCAAGATGGCTCACGTGAGATATCATTGGAACGGTTATGATTTACTGACTATGATTATCCAATTTGTATGCATGTATCATTTCTGTATCTGAAGATATGAATATTGACTATGTATCTGTATTTCAGCTATGTTACTTTGAGTGACACCCTATGCTAACACTTTAGGTACAACAATGGAAAATCCAGACAGGGTGGATGGCTCATCAGCGAGGACAATGAGCTGCGAAAGGTTTGGCCTTCCTGTGGACACTCCATACTGCCACTGACTTATGGACGCTGTGATACTATAAAGTCAGGTGATCTTATCACCTGATACCAAAACATTACCTGGGACCTATTGTAACTTTCCACTGGAAGGGAAGGGGGGTCAAGTTTGGGAAACAAAGGATTCCCACCTTATGTAAATCCTATTTGAGGGTGGGGGAGGAAGGGAAACAGGACTCCTCCTCTCCATGGCCTGTCTGCCCAAGAAGAAAGACTGCAAAAGAGAAGGCAAGGGGAGAGTCCAGACTGAGACAGGGGTCTAGTCTGAAAAGGAACAATAACTGGATCTTTGAACCACAGAAGCTTTGCAAACTGCCGGCAACAATATCTAGGGTGAGAAATACTATTTGTAACCAATTTCTTTAGTGAAACTAGCTTAGTTGGCATGATGGATTTCATTTGTTTAGTAATCTGCTTTGTTCTGTTTGTTACCCCCTTTACCACTTAAAATCTGCCTTTTGTAGTTAATAAAATTTGTTTTGTTTATTATCAAACCCAGTTTCTGTCCTTTCTCATAGGGGTGGGGGGAAGAAGTGTGCACACCTCTCTCCACATTGAGGGAGGGGGCGAATTTCATAAAATATCTTCGGGTCTGCACTCCCAGGGAGGTGAACATCTGAGTGCTGGAGCAAGTCCCTTAAGGTGAGTCTTCCGAGAGCTGATCTGCAGCTGGGTCTGGCCCTGCCTGTGTGTGTGTTAGAGGAGGTTTTAAGGGTCTGGCTCAGCAAGACAGGTTAAAGGGGGCCCATGCTGGCAAAACAGGTAGACTCACTGGTATCTCAGCACACCAGGTGGCTTCCCAAGGGGTCCAACCCATCACACCAGTAAGGCCCTGAAACGTTGTGTCATAATCTCAGTCACTCTGAGGCACCACTTTGCTAGTTCAGATAGCCAAGGGCTGCAACGCTGCCCATATACTACAGCTCTTTTCAGACAGACTGCTCTTCTCCACTGGTTCCACTGCTCCTTCCTTAGCTTGCCTACCCCCCTTTCCCTTCCATGCCCACTTCCTCTTTCTCATCCCTACTAGGCAGCATGTTTCCTACTCCTCGCTTACTGTCTTGCCCAATTGCAGCTACGATATGCGTGCCTGCCAGCTAGCTGCTCCTCAGACTCACTTTGGCCAATGGAACCCTCCCTGTTGCTACTGATTCCATACCCACAAGCCCTCCTGGCCAAAGAGTGCACTCTAGGCGTGGGGCTCCATGGGACCTTTGGTTAATAATCAAGGTACAACATGCCCATCTCCTTTATAAAGACAGTTGGACTGTGCTAAGTTGGCAATGCAATAACCAGAGTGCAACAGGATATTTAACAAGATTGATTTAACAGAGTGTTTATAAAGGTTTATATTATTTAATGGCTTTTGGTTAGTTTACACTACAGCCCAAATTATTGTTTATGTTCCTAGGCCACTTAGAAAGCAGGCAAGAAGGATACATAGGATACCTTTGTAAGCTTAAGGCCATTAGACAATAACAGCGCTGTTGCTAGGATTAGCAATTTAATGGACCAGACATATTCAAATTGTTATATAACTACAGAACAAACTTTTCCAGAGCTACTTCAATCTATCTTGAAGCTCTGGTTCTAACTTTTCTGAAAAAGCCCTTTTATCTCTGTTCTCTTTTGGTATGAAGAATTTTTTTTCAAGGTTAGTTTTAAAGGTGACCAGAGAAATGTTAAGTAGATCAAACATCAACATTATCTACTGAACGCCTCCAAAGAAACCAGGCAAGAGGGTTCCTCAGTACATTAGGGTCCTTGGTCCTGCTGCCATTACAGTCAATGGCAAAACCTGCCAATTGGACTTCACAGCAAAATTGCGTCGTTTTAACGGAATGAAACTTATTTCACTTTGTCTTCTATTTCAAGTCCTAAAATTAGATTGGGCTTTCCAAAATTTTAGTCAGCACAAAGAAGTAAGTGTTACTTGTTAGCACCTCAGTTGGGAATATTTGGTTATAGCCACTTCATTTTTACTCATGGTTCTGAAGGACTTTAGGACTGTGCTTGAACCAAAAATACAGAATGAATTGCTGTGCATCTGATGCCAGAAAACAGGCTTCATATAGCAAGCTCAACATGGGGCCAGTCCACGTATTGGTGGTAGTAGTAAGTGTTCACAGGATATGCTCCAGGGATAGCGTAATTGGTAGTGATTGCACTAGGGAAGGTGGATGAGGCTGGAGTAGGGAGCAATACAGATTTGGAGGAGCAAAGGATCTATAACAGGGGTCGGGGGAGTGAGAGAGACAAGGTACATAGAACAGAAGAAATATTTGTGGACAGCTGAAGTGAGAGAGCAGAGGACAAAGACTTGTGGAAACAAAGAGGAATATTGTTCCAAGATAGAGATGGGCAAAAAATTTTTCACCATTAGCAAAACATCATGTGTCCAGAAATGCTGACCCTTTGTAAGTCCTCTGCTAGGCGGTGGGCCAGAGAGTGTACATAAGTGTATCTATGGTCCCAGTGGATATGGTGGTCTAGGAAGTGGCCAACCCACACATGCAATGTGTGTGCATTACCCAGCAGAACCTACAGTGGGGACTCAGGCAGGCAGTGCTGGAAGAACTGACATTTTAGAGGCTGCATAGTGGGGCCATTAAAAAATGGCAAGCTGCCTCACGGCAACAAATTGGAGGTTTGCTCCTGGTGAAATTTCACAGCACTCACACGGAAAAGCTGCCTTTCCTGGTAATTGTGGCTGCATTTTCTTGTGGAATATATTTGCAGATTCTTTGGAAAAGATCTCCAGCTTTGCATGCAAATATTCACACAGCAAAAGTGGGTCATTTTGAAGAGCTCTAATTTGGTAAATAGAGAGGGGGAAGGAGAGAGACTGGAAAGCAGCAGGAAAAAAAAACTATGGCCTGAAAGGAGAAATGTGTTTTGGAATCAAGCGAACAGAACATGAGATTGATCCTGCAAGAACCACAAAGCACAAATTGTGAATAGCTAAACATGAGCCACAAGTATGGCAGCACATCAGCTTTTGAGGTGATGACGCTATGTAATTCCAAAAAAGAAAAAGAAAAAAAATCCCTGCACAGTTGATTGCAGTCTCTATTCTTTTCCACAACAAAACTTTTTTTGCTTTCTCCCTTGATGCATACTAAAATTCACTTCCCTCTAAAAAAGCCAGTTCAGACACTATCCATTTCTGAATGCATATTTACTTTTTAAAATATCGAGACTATCCTGGGATTAATATGGGCATTTTGTTCAACTGGTTTATTTCTTCATATTGGCAATCAAAGAGGGTACTGAAGTGTAATAATTTCAGTGTGAGGACACATCATTACCTCAGGAATAAGAGGGAAAACATTACAGGAATTAAGAATGCAGAGCAACTGGGAGGGAGGAAATGATCCAACAAGCAAAATGGCCATTCTAGGCCGACAGCAGCTGATCTCTGCCAAATTTAAAGGGCCAGCCCCAGAAAGGCACATGGGAAACTAAAATCTTATAACTAGGGAAGGTTCTGATTTGTCTCCTTTGTATGGCTGATGTAAATGTAGAGCAACAACTATAATTTTACATTTAGAAGGTTAAACCAGGTTAATTATGTCTGGAGTAGAGCAGTGTATTGCTGTGAAGCCTCCTTCGTATTTGTGAATCAGGCATTGAGTTGTTATGTGTCCCATGGTCTGTTCTGGGAGACCACAGTTGCACACGGGAGAGTCTATAATTTTCCATTTGTGCAGCAAGTATCCACAAGGAGTCGGCATTCACAAAGGGAGGTGCTGCTGCCAGTCTGTATTATTTCTGGGAGCTGTAATTATAGAACCCTTCATACAGTATTTTGAAAGTAGGGCTGAGTTCATGAAAGCTGAATAGATTCATACTCTGATTCCTAGAGTGCATTAATCTGGAAAGTAGTTTTGTTTTCTTCGTTTAGGATCCCCTTATCGCATCTTGCAAAGCTCGGCACTCCACAAGCAGTCCCAGTGACTTCAAGAGGCCTGCTTGCTGAAAGAAGAGAATCAGAACCTGGCCCTTAATTAGCATATTTTACAGTCTTAAAATAATATCAAATGAATACAGCCAGCATCTGATATAAAAGGAGTGAGAAAAAGAGGAAAAAGCCACTTGCAAGACAGTTAATCAGTGTATATCATTTATATTATTCACTACATATCACAGGCTACAAACCCCACCCAACACTTGCTCACTAAACCCAACAACCAAAATTAAACCAAAGTATTACAGCCCACAGGAGACTAGCTATTGTGTGCCACAGACAGAGAAGATGAGGGACCAAGGTCAATCCATGTCCGAGACCCCTGCAATGGCAGGGAAAAGACTGTGAGATATACCCAAATAATCCTGGCAAGTGACCCACATCCACATGCTGCAGAGGAAGGCAAACTGCCCCCATCCCCAGGTCACTGCCAATCTACCTGGCGGGGGGGGTTCCTTTCTGACACCACATTTGGTGATTGGTTAGACCCTGACCATGTGAGCAAGAACCAGCCAGCCAAGTACCTGAGAGAAAGAGAGAATGCTTGGGGGCCACCTTAGAGCACTGGATCAGCCTGTCCTATGTCCCATCTCCAGTCATGGCCATCGCTGATGCTTCAGAGGAGGGAGATAAAAAACCCTCCCAGATTACATTCCTTCCTGACCCCAGCAGGTAGCCAGCTGAAACCCTGAAGCATGAGCTTTAGGAACATAAGACATAAACCAGAAGTGAGCCCCAGGGCTACTGAGCCCTGCCCCACCCCCATCACAAGCAACCCTGTCATACAATTGCACTCATAAACTTGACCATTGTTATATTATTTCAATATCTCCCTGTAATAAAAAGGTATACTTCTATTTTATTGACTGGCTACATGAACCTCTGAAAACCTGTATTAAGTTGTCATAGCCTCATATTCTTATTAGTGGGAATGTGCTGTAGAGCCCACTGATATGTTTGCACATTATAAAGAGGGAAGGAAGATTAATGTGAAGGAAGAGAAGAAGGCTATTCACTATATTGCCACCACCATACCTCTAGGAAGTGCAAAGGTTGCTTTAGCTATTCAAGCTATCTTGCCCGACTGTATGTCACAGAGAGAGAGTGGGTTGGTTTACTGAGGAGAGTGTTAATAAGACCTCCTGGATCTTACTGGAGATGATCAATATGACAACATCTGCAGTTTGATAAAATGGTCTGGGCTGAATTTAGTTTCAAAGAGCACACCACACCAATAACAGACTTGGGTAATTCGAAAATCCATTCCTGCAGTACAAGCAGGATCAACAAAGAGTTCTTTGAATTTTACTAGTCTTTCAAAACCCTGTAGTGTGGGGTTTTTCCCCAAAATTGTTGCAGGGCTTAAAGACCATAGGTTTTGAAAAATCAGCAAAGACTTCTTCTTCTTCTTTTTTTCCCCCAACAAAAAAGATCACAACAGGTTTATGGGAGGGGGAAATCAGATGGCACTTCTTACATGCAAATGATGAAATGTCAGTGGGAAAGAATTCAATAGGATGAATGTACTCTGTGGTCTCTGCTCTTGAGTGAACCCCTGTGAAGCAGTTTGCCTATCCCAGTCCTATATTTCCAGAGGAAATTGCACAAGTTTTACCATGCAAATTGAAAGCAGCTGCAGCGTGGACATGCAGCATAATGCCGCTGTTGTTTGGCTCATCAGTCAAAGGCAGTAGATGGAGCATCTTTATTCCAGGATTCAAAAAAGGCAGCCTAAAAAGACAGCTCTATTTATTCTGTACTTGTCTATATTTTTAGGGGAGCAGGGGGCATATTGACCACATACTGTGTTGATATATTCTGCACTTAACCATATAAAAATGAGTGCCCAGGTGAATCCATCAACGACTGTAAATAATGCTTCAGCATAAGCTTTAAATCCTAGTTCAAATTTGTCTTAGATTAACTAATCAGATGAACACTGAATAATAGATAAAAAATTCTTTCCCATTCTTATAGGCAAGTCACCACACCCCTTTTGGCTGCTTATTTCCTGAAAAGTTAAGATAGGGAGATATGATCATGTAGTCCAAATACAGACAGAATTTTCACATAGATCAATGGACTTTTGCCTACAAAGGGAATTGAAAGATTTGACCCAAGGCATTGAAGAGTCATTCAGAAGAGCAGTCAATATGACCAAAGCATCAATATTCTGTCTGAAAATACAACAAAACACAGACACTGGATTAAGAACAAATGCTTGGATTTTTGAAACTTTAAAATCTTTTTGTGTGCATGTTTGAAAGCTAGGGCAACTTTTCCACCAATGTACGAGCTCCTAAATTGGGGAGGGGGGGAATAATGAAAGCCAATTTCCAATGCTTTCAGGCTATTCCATATCAAACAATGTGATGAATGTAGCAATATCACTATTAGCTAAGTGCAAAAATATTCTCTATAGACATGGCAGCATAAAACAAAAATGCTTTTATTACCAGTAGCAATGATGTGACGTGCCTTACGAATGCCATATTAAGATTCCTTTGGGTCCCACCATTGCTTGGTGCTTATTATCAAGTTACTAATAGATTCTGTAGGTTTGACTGGCCATCATTTAGGAGTGTCATTTACTCTAAAATGACAGAAAAATAAAATGTTCTTAAACGTTCAATTTTTCTCTTTTCCCTGACTGAGTGAGTAATGACTAAGAATAGTATCTTTTATTTATGTTGTCTAGGTGATGAAATGGCCATTGCAGAATGATGAATTTCAAGTAAAGATGTTTTCATTTAACACAGATGGGGAAAAGAAACAAAAAACAAAGCACAAACTTTTACTTCTTAAAAAGAAGAGGAAGGAAAATGTTTGGATGTTCACATTTCTTGTGTTATAACCCAGCCTGTTTCTTTTCATATGTTTTTCTTTTTTGATATATAACTTGGCACACCCCATCCATGTCCTCTGATCTCCCAGAAACCTCTCAGACTCTTCAGGAAGTGGCAATTTCATGTGGGTTTATTTATGCTCCCATCCCCAATACCAGTACAGTTTCATAGCACAAAGTATTTACAGTGTGTCTTGCCCTTTAGCAACTTCCCACAGGGCCAGGGAGAAACAGCCATTCCCCCAAGATCTCAGTACATAATAGATCCAACTACCACCAATCCACCCACTCAGTCCCTTCCTGTGTCTTCTTTTATACCTCTCAGCTGATGGCTAATTGGTTCACCAGCTCTCCCAGATTGATCAGCTAATTAGCTGCATATCCCCAGTCAGCCTTCTCCAGGGGAACAGACTGGTGCCTAACTGATCAGAGTGCTGGCTTGCCACTCACTCTAGCACAGTGAGCAATAATGACAATTAGGTCAGAAAGGTTATGGGCTAAGTTATGATTATTTGTGTTATAATAGCTCCTAGAGTGCCCAACTGAGATCAGCACCCCATTGTGCTAGACGCTGTACAAACACGGTCAGACAGTCACTATACTGAAGATCTTAAAATCTAAGTAAACGAGGCAAAGGATGGGAGGGAAAATGAAGGCACAGAGAGGAAGTGTCTTGTTCAGTGTCACACAGCAGATCAATGGCAGAGCTAGGAACAGATTGTATTAACCCTGTGGCTTGAAGCCCTAGAGAGTAAAGAGCTCAGTACTGACTCCTGTTAATGAAAAGAAAGAGGAGCAATCCAAAACTGCCTAATAGCTCCAGGTGGACAGGGGCTCCATCGGGCAGGGGAGTTCTCTGCTGGCACCTATTGGGGAGCAAGGGGTATGACTGGATGAGCTGTGCCTCATTTGCATTTCATATATGTGACAGTTTGGGACATTTGGTTTAAAAGACAGTTAAGTTTTGAGTTTGGGGGAAACAAAATGCTGTTTGCCCTGTTGGGAAATAAGAGGGCAAGAGATCTACACCGAATAGGTCTGAGGTGAGGGGTCTCCATGTCCGAGACCACGGTCAGGTGCAGTTGGATAAGTGATCCTGCACTGAGCTAATGGGATGTGATAGACTTGGTTCCTACTTTCTGCTGGGAAGGCCTCTCTGGTGATGAGGACTCTGTTAAGCATTCTGAATGCTATTGCAGTCTCAGAAAACTCAGTACAGAGGCACCTTCATCACCGTAGATTGTTTTTGAGGCAGCAGATGGTAGTAGAGTCTCCAGATCAGTGTGGGCAGCTCTGACCTGCCAGAATTCTTGGACTTCTCTGACCCTGGACAACAAACTGTGAGTGGGGAAGAGGGAAACGACTAGAATGCTATAGCCTCTCCCAACTGCAGGAGACAATCTGAGGGGCTATTGTTAAGATACTTGGGATATTACTTGCTGGTTTTCCTCCCAGTGAAGTTCTCTTTGTTTTAACCCCTAGACTCAGTGCTTGCAAGTAGGGATGTATTGCCCATCAAGGGTGCCCAGGGTGATATAAATAGTTTCCCAGGTTTCTGAGTGGAGACTCAAACTGGTGTTTAAGTTTTCAGAAGGAACCCTGAGAACAGTGTTTCTCAATGACCAGTCTGTGGACCGGCACCAGTCCCCAAGATCTCCCTGACATGATTTAGGAAGGCAGCAAGCCGGTTGCTGGGATCAAAAAGGTTGAGAAATACTACCCTAGAAAACTGAACCTGTTCCTTTTTCATGCTGACAATACTGGAAAGAAGGATTACAATTATACCTAGATCACAGACTAATACTTAGGTTGTAAACTCTTTGGGGCAGTGGCCATCTTTGTGTTCATTGTTTGTACACTGCCTAGCAGAATGGGGTCCTGGTATGTAACATGGGCTCCTACAGACTAGAGGTTTTGGGCTCATTGTAACTCAAGTTAACTAACATGATTGTAAATGCTGATCTAGATACTCCACAAATGTTTCTTCCTCACCGTGGTTCATCTTAGGCTCAGCCTCGAAAAATGGGGGCTACTGGGGCCTGAACTCTTTCCAAATCTGGCCATGTATTTAAAATATGTTACAGAAGAAACTGCTAAATAAAAGAGCCATACATTAATTGTTGTTTTCAAGGGACTGGATGCTGCAGGTTCATTTACTTGCAGAACACTCCGATTGGTTCCAATCTTGCTTTCTTTACTCATGTAAAACCACCATTGAAGTTAAGGGTCAGATTCTGTCACCCTTAGCCACGTTGCCTTATATCCCTAATTTTCTACAGTTACTTATGGAGTAAAGGTGCTATGCAACATAAGGGTTGCAGAATCTGGCTCTCTGTTGCCAGTGCAGGGATAGACACATTCTTGTTAAGCCTACTCTCATACTGGTTTGACACCAGAGTAATTCCAAAGACTTCAGTGAAGTTGCTCCTGATTTGCACTAATGTGTCAGCAAAATCAGGCCCACTGACTTCAGAATGCCCCGACAGCTCAATCTGTTAGCTCTCCAGTTCTGCACATGGGGAAAAATTCAACCCTGTTCAGAGAGCCAGCACAAGGCCTTACTAGGCAAGATAGAGCTTAAATGAGTCTAATGTGTGCAAAGATCTTGAGCTGGGCCTCTGTACTGTGGTAAATTTCCCCCCATGGAAAGCACTTGCAGAATCAGGATTTGGGATGCGGTGGTGTGATGGCTGCCATCTTAGCTGACGCAACAGGGCTTGAAACCAGGGTCATCCAGAAACAAAAGCATGAGCTGCTACCTCTTGAGCTAAAAGGTCAAACTTTTGTAGCTGCGGCTGCATCAACAGCTTTGCATCCTCTGTGGACTGGCACAGAGAGAAACCTGTAACACTTAGCAGTGGGTTCTAGTGGCATATTCAGCTTTCAGGTCAATCAGTGGCATGAATACCATGCAAACCACAATGTGCATCTTTTAAGCAACAAGCAGATGGAGGAGAAGAAAATAAACTCTGTGATCATTTAGAGGGAATACGAAGCTCCTACCCCACAGCAAAGATCTGCTCCGACTGTATTGCAAACGATGTAATGTAAACTCTACAAAATAAACACACCCAGCTATTTCTCTGCTTTCCAACTACAGTGCTAGAAATGGATGATAATGTTCAACAAATGTAGGAAAACAGCATATGTCAATCCAGCATTTCTTTTGAACTGTTCTATTTCTGGTTGCTGGTTTGTTCAGTTATCATTACCACACCTGACTCACACTTGACACATCTTATCTGTGTGGAGGGAATGGCAGATGTGGTGTCGTTTTAACACTAAAATCGACAGTTAAACAATTGTAAAGCTTTCAGAGTAGCAGCCGTGTTAGTCTGTATTCGCAAACATACTTCATCCAATGAAGTGAGCTGTAGCTCACGAAAGCTTATGCTCAAATAAATTTGTTAGTCTCTAAGGTGCCACAAGTCCTCCTTTTCTAATTGTAAAGCTGTGACACATACAGATGAAAGTCAGGAAATGAAATATTAGGCCTGATGTTCCATCCATAACCCAAAATGGCAGCAAGAAAGGATGCCTCCAGTGAAAAAGATACCTAACAGTAGGGGAAATTTAAAAGCTGGCATAGGGCTAAATGTATCTGATGGTGGCAGCCTTGTGTCTAATATGATTGTGCAGCCATGCAAATGGCTGCGTACTTTACCTTTTGCAAAGATGCCAGATAATCTCTGTTTGTGCCTAATAAGGTATCACCAAGTATTATTATCTTACAATGACCCTAACTAGGTGCTAGGTACCTCCCAGGGCAAATTGCACATGGTTCCTGCCTGGAAGAGCTTGTGAACTAATTTCACATACAACTTTAAAAAGGAGCAACAAAATAGTGGGGTAAAGATGGGTAGGGACAGAGGTGCCATGAATACAATAACGTGGCTATTCAGCAAAGACACGTGTTGCTGAACCTTTGTGTCCAAAATGTTATCTATAATGAATGTTAAGTCAAGAAATAAAAATACCTGGGTTAACTAACTTTTTGCGATGGGCCTTACGGTGGGGTCTGAATGAAAGGATGGTAGCGGCTTGGGAATCAGTTCAGCAGGAGCATTCTGTGTGTAAGGAGGGCGTGAAAAGAGTTGTGGGGGGGGGGAGATGCACAGGGCATTGGGGCTAGCTATGCTGATGCGCTGGAGTGAACGGTGGGATGACGTGAAAAAGGACTAGGTCAGGTAAGTAGTTGGAAGCTGTGTTGTGGAGGGCTTTGGAGGTGAGGACAGAAGCTTGAACTTGGTGATGCAGAGCAGAGGGAGCCCAAGGAGAGAGATAGCGAGGGTCACCAAAAGGGTGGACTGACTTGGTCTGGCTGACAGACAAAAAGATGAAGAGCTGTTGGGTTTGTACAGACTGGAGTGGGTGGAAAGGAGGGAGCTGCAGTAATAAAGACAGAAGATAGTCAAGGCCCAGACACAAGCATTTGCTGTCTGCCGAGGGAGAGAAGTTCAGCTCATAGAAATGTTGTGGAGGGAGAAGCGGCAGGACATGGAATCAGCCTGCATGCAAGGGGCAGAGAAGTGGGTAGAGCTGAACATGACCACTCCCACCCCTGTGTACTAGGTGGGATTGACCGTGCCCATAGGGACAGAGCATGTGGGAACTGGAAACAGTTTGAAAAAAAGCCAAGGAGTGCACATTTGGCTATGTGAAGCCTGAGCTGTTTATATGATCCATTCAAGGGATGACAGAGAAATGGACTGAGTAGAGATCCTCTTGGACCTAATTTTACAGCCCAACCTGAACCCAGCTACGCCCGCAGTCCAACTGAGTCCGAGAGCGTCAAGTGGCTCTTCAGGCCTCATCTGAACCTGACACTTCCCCCCACCCAGCCCTCGAACCTGTTAGGGCTGCCACCTCCGCCGCTGCCTCATCCTTGGGGCTCAGCTTGGTGGAGGCTTCCTGCTTCCCACGCCCTGTGCCCGTGACCTGTCTCCTGCCTCTGGGGTTGGCATGCTGGTGCTGCATGCCCCACTACTGCCATCCGCCTTCACCTCGCCGCGCTGTGGAGTGACTCATCGGCGCACTCACTCTGCAGGGCACACGGAGCAGCAAGGTAATGGGTCAGCAAGGGCAGGAGGAGGAGATCGACCTTGTGGGCAGGAGAGCACCTGACCCAAGCTCGAGAGGGACGGATTGTTCTCAGACTCAACCGACCTGAACCCAACACTTGTAGTTGGGTTCCGTCTGGCTTGGGTTGCAGGGCTCGAGGGCTGAGAGAGAGGTCGGCACTGGAAATGAAGGTTTGTGATTCATCAGCATAGAGATGGTAGCAGAAGCCAGGTGAGCTGACAAGATCTGAGCTCCAGTAATAGAAATGACAATCCCTACTAGCACCACGTGGAATATTAAAGGTCCAAGACTCTAAAGCCCCATTTCAGCAAAGCACTTAGGTCTGCTCTTACTCAGGAAAGCACTTAAGCATGTGCATACATCCAGTGTCTTCAGTGGGACTTGCCTAAGTACTTTGCTGAATCAGGGCCTAAAGAAGCAGGAGAAATCCAAGGAGATTTCAAATATGATAGACACAAGATGCGTGAAGAAATTGAAAACAAAAACATTTCAAGGACATCACAGAAGCTTTTGTAAGCCACGCATTAGAAACAATTTGTAAGATTCTTTATTTGGTTATAACTACAAATTCGTTTTAAACCGTTCAGACATAGTTATTAATAAATGATCACTGGAAACACCACCAGAAGGTCACTTCATCACCAGTCTCATTTTGTATTGCAGTATCCAAATTTCCTGGCATCCGTCTGAGTCTCTCTGCCTTAGACACTCTTCTCCCTCCTTGCTCAGGTGAAGTTGCTATGTGGATATACTTCTCAATGCATTTTCAAATTATCCTCTAAATCAAAACTGGGTTTTGTCAAAGGCAACATGCAATAGTAAATAAAGCATGTGACTCAGTTTTAAATACAGTTTATAAAAGACAGAGTAGAAAAGTTCCCTGAATATAGACAGGAATATAAGACAAGAATTTTGAAATAGAAAACTAACATTAATTAGCTGTTATAAAATGGATTTAAATTGAAATTAACCTGAAAAGATGAAAATTTTAGAAACAGGGATATTAAAATGTTCATTTGAAATTATGATTTTTTACCTGAAGAACAAATTGTCTTAAAGGCTCCATTTTATAACTTAGCACTATTTTCCCTTTATCGAATATTTTGCATTATATTTTAATTAAAGTTATAATTACAGAACTAAATATAATTAGCTTCTGTCTTCAAAAGAAATTGGAAGTGAACTTACTTTATTAAATTTTCAATTTGTTTCCTACAGTGTTACATAGTTTATTCTAATTAATTAAAGGAGATCTCATACATATTTTATCAACATAGGAATCTGATTAACAGCTGAAGAATTTTTTTAATTCTCAATTTTTTCCTCTCTAACACATTCCCCATTCCCCCAGCTTTCACCTGCACTCTAATGCCTTCAACGACAATGTAAATAAGGCACCACTGCCATGGTTCACGTCTCTCACACGGATAAACATGGCACTGTAATAGTTACTGGCTGTGGGAAGCCATTTTTATCCTTCTCAGTTGGAATGTCTATTAGTAAAGGGATCCCTTGTCTAATACAGACCAAGGAAGTGACAGTCATTGCTGGTATGATTTATTACTTCCAAATTAAATAGCTCTCTATAGAGTTTTTTTCTGTTTTAAGTGTGTGTGTTTGTGTGTGTGTGTGTGTGTGTGTGTGTGTGTGTTCCTCAAAGCACATTTATAACTAGTGGAGGCCCCAGTGCAGCAAAGCACTCAAGCATGTTCTTATTTTTAAGTGCTTAACTTTGCCTTAGCTTCAGTGGAACATAAAGACATGTTGCTGAATGAGGGGTCGTATGGCTTCACCATAGAACCTCCTAGTGAAGTCAGTGGGACTTCTGACTGAGTAGGAATTGCAAGACTAAACCCTGTAAATGTCTTTAATTGTTGCTGCAAATGTCATTAAATACTTGGCTAAATATTCAGTGCACTGAAGATCTGCACCTTCCTTGGCTGCTAGTTGCTTATGGGGAAGTTTAAGGTGTCATTTTTGATGTAGAAAGGCCTAAATAGTTTGTGTCCTTGGAGGCCACCTCTTTTCCCATCTCCTTCTCCAGCAGCTGTGATCATTTGATGTGGCAAAGAGCTCCCAGGCCCCTGGCTCAAACAAGAGGGGGCTTTTAGGGAGCAGGTCCTGCTCATTCTGACACTTATTCCCCGCATTGGAACAACACAGCCCACATCTGAGGGCCTCCAAATTTGCTCTGTTTTTCCAGGGTTTTCGAGGATTCTTGGAGGGGAAGATGGGATGGACTGAAAGGGGAGAGGATTTTAGATTAGTGGGTTGAGATGGCCTTTCTTTTTGTATGTATTTGTATTACACTAGTATCTAGAGGCTCCAGCTGAGATTTTGGGTCCATTGTGGTAGGTGATGTACAGACACATAATGAGAGACACAGTCCTGCCCCAAAGAGCTTACAGACAAAATAAATAAGATATACAAAAAGTGGGAGGGGGAAACAGAGAGGTAAGTGACTTGCCCAGGGTCTCCAGCAGAGCCAAGGATAGATCCCCTCCATGTCTCTGGGGTCCCAGTCATAGAATCATAGAATATCAGGGTTGGAAGGGACCTCAGGAGGTCATCAAGTCCAACCCCCTGCTCAAAGCAGGACCTATCCCCAACTAAATCAGTCCAGTGCCCTGTCCACTAAACCACTCATTTATGATCACTTTGAGCTATACCTGAGGAGCAATGGCTTGGTACATCTGTCAATATAGATAATTAACTATTAGACTGATGATATCACACTTAGAAAAAAATTGTTGGTGTAACAGTGTATTTTTTGCTTTCAGGTCATGAAGAGCTAACCACCGTGACAGTATATCAGATATATTCATGGTCTGTTTCTGGTTTGCATGGGCATGGGTTGGTGTTACAGAGGGGAATAGACTATTTTTTCTTAGCTTGAATATAATATTCAAGATTAATTCAATTAACTATTGATTTAATAATACATCAGACCAAAGAAAAATTTCAGCCTTTAGCACAGCAAAGCCAGCTGTATCAAGGGCACATGATAAATGGAAGAAATATGAAATCTGCATAGCATTTTATCTCTATTGATTTGGCACAAAGATGGGGACCATCTAGGCTCCCATTTAAGTCAATAGCTAAACACCCATTGACTTCAGGATTGGGCCCAGCACCTTGTTAAAATTTAAAACCAGATTATGTTCTTAGGGGCTTGCCTATCTGGAGAGTTCATACACACCAAGCCAGGGTGTGAATTTTACCGTGCCCTAGACTGCCACATACTAAGTGGCCACGAGGACCTACTGCTGTTCATGAAACAGTCCATAGTGAACTTTGATCTGCTGCTGTTTGAAATGGATGTATGTCAAAGCACACTACGGAAATGCGTGGCAGCAACGTCCACATGGCACACTAAAGCACTGTAGACTCTCACCCCAGCTTGCCACACAGGGTGTGTCTCCATGTGCCCTGCAGGTCCTACTGAAGTCAGCTAGAATTGCATGCACTTCATCAAAGAAAGAATTTGCCTGTAATTTTCTTTTCATTCAGTCATCTTTCTTGCTGTTTGTTTTTTAATCTGGGACAAGTTTTGAAACTAGAAAAACAAATTCTGTTTCCATTCTGTACATGGTACAGGAACATGGGCCACTCAAGGGCCTAATCATGCACAGACTAAGGGTATGTCTACACTACGGAATAAGGTCGAATTTATAGAAGTCGGTTTTTTAGAAATCGGTTTTATACATTCGAGTGTGTGTGTCCCCACAGAAAATGCTCTAAGTGCATTAACTCGGCGGAGCGCTTCCACAGTACCGAGGCTAGAGTCGACTTGCGGCGCGTTGCACTGTGAGTAGCTATCCCACAGTTCCCGCAGTCTCCGCTGCCCATTGGAATTCTGGGTTGAGATCCCAATGCCTGATGGGGCTAAAACATTGTTGCGGGTGGTTCTGGGTACATATCGTCAGGCCCCCGTTCCCTCCCTCCCTCCGTGAAAGCAAGGGCAGACAATCGTTTCGCGCCTTTTTTCCTGAGTTACCTGTGCAGACGCCATACCACGGCAAGCATGGAGCCCGCTCAGGTAACCATCACCGTATGTCTCCTGGGTGCTGGCAGACGCGGTACGGCATTGCTACATAGAAGCAGCAACCCCTTGCCTTGTGGCAGCAGACGGTACACTGGACCATACACTGGAGCATACTGGTTTGGTCCTCCAGCAGCCTCAGCATTGAATCCTGCCTCCTCTCATCACGATCCCACCACATTTGAGCTTCAGCCCTGTTTTCAGCCCGCCACTTACTCTCTTCAGCACGCCACCTTTCCTCCCGGTCATTTTGTGCTTTCCTGCACTCTGACATTATTTGCCTCCACGCATTCGTCTGTGCTCTGTCAGTGTGGGAGGACAGCATGAGCTCGGAGAACATTTCATCTCAAGTGCATTTTTTTCTTTCTAATCTTCACTAGCCTCTGGGAAGGAGAAGATCCTGTGATCATTGAAACACATGCAGCTGGTGGAGAAAAAAAAAGGGACAGCGGTATTTAAAAAGACACATTTTATAAAACAGTGGCTACACTCTTTCAGGGTATACCTTGCTGTTAACATTACATACATAGCACATGTGCTTTCGTTACAAGGTCTCATTTTGCCTCCCCCCACCGCGTGGCTACCCCCTCAACCCTCCCACCTCCCTGTGGCTAACAGCGAGGAACATTTCTGTTTAGCCACAGGCAAACAGCCCAGCAGGAATGGGCTCCTCTGAGTGTCCCCTGAAGAAAAGCACTCTATTTCAACCAGGTGACCATGAATGATATCTCACTCTCCTGAGGATAACACAGAGAGACTAAGAACAGATGTTGTTTGAACGCCAGCAAACATACACTGCAATGCTTTGTTGTACAGTGATTCCCGAGTATGTGTTACTGGCCTGGAGTGGTAAAGTGTCCTACCATGAAGGACGCAATAAGGCTGCCCTCCCCAGAAACCTTTTGCAAAGGCTTTGGGAGTACATCCAGGAGAGCCGCGAATGCCAGGGCAAAGTAATCCTTTCACATGCTTGCTTTTAAACCATAGTATTTTAAAAGGTACACTCACCGGAGGTCCCTTCTCTGCCTGCCGGGTCCAGGAAGCAGCCTTGGGTGGGTTCAGGGGGTACTGGCTCCAGGTCCAGGGTGAGAAACAGTTCCTGGCTGTTGGGAAAACCGGTTTCTCCGCTTGCTTGCTGTGAGCTATCTACAACCTCATCATCATCATCATCTTCTTCTTCGTCCCCAAAACCTGCTTCCGTGTTGCCTCCATCTCCAGTGAAGGAGTCAAACAACACGGCTGGGGTAGTGGTGGCTGAACCCCCTAAAATGGCATGCAGCTCATCATAGAAGCGGCAGGTTTGGGGCTCTGACCTGGAGCGGCCGTTCGCCTCTCTGGTTTTCTGGTAGGCTTGCCTCAGCTCCTTAAGTTTCTTGTGGCACTGCTTCGGGTCCCTATTATGGCCTCTGTCCTTCATGCCCTGGGAGATTTTGACAAAGGTTTTGGCATTTCGAAAACTGGAACGGAGTTCTGATAGCACGGATTCCTCTCCCCATACAGCGATCAGATCCCGTACCTCCCGTTCGGTCCATGCTGGAGCTCTTTTGCGATTCTGGGACTCCATCATGGTCACCTCTGCTGATGAGCTCTGCACGGTCACCTGCAGCTTGCCACGCTGGCCAAACAGGAAATGAGATTCAAAAGTTCACGGTTCTTTTCCTGTCTACCTGGCCAGTGCATCTGATTTGAGAGTGCTGTCCAGAGCGGTCACAATGGAGCATTCTGGGATAGCTCCCAGAGGCCAATACCATTGAACTGTGTCCACAGTACCCCAAATTCGACCCGGCAAGGCCGATTTAAGTGCTAATCCACTTGTCAGAGGTGGAGTAAGGAAATCGATTTTAAGAGCCCTTTAAGTAGAAATAAAGGGCTTCATCGTGTGGACGGGTACAGGTTTAAATTGATTTAACACTGCTAAATTCGACCTAAAGTCCTAGTGTAGACCAGGGCTAACACTCGTGTTTCACTTTTCTCATTTGAGTAGTCCCATTGAAGTTGAATATGCAAGATCAGTTCTCCTTGGTTGGATGACATCATAATATCACTGCACTGTTGACATTTAATTTTGCTTTTGAAAGTCTGATATTCCCCCTTCACCACAAACGTTAAAACCCAAAGAGCTAAATTCAGCCCTGCTACCTTGCAGGCACAGGCTCGTTGATGTCAATGTAGCTGTGGTTGCTTACATCAGAGCTGGATTGGGCCTGGGGATTGTTTTATGTTTCTCTTGCATTATAAAGCAACTCCAGACTAGCTTTATGATGGGTAGGTCTTCACAGCCATGATGCCGACCTGTCCCTCTCTTAATTTACTTTACTCATCTGAAATCAAATAGTCTGTTTCTTGTAGAACTGCAAAGGCAATAATAATGGCAAATACAATTTTTATGTGGACAAGGTCCCCACGTCCCAGTTCCTACTTTGCTGGGAAAGATAAAAAGGGTAGAAAATTTGTACTGCTGTTAAAATGACAAGATTGTGGATATTTTCTAAAATTATTATGAGAGGTCCAGGATTCACATGTAACATTTAAGGCAGATCCTACATTCTTTAGGCATTGAATTATTTATATTGAATGCAGTATTTACAACTATTCAGCTTTTTAGCTCTGAATTTTTCATTTCCTCTTTCACTTTTGAGTATGGGGGGCTGACCCCTTCCTTCTGATCCCATCATCCCAAGCAGTCTGCTATTACCCATTTGTTCTTTGAAATGCAGCCCTCTATTTCCCTTACTCAACTTTCTTGAGACTTCCTTCTCTCTGTACTAGTGGTCAATATTGTTCTGTAACCCATTGGGAGGGCAGGAAGGACTCTTTCTTTGACACCACCTCACTGATGCCATGTGGATTGACAAGCAAACTCTCACCTCCTTCAGCCCTAAAGAACTGGGATCTTACAACCTAGTAAATCTATCTTGAAATAGATAAAATACCATATCTGCCTTGCTTCAGTTTGTTTTCATATCTACAATCCCGTCTTTTACTATGATAACACCAGGCACATTTCCTGTCACCAGCTTCTTTACTGCTTGCTGCAGCTTTTCTCTTGGCATATGAGGAAAGCAGGTTTCACACTTGCATTCTTTCCATATTCTTGACATAAGGGATGGTTTAAATGACTTGTGTGTGCATAGACAAGAGAAGGGACAATATGTGATGATGTTGAGGGGAGAGGACAGTTCTGTTAAGGTTGCATTGACATGAGTTTCAGAGATGGGGACCTAAATCAGAACACTAGATCTCAGTGCCCACATACTCTAAGGGTATATCTACACTACGGAATTAGGTCAAATTTATAGAAGTCTTTTTTTAGAAATCGGTTTTATATATTCGAGTGTGTGTGTCCCCACAGAAAATGCTCTAAGTGCATTAAGTGCATTAACTCGGCAGAGTGCTTCCACAGAACTGAGGCTAGCGTTGACTTCCGGAGCGTTGCACTGTGGGTAGCTATCCCACAGTTCCCACAGTCTCCGCTGCCCATTGGAATTCTGGGTTGAGATCCCAATGCCTGATGGGGCTAAAACATTGTTGCGGGTGGTTCTAGGTACATATCGTCAGGCCCCCGTTCCCTCCCTCCCTCCGTGAAAGCAAGGGCAGACAATCATTTCGCGCCTTTTTTCCTGAGTTACCTGTGCAGACGCCATACCACGGCAAGCATGGAGCCGCTCAGGTAACCGTCACCGTAAGTCTCCTGGGTGCTGGCAGACGCGGTACGGCATTGCTACACAGTAGCAGCAACCCATTGCCTTGTGGCAGCAGACGGTGCAATACGACTGGTAGCCGTCATCGTCATGTCCGAGGTGCTCCTGGCCACGTCAGCTGGGAGCACCTGGGCAGACATGGGCACAGGGACTAAATTTGGAGTGACTTGACCAGGTCATTCTCTTTAGTCCTGCATTCAGTCCTATTGAACCGTCTTATGGTGAGCAGGCAGGCGATACAGATTGCTAGCAGTCGTACTGTACCATCTTCTGCCGAGCAGCCATGAGATGTGGATGGCATGCAGTCCTTCTGCACCGTCTGCTGCCAGCCAAAGATGTAAAAGATAGATGGAGTGGATCAAAACAAGAAATAGACCAGATTTGTTTTGTACTCGCTTGCTTCCCCCCTCCCCTGTCTAGGGGACTCATTCCTCTAGGTCACACTGTACTCACTCATGGAGAAGGTGCAGCGAGGTAAATCTAGCCATGTATCAATCAGAGGCCAGACTAACCTCCTTGTTCCAATAAGAACAATAACTTGGGTGCACCATTTCTTATTGGAACCCTCCGTGAAGTCCTGCCTGAAATACTCCTTGATGTAAAGCCACCCCCTTTGTTGATTTTAGCTCCCTGAAGCCAACCCTGTAAGCCATGTCGTCAGTCGCCCCTCCCTCTGTCAGAGCAATGGCAGACAATCGTTCTGCGCCTTTTTTCTGTGCGGACGCCATACCAAGGCAAGCATGGAGGCCACTCAGCTCACTTTGGCAGTTAGGAGCACATTAAACACCACACGCATTATCCAGCAGTATATGCAGCACCAGAGCCTGGCAGAGCGATACCGGGCGAGGAGGCGACGTCAGCGCGGTCACGTGAGTGATCAGGACATGGACACAGATTTCTCTGAAAGCATGGGCCCTGCCAATGCATGCATCATGGTGCTAATGGGGCAGGTTCATGCTGTGGAACGCCGATTCTGGGCTCGGGAAACAAGCACAGACTGGTGGGACCGCATAGTATTGCAGGTCCTGGACGATTCCCAGTTGCTGCGAAACTTTTGCATGCGTTAAGGGCACTTTCATGGAACTTTGTAACTTGCTTTCCCCTGCCCTGAAGCGCATGAATACCAAGATGAGAGCAGCCCTCACAGTTGAGAAGCGAGTGGCGATAGCCCTGTGGAAGCTTGCAACGCCAGACAGCTACCGGTCAGTTGGGAATCAATTTGGAGTGGGCAAATCTACTGTGGGGGCTGCTGTGATGCAAGTAGCCCACGCAATCAAAGATCTGCTGATATCAAGGGTAGTGACCCTGGGAAATGTGCAGGTCATAGTGCAGGTCATAGCTTTGCTGCAATGGGATTCCCTAACTGTGGTGGGGCCATAGACGGAACCCATCTCCCTATCTTGGCCCCGGAGCACCAAGCCGGCGAGTACATAAACTGCAAGGGGTACTTTTCAATAATGCTGCAAGCTCTGGTGGATCACAAGGGACGTTTCACCAACATCAACGCGGGATGGCTGGGAAAGGTACATGACGCTCGCATCTTCAGGAACTCTGGTCTGTTTCAAAAGCTGCAGGAAGGGACTTTCTTCCCAGACCAGAAAATAACTGTTGGGGACGTTGAAATGCCTATATGTATCCTTGGGGACCCAGCCTACCCCTTAATGCCATGGCTCATGAAGCTGTACAGAGGCAGCCTGGACAGTAGTCAGGAGCTGTTCAGCTACAGGCTGAGCAAGTGCAGAATGGTGGTCGAATGTGCATTTGGACGTTTAAAGGCGCGCTGGCGCAGTTTACTGACTCGCTTAAACCTCAGCGAAACCAATATTCCCACGTTATTACTGCTTGCTGTGTGCTCCACAATATATGTGAGAGTAAGGGGGAGACGTTTATGGCAGGGTGGGAGGTTGAGGCAAATCGCCTGGCTGCTGGTTACGCACAGCCAGACACCAGGGCGATTAGAAGAGCACAGGAGTGTGCGGTACGCATCAGAGAAGCTTTGAAAACCAGTTTCATGACTGTCCAGGCTACGGTGTGAAAGTTCTCTTTGTTTCTCCTTGATGAAACCCCCCGCCCCTTGGTTCACTCTACTTCCCTGTAAGCTAACCACCCTCCTCTCCTCCCTTCGATCATTGTTTGCAGAGGCAATAAAGTCATTGTTGCTTCACATTCATGCATTCTTTATTCATTCATCACACAAACTGGGGGATGACTACCAAGGTAGCCCAGGAGGGGTGGTGGAGGAGGGAAGGAAAATGCCACACAGCACTTTAAAAGTTTACAACTTTAAAATTTATTGAATGCCAGCCTTCTTTTTTGGGGGCAATCCTCTGTGGTGGAGTGGCTGGTTGGCCGGTGGGCCCCCCCCCACTGCGTTCTTGGGCGTCTGGGTGTGGAGACTATGGAACTTGGGGAGGAGGGCGATTGGTTACACAGAGGCTGTAGCGGCGGTCTGTGCTCCAGCTGCCTTTGCTGCAGCTCAACCATACACTGGAGCATACTGGTTTGGTCCTCCAGCAGCCTCAGCATTGAATCCCGCCTCCTCTCATCACGATCCCACCACATTTGAGCTTCAGCCCTGTTTTCAGCCCGCCACTTACTCTCTTCAGCACGCCACCTTTCCTCCCGGTCATTTTGTGCTTTCCTGCACTCTGACATTATTTGCCTCCACGCATTCGTCTGTGCTCTGTCAATGTGGGAGGACAGCATGAGCTCAGAGAACATTTCATCACGAGTGCGTTTTTTTTTCTTTCTAATCTTCACTAGCCTCTGGGAAGGAGAAGATTCTGTGATCATTGAAACACATGCAGCTGGTGGAGGAAAAAAAAGGGACAGCGGTATTTAAAAAGACACATTTTATAAAACAGTGGCTACACTCTTTCAGGGTATACCTTGCTGTTAACATTACATACATAGCACATGTACTTTTGTTACAAGGTCGCATTTTGCCTCCCCCCACCGTGTGGCTACCCCCTCAACCCTTCCCCCTCCCCATAGCTAACAGCGGGAAACATTTCTGTTCAGCCACAGGCAAACAGCCCAGCAGGAATGGGCTCCTCTGAGTGTCCCCTGAAGAAAAGCACTCTATTTCAACCAGGTGACCATGAATGATATCTCACTCTCCTGAGTATAACACAGAGAGACAAAGAACGGATGTTGTTTGAATGCCAGCAAACATACACTGCAATGCTTTGTTGTACAGTGATTCCCGAGTACGTGTTACTGGCCTGGAGTGGTAAAGTGTCCTACCATGAAGGACGCAATAAGGCTGCCCTCCCCAGAAACCTTTTGCAAAGGCTTTGGGAGTACATCCAGGAGAGCCGCGAATGCCAGGGCAAAGTAATCCTTTCACATGCTTGCTTTTAAACTACGTATAGTATTTTAAAAGGTACACTCACCGGAGGTCCCTTCTCCACCTGCTGGGTCCAAGAGGCAGCCTTGGGTAGGTTCAGGGGGTACTGGCTCCAGGTCCAGGGTGAGAAACAGTTCCTGGCTGTTGGGAAAACCGGTTTCTCCGCTTGCTTGCTGTGAGCTATCTACAACCTCATCATCATCATCATCATCTTCTTCGTCCCCAAAACCTGCTTCCGTGTTGCCTCCATCTCCAGTGAAGGAGTCAAACAACACGGCTGGGGTAGTGGTGGCTGAACCCCCTAAAATGGCATGCAGCTCATCATAGAAGCGGCAGGTTTGGGGCTCTGACCCGGAGCGGTCATTTGCCTCTCTGGTTTTCTGGTAGGCTTGCCTCAGCTCCTTCAGTTTCACGCGGCACTGCTTCGGGTCCCTATTATGGCCTCTGTCCTTCATGCCCTGGGAGATTTTGACAAAGGTTTTGGCATTTTGAAAACTGGAACGGAGTTCTGATAGCACGGATTCCTCTCCCCATACAGCGATCAGATCCCGTACCTCCCGTTCAGTCCATGCTGGAGCTCTTTTGAGATTCCATCATGGTCACCTCTGCTGATGAGCTCTGCATGGTCACCTGCAGCTTTCCGCGCTGGCCAAACAGGAAATGAGATTCAAAAGTTCGCGGTACTTTTCCTGTCTACCTGGCCAGTGCATCTGAGTTGAGAGTGCTGTCCAGAGCGGTCACAATGGAGCACTCTGGGATAGCTCCCGGAGGCCAATACCGTCAAATTGTGTCCACAGTACCCCAAATTCGACCCGGCAAGGCCGATTTAAGCACTAATCCACTTGTCAGGGGTGGAGTAAGGAAATCGATTTTAAGAGCCCTTTAAGTCGAAATAAAGGGCTTCATCGTGTGGACGGGTGCAGGTTTACATCGATTTAACGCTGCTAAATTCAACTTAAAGTCCTAGTGTAGACCAGGGCTAAGGAAGTTTAGATCTGAATTTAGATCCAAATTTTATTTATAAAATAAGAAGACACAACTCTCTGAACACACAAGACTTGAACTCAAAAGTTCTGGTTTCCAAGACTCCAAACCCTCACTTCTTTGATTCACCAGTGTATTACTTGAATATATCAGGGATCAGGTCCCCAATGTGCCAAACACATAGAAAGCTCTTTTTGTGGCCAGCTCACTTCTCAGTCAGGCTGGGATGATCTCATTACACATACATGGCAGAGTGACACGTGAGCTCTGCAGACCTTCCAAGCAACCTCGACCAAGGGAAGGAAAAATCTGCACATGCAAAAGAAGCTGAATGAGGCCACATTACATTGACTATTCTACATCCTAAAAAGATATTATATGGTGGATGACTCCTGTCATGTATCTCTATGTATCTCATCTGTCCAGAAGAGTTTTATCACTAATCTTCTTTCCTAGCAGTAAAATTCTTGAAGATATAAATATTGGCGGGGTTGTGCCAAGCAAGTGCATTCAGTAACCAAGAGACCAACTGCAAAGGGATTTTAAGGAAGATGTAATAAAACTGAGTATGAATTATCTCAGACTGTAACCGTGTCTGCTAGGTTGAATAGTTATTTTGATGTTAGAACTTGGATCAATATCAATTTTTATTGTAGCTGTGACAAAACCACAAGCTGGATTGTGTAGCTTTCATGTGACATATGTGCCATGGCACCCAGACCAGCAGGTAGCACTAGGCTTGAGTTTCGCTCTGTTTAGTTTGACAGGCGTCGGCATTTGTGAAAAATGAAGAAGAGAATTTATGTGATGGCAGCTGATGGGTGAGTACCTCACCCACTGGCCCACATGGTCATTACTGGAAATGATAGAGAAACCTCCATTGGAGCTGAAAACACAAAACATCTTTAATTTCCGGCAGTATTTTCTGTTTCATGATTCCCCATTGCCTTATAGTATAGGCTCCAGCAATGTAAATGAGCCCTAAAGGCAGGCAGCCTGCCCACCTTTATCATACAGGCTTCCCCAGGTGCTTTGGAGCTGGCTCTATGCTGACCTCCCTTGGGATATGACATGTGCTGCCAGAAGGCCCAGCCAGCGCCCCACTGCACTCCAGCTGTTGCAATGGCAGCTAGCGTGTTTCATTAACAGTGAACAAAACTGAATGCAGGCTAAGTGGAACAAGTGGACCTTTTATAAACCTTGTGGACAGCTCTCTCTATGAGGCAAGTTGCCTCCAGCTTAATTCCCCACTGGCATCCCGTCAATAATAGTCCTTCACAGAACATGGGCCTTCTGACTCCAGTTCCACTGACCAAGACACATGGAGCTGTGGCAGCTACGCTTAAGTAAAAAGCAGCCCTTTGGCTGCTCTGACTTACATCGGGGAATAGGCCCCGGGCTGGGATGAGCATACAGGGAGGTGAGCACCCACCATCATTTTTGCCCTGGACCAGAATGCTGGCCTGGCCTCCACTTCCTAGGTTAAGGGAGGGGCTTGGTGAGGATGGTGCTGCGGTTTCAGGACACACAAGTGAAAAGGGAGCTGATGATGGGAAATGCTGCTTCTGAAGAGCTGGCCTGAGACTGGAAGAGCCTTCCAGTGAGCAGGACCACTGCCAAAAACTGGCTTCCTGGATGGTGGCAGCCCTTGCCCTCCTGACCTTCTCTCTCTCAGCAGTGGCAGAATGGTCTCCCACCTGCTCCTCTCCTACCCCTCGCAGTGGGCTAAAGGATCGTGCTATTGCCTCTGAAGAAAGAAATGGGCTCTTTGTAGTAGTCGTAGCCCAGTCAGGAGTCAACCATTCCCTGGCTCTGTAGGACGTTTCGTGGGGCCACTTAGCCTGTGTGTAGCCATCCTGCCTGGTTCTACCTCAGAGTTATTCTAATGTCCGGGGAGTTCAGACAGGCCCTGGCGCTCTAGGTCTTTACCCACTGAGCTGTCTCCTGAGGATAGGCTGCCAAGTAGAGGGGCATTTCACATATTGCAGTCATTATCTCCACTTAGCACGCCCTCTGTCAGCTTTCTACCCAAACACGTATCTGCTGACTCTATCCCAGACGTCAGAGCATCACTGATTTACACACACCTTTCCCAGCCCCTGCCTTCAATCCACGAGTCTCCTGGGGCTCAATTCCACTCTTGCTAAAGTTACCCCCCTGCAACCCCCCCTGGCTTCAGTGGGCTTTTGTGCTTGTAACTGAGGTTAGAACTTGGTTCATTGTTTTCTCCTTGTCACGCCATCTCTACAGTTCCCTCACGGGGTAGGATTACAGAAACACTACAGTGTGACCCTTCTTTTGTAAAGGGAATCAGTTTGTCCGTTTCAGATAGAGCCTCTGTTTTAGTGAAACCTGACCAATGAAAGGGTTTGTTTTTAACCAGTTGATATAATAGGATAATAGCATATGCGGAATGATGGAAAATGTGAAAGTTTGGTGTGGTTTTTTTAGCAGCATTGCCCGATGCTAAGAGTTTGATGAGCAGCTTATAAATCTACCAGGGTTCAGGCAAGCACCGAGGTACCATGGCAAATAGCAGTAAATGGGGGCGGCAGTATGGCACTGGACTGGGACTCGGAAGACCTGGATTCTATTACTCGCTCTGTCACTGACCCTTCTCCTGGGTGGCCTTGGGACAGCTACTTGCCCGCCCGCCGTTTGTGTGTCTTGTCTATTTAGACTATAAACTCTTCAGGGGAGGGACCGTCTCTGAGCTATGTCTACACTTTGGGCAATGTGTAGAGCACAGGCAGCAGGGGAAGGCTCCATAAAGGGGACACTACGCCACTAAAAAGAGCACTGTGGACATGGCAGGCGCTACTTGGGTGCGTAGGAAGCCATGTGGGGTATGCAGCCTAAGTTCAGGCGTGTAGGTCACTCTACTCAGCTAAGCGGTGCCTCACCGTCTATGCTGCTATTTAAACCCGTGCTAGCTGGAAATGCAGTGTCTGTACTTACACGCCACCGTCAGTGGAGATGTACATTTAGTAGGTGGTGTGTGCAGCGCCTCGCACAATAGGGCCCTGATCCTGGTTTGAGGGGTCAGGAAAGAGGCTACTATAATACAAGATGATTTTTACAGTTTCCCTCTTAATGTTTAGCCAAGTTAGGACCATTTCTCCATTATTAAACTCCCCAAGGTCAGTACTATACTACCATCTGGGGTTGATCTCGCCTCGTTTACCCCACAATCAAAACTAAAGTGTCTAGGCTCAAGTGTTTTTACCTCAGGATTGCTCAAGGGTGTTAGCCACTGTGTGGTAAAAAACACACCCTTGTTAGCAGTGAAGAGAAGGCCTAAAAGAGATTTCTTGATGCTTCCAGGTGATAAGACCTCTCCTCTGCCTTCTGACCCATTTGTCCCCAGGCATCTTGCAACCCACCATTACAGAGCAGTTATTAGCTTGGGTTGGGAGCTACTGCAGTAAGGCAGACATTCCTGTGAAGAGGTTGGTTTGACTGAGAGCTGGCATCCATGCATAGGTGCTGGAAGTAGGGATGCTGGGGGTGTTGCCACACCCCCGGCTTGAAGTGTTTTCCTTAATATCCAGGGTTGACAATTTGGTTCAATGGCTCTCTACACCCCCACCAGAAAAATTGTTCCAGCGCCCCTACATCCATGGCTTTCTAGAGCTTGGCTTACTACTGATATAGTATTGTGGATCAAGCCCCCAAAGGCATGAGATCCATTAATAAGTGAAGTGTGCAAATTCTGAGTGAATCAGGGCCTTGATTCTTTGTTGTTTCCACTGAATCCCTGTACCTGTGGCTATAGACTGTAGCTCATCACATGGAATTTTAACAATGGCTTTCCTAAAAATCCAGTGCCCTTTTGCATTGTTATCATCACATTTAATTTATGACCTTACATACAATGAGTTAGTTAAGCAGGATTTTCTAGTCTCTGTTAGTTCAATACATACTCCTATTTTGTCTCTCAGTAAAGCTTCTGTAACCCTTAACCTATTTTTGCTCATTTAGTGCAATTATAATTCAACGCGTGTTAGATAAATCAAGACATTACAATAAAACCATGTCTTGCTGTAACTTTTAAGCTGTCGCAGAGGCCCAAATTCCTTCCAACATTCTTTCCAGTGTGCCAATTAAGTATAAGATATTTAGGGCTTATTTTCAGCCATTAAATACTGTAGTTCAGAAGTGCATTAAGCAAATAAGAAATGTGCAGTGCTTCCTACCATCACTCAAAGGAAATTAAAACAAACAAACAATAAACCTTGTGATGTTATTTTTAGTGGGGAGAAAAACAGACGATTGTGGATAATTGAAATCAAGATACTCTGTAGATTTTTTTTTTTGAGCACCAGCATTCTAATGTTATAATAGTAATTTTCTCTTGTGCGTGTCAAAATATTACCAAGTGAAACTTGAATCCTTCACTCATTTCCAGAGCTGAGAGGCAGTTGATGTTGTAACCACATTTCCCAAGGGCTGGATGCTGCCCTCTGAGATGCAGGTGCGCCTCACAGCCATGTTGCAGATAAGAGGGATACTCTTCCTCTGCCAAAGTACAGCCCTTTTAAAAACAAAAAATTATGCCCAGATTCTGCCCTTGGAACTTATTGAAGTTGGTGTGAGTATCAACAAGCAGAATTTGGCCCTTAGTAGTTACAAGTTTAATATGTAAAAAGAAAAGGAGGACTTGCGGCACCTTAGAGACTAACCAATTTATTTGAGCATAAGCTTTCGTGAGCTACAGCTCACTTCATCGGATGCAGTATGCGGGGAGGCGGTATGCATCCGATGAAGTGAGCTGTAGCTCACAAAAGCTTATGCTCAAATAAATTGGTTAGTTGCTAAGGTGCCGCAAGTCCTCCTTTTCTTTTTGCGAATACAGACTAACACGGCTGTTACTCTGAAGTTTACTATGTATTAATATTATTATTTATATTGTCATAGCATCTAGAGACTTCAGCTAAGATGGGGATACCACTGTGCTAGGCTCTGTACTCACATACACAGTAAGACAGTCTCTGCCCCCAGTGAGCTTACAGTCAAATGAGACAAGACAGACAAAAAGTAGAAGAAATGGAATTCTCATTTTGCAGATGGGAAGCTGACAGATTTAAGTGACTTGAACAATGTCACACAAAGTCTGTGGCAGAGCTGACTCCTAAACACGTACCTTAACTATAAGAATGTGCATCTTCTCTAAGGTAATATGTTATAGGGACGTAGAACTTTCCCCAGAGTTTCTGCTGTTAGCTCCCTCTGCCAAGGAGTTTGTGGGATCCCACAAGCATAAACCTTGGACTGAATAGAAAGGCACCTTTACAGAATCAAGGGTTGTATGAACACCTAATAGCATTTTCTCTTCCCCACAGTAATTTAATAGCCTAATTGCTGACAAATGCAACTATTTATCCTGGCAGCTACTTTATTGCTTGGTACGGCCCTCCCATCACTGCTCACAGATGTTGAATTGCTCAAACATCATTTGCTACTCTAACAGACGACATAAATAATGTTTTAATACGTTTTTAAAAAGACGGATACATAAAGAGTTCAAGAAAAATGCCTAGCGTGTCTAGATCCAGCCTGTGTTTCTGCCTGGTTTATACCACAGCTCAATGCATGAACACTAGACCTCCCAACAGGTGAAAGTATGAGATAGAAAGAAATAGAGCAGTATATCACAAGGGACTAGTAAATAATCTTGTGTTCTGCATGTCTATCTATGAACGTGACTCCCATGTGATTAGTTACTCAGTGACATGGAGGGGAGAACAGACGTCAGTCATGTTGATCCATTGTGAAAATTCTCAGTGGTCAATAGCTCTTAAAGTTAGAGCCGTATGGCGTGCAGCTTAGTCTACAGGGAAAAAACAGACACATTTGCTTCTGCGTTAGCTTTCAAATGTAGGTATCAGTGATAAATTCTCCTTCCAGTCATGCCCACCTGCTCCTGCAAGGAACTCCTGGGGCTGTGCATCACTGCAACCCCGTCAGCACTGGGCTACAGTAGCTCCCCACTCTGCCCCCGCGTTGGTGCAGTATAAGGCTCAGGTTTCGGGCTGAGATTGACAGGAGAGGCTGCTCTCCCCGGCACACTCTGCCCACGAGGTGATAGATCCAGGTACAGAAACCACACCGCTTGAAGCAGTGTTCGCTGTGACTTGCTGCTGTCAGCCCAGGAGGCTTTGCACAGGCCCAAGATGACTGGCCAATGGCAGCATGGCTCTTGCCAGGGAAGTGGACCAGAAAAGCAGCAAGGGAGGGTCAAACCTGTATGAGTTGTGGGTTATTTTTCCCAGGGATCAATGGCAGCTGTGGGTCTCAGAGGCCACAATCTGTGCTACACAGTCTTGGAAGCTGCTTCTTCCAACAAGGGACAACTTGTTGCCATTGCTCTGAGCTTGTTCTCCACCCTCCATTAGTGTTTCTGTGAGATGGCATGGTTTGCTTCACAGCCTGTTTGCCAGAAGCTGGGATTGGGTGACAGGTTATGGATCACTTGATGATAACCTGCCTGTTCATTCCCTTTGGGGCACCTGCCATTGGCCACTGTCAGAGGACAGGATACTGGGCTTGATGGACCTTTGGTCTGACCCAGGCATGGCCGTTCTTATGTTCTTTTATCTGGACTAAGCACCAGACTTTACAACCAACCTACAACTTCCTACTCAGCTTTATAGTGGCAAAATCTAAAGGCAAAACCACACATGTACTCCCTCCCACCCCGCAGAGCCTCTAAGGGAAGCAGTGATTGGCAAGGAATAGGCCTTTCCAGAACAAAGAGCAAAGGGAGTGCAGATAAAGGGGCAGATTTTTCGCTCATGCTGCTGCACCACTCTCCGCACATTTCGCAGTGCAGGCCTTGTGTCAGCTAGCATGTGTTAGAGCAGCCCCCAGGCAGCTCTAACCTGTGCCTGGGAACTGATGACCTGCCCTCCTCCGACTTCCATGCTGTGCCCTTTGGAAACTAAGCACAGCAGAGATTCAAGCCCAGGCTTTCTAAACTGGAGAAGCAGAAGGATAAATCCAATAAGAGGACTGAGGAGGTGGGAGAGAAAGTGCTGACAGTACAGAAATGCATGGCAGAGCACTCTGCATTCAGCGTGGCTGCTTCCGAATGGTGCCTACTCACAGCATTATCCAAATATTAACAATGGCTGCAAAAAACGTGGAGGAGCAGATCCTGCTGAAAAGTACCCCATGTACATTCTCAAGCAGCCATGTAGCTGTCAGTTACTCCTCCCATGCCAGTACAGCCCTCCATCTCTGAGAGGAATCACATTGGTGTGATGATAATTAACTGACTATCTACTGGGCTATCTAGTGGTCTACAGTCCCTGCCCCAAAGAGCTTTCAACCAAAGCAGATGAGACAGACAAAGGGTGGGAGAAGGACATTGCTGTTATCTCCCTTATAGAGATGGAGAACTGGAACACAGATTAAGTGACTTGCCAAAGGTCACATGGGGCTTGTGTGCCAGAGGTGGGAATGAAATGCAAGTCTCCTGAATCTCAGCCCAGCATCTCAGCCTTCAGACCATCCTTTTTCTCTTCTTTCTGATTTCTGAACTGTAACGTGATTGGCTAGATACACACCACACAATAGAATACAAGATCAGCAACTTCTGAATGGTCTTTTGTTGTTTATATATTTTTTACGTATATTTATAACTGTGCATATATGTATTTCATCATGTGAATACTGTATGCTGATTGCTTATCTTATCCAAAGAGATATTGCGGACAACTTTTCCACTTTAAAAGTATTCTGCTTTCATGAATCATGGCTGTCATTTTGAAACTACTTATTGTGCTATCGATTTTTTTCCCCAAGAGACTGTTTCATTAAGTGATTTGGAATGTAAGGACAAACTAAGAGAATAAATACCATGTGAGTCATAACACAGAAAATCCACAAAGAACATATGAAAGAGAAAAATATTTTAAAAATAAATACATAAAAAAAATAAAAGATTCAGATTAAATTCTCATGACTGTAGGGCTTTTGGTTGCCATTCACAATGGAATTCACTTCCACATGACATCAGAAATGCAGATGCAGTGAATTCATTTAAGACAAAATTAAAATCTTATCTTTTTATACTGGCTTTTCCAGCTTTAAATGCAGCTGTTTTAAAGCTCCTGGATATTATTTTGTGAAAAGCCAGTTGAGGTCCTTCATATAAGCAGCACTCTATACATTTAGTTTGTATTGTATTTAGTTCACATGCTTTGTAAAATACAAAGGAATATAGCCAAAAGATGACAAACAGTAGATAATGGAAGAGGCAAAGAAATCATTTGCTAATGCAAAACGGTAAACACAAGGAATCCTCTAAATCCTTTTCTTTAATATTAGGGAATTTTTAGTGAATTCATGAATATGCCATCTGGACTGGAATATTTAATGCATTCTAATTCTTTTGCTATCAGACTTTTAGAAGTGTCTTTCCCCTGCCCCCTCCCCCCCACCCCCGGTTAATCTTGCAACAATTGAGCTTGAGAAGGGTGCTAGACTGGCAGGCCCAGAGACCTGAGCCCTCTCATCGGCTACAAAATGGGCTGCACTGCAAGCTTCTCCATGCTATTGGAACCTCTCTTGAGGTAAGGTGTTAACATAGGCGCCGACTCCATAGGCGCTCCGGGGCTGGAGCACCCACTGGAAAAAAATGGTAGCTTCTGAGCACCCACCGGCAGCCCCCATCAGCTCCTCCCTAACCCCCAGTGCCACCCACCCACCCCCGGGCCCCACCGTTCAGCACCTCCTCTGTTTCATGGTGTGAAGGAGGGAGGGAGGAGGAGCAAGGGTGCAGTGCACTTGAGGGAGGGGTGGGGTGGAGTGGAGCGGGGCTGGGAAGAGGCGGGACACGGACTTGGTAGAAGGGGTGGAGTGGGGGCGGGAAGAGGTGGGCCGGGGGCTTCGGTGAAGGGGTGGAGTGGGGTCCTGCGGCAGAGCTGAATGTCAAGCACCCCCTAGCACATTGGAAAGTCCGCACCTGTGTGTGTTAATCATTTCCATTCACTCCTTATCTCTGCTGAGACTGCCAACCAATTAGCAGCTGTGGTAGTGATGAGGGTTTTCTGTAGTATGGATATGTGTCCCCTAGGCGCTGGACTGAGATTACACACCCAGTTCAGACAGACCATTAATGGGATGGGAACAACTTTCAATCTTGACCAATCTGGGCTGATTTCACATGGGCAACCTCATGGTGCAGAGCTCTGTAACTCGTTGCTAACACCCTGAGCAACGCAGTTGCTCCCTGTAATTTTTAAGATGTTCCTTAGACATTTTTACTTTGTTGACTGGTTATGCACGTGTACACACATAGTGCTGTCCTCATTGTTAAGGGCATTTCTTTAATATTTAGATTGCATGCTCACAGGTCCATGAACTTGCCTATTTTGAAAGAACCTGGTTGTAGATGATGCTAAAGAATGGAGCCCTCTGTCCTTAACTTGATTTGCAAGTTAAAGTATTTTAGGTAATTGAGAAGATCCTCTTAAATAATCTTGATGCTCTAGTTTATGCCAACTGCTCGTATGTTTCCATTATCACCTTGATAGACGCCTTTAGACACTCAGAAGCGAGGGCAGTGTTTGGCAAGATACATAGGCACTGCACGTAAGCAGAGACAAGTTAAGTACAATTCCTGCTTGCTGAGCTAGGGAAAGTTTTCTCTTTAGTACACCCTGGAGAATTGCTGCTGCTGCCTGAAGTCTGTAAAGACTCTCTGAAGCAAACCCAGACAGCGAGTTCAGCCTCAAGCTGTAACTTCACTACCTGGCTGTGTTTGCTAGAAGTGAGTGGCTGGCAAACAAAGAGGTTACACGCACCCACACACACCCCTGATGTGTAACAGAAAGGTGATCTTGGTGTCTGTCTACATCCGTTCTGTAGTGGATCTAAAGTTTGGTGTATGGTCAGGTGAATGCGAGAGATGATCCAATCCTAACCCCAAACCTATCTTTTCCAGCTGTTTTAGTGAAAGGACTGGTCGAAAAGCAGTTTTGACAGAAACTTTTTGATGGAAAATTGGGTTTTGGCAAACCAAAATTTATCACAAGTGTCTGCTTTCCAGGGGAAATTTTATTTTACTAAAATATTTCAGCCAAAACCCAGAAGATTGCAGCTGAAAATGGGAGCTGTAATGCTTCATAGGAGCTGTAGTTTGGTCTCCATTCTCCTCTAGGGGCTATGATCCTGTCAAGGTTCCTCCCCCACTCTGAACTCTAGGGTACAGATGTGGGGACCTGCATGAAAAACCTCCTAAGCTTATCTTTACCAGCTTAGGTCAAAACTTCCCCAAGGTACAAAGTATTCCACCCGTTGTCCTTGGAATGGCCGCTACCACCACCAAACTAATACTGGTTACTGGGGAAGAGCTGTTTGGACGCGTCTTTCCCCCCAAAATACTTCCCAAAACCCTGCACCCCACTTCCTGGACAAGGTTTGGTAAAAGCCTCACCAATTTGCCTAGGTGACTACAGACCCAGACCCTTGGATCTTAAGAACAATGAACAATCCTCCCAACACTTGCACCCCCCCTTTCCTGGGAAATGTTGGATAAAAAGCCTCACCAATTTGCATAAGTGACCACAGACCCAAACCCTTGGATCTGAGAACAATGAAAAAGCATTCAGTTTTTACAAGAAGACTTTTAATAGAAAATAGAAGTAAATAGAAATGAAGAAATCCCCCCTGTAAAATCAGGATGGTAGATATCTTACAGGGTAATTAGATTAAAAAACATAGAGAACCCCTCTAGGCAAAACCTTAAGTTACAAAAAAGATACACAGACAGAAATAGTTATTCTATTCAGCACAATTCTTTTCTCAGCCATTTAAAGAAATCATAATCTAACACATACCTAGCTAGATTACTTACTAAAAGTTCTAAGACTCCATTCCTGGTCTATCCCTGGCAAAGACCAGCATACAGACAGACACAGACCCTTTGTTTCTCTCCCTCCTCCCAGCTTTTTAAAGTATCTTGTCTCCTCATTGGTCATTTTGGTCAGGTGCCAGCGAGGTTACCTTTAGCTTCTTAACCCTTTACAGGTGAGAGGAGCTTTCCCCTGGCCAGGAGGGATTTCAAAGGGGTTTACCCTTCCCTTTATATTTATGACAGATCCCCAGGTGAGCTACATCTCCCACAATGCCCCAGGGCCAAGGACTCCAGGTTGCATAGTTTTCACTTGCCAAAAAGGGAGACCATGATGTGTTATGGGAGATGTAGACCAGCTGGGGATCCCGCCCCAGAGTAAAGAATGGGGATGTGAGGAGAAAAGTACATCTCCCATTTTCATCCAAAATCCTCTAGTCTAGAGTTTTTGCCAAAATCTCAAAGTTTCCTGTGGAAAAACATCATTGAAAACAAAAGTGTTTTTTCTGTTTTCACTAAAAATTTCTGCAGGAAAAAATTTTTTGGACCAGCTCTATTACATTTTGTACAGCTTGATTTTAAGCACCTGTACATCCGTTTAGTACGGGTGCTTAAAATCAAGCTGTACAGATTCTTGCCCTGGCATGATTGGGATTCTGCATTCACACATATGGTCAGCTAGCTATTGTCTCTCACGCAGAGTGTGTAGAATGACATTGTGCCCTCTCAGACTAGTTGCAAGTTGTTCAAAGACAGGTAAGAAGTAATAGTGACTTTTGTTAAGTTTTGTACATTACATTGTAAGTGCTGTCTATTTTTTTGCAGGAAGCATTTCTCTGCCAGCACAGAGACATTGGGAAGAGTTATTTCATCATAGAAGGCAATTGGGAAAAGTCCATTATGTCTTATACTTGATCCCATTTTATACTCACAGAATAAGCCACAAAAGGCTGTTCTGGGGCAGTGGTTGACAAGAAGTTAACACAGTTCTTTGGTACTTCAGATGGTAGACTAACTAGGTTTTTTGTGGTCAGGACATGGACAAGTCCATGAAGATTTTGAATTTAGGGACCTACTGACTGAAAATTACTGTTAGCACAATAATCATCAGAGGGGTAAATTATTTGCTAGAGTAAATCAGCTTCACTCCAGGTACTTCAACCGAGCTCCGCCAGTTTACACAGGCAGAGAATTTGGCTCCTAATTTACGTATTAAAAAATCTCTGAGAATTTGCAAAAGGAAATAGATACATTTCAGTATAGAAAATGGTCAAAGGCCCAGGCAGTACAAAAAAGCACTCCCTTAAAAGCAATTAGTAAAGCTCATTTCTACCAGGCATATGAAAGAAGAGCAGAGCATGAAGAACAGAAAACGTAGGAGAGATGGGTACAGAAAGAAGAGAGAGATAGCATAGTAACATGAATGTAAATACTTTGTTGATTAACATCAGACAACCATGTCCCTGTATAGCTCTTCTGCAGCTTGCAGTTCATCCATCTCTGGGAAAAAGCTGTTTCGGGTGTCCACATAGCATCAGGTGGTACACCAGTCCAGATGCTAAGTTATTGGACTGGGAGTCTTGAGACCTGCATTCTGTTCTTGACTATAACGCTCACTTGCTATGTGACTTCAGCCAGGTCACTTCACCTGTCTGTCTCAGATTCCTCAGTAAAACCAGGATAATGATTGTAGCCTTCCTTTGTAAAATGCCTTGCTGTATGGAGGAAAAACAACACATCAGAGCTATGTACCAGGTGGTGATATGGCCCATTCTTTTCTGCTGGATTTGAGTCAGGCTTCCTTTTTGTGTGTGTAATGTTAATCCCTACTAGATGCCCCTTTGATAGTTCTTGCAATTTACACATATAGGCATACATTTTTGCAAGTCTCTTGAAGATCATCTGGTGCAGCCTCATTTTCAGTCACTCTGTGAGAACCCTTCCTTCACATCTGCTATAGCAGGAAGACCTGGTCCTGAAAACATTTATTACCCAGGAGTAAGTGCTTACAGGCCTGATCCTGTGGCTGGTTGGTGAGAAGTCATTGGTGTGGACCACTTTCTGTATGCTTACTTGGGGGCCACACTTGACATTTTGATCTGGCATAGAAAAAGGATTCCTACTGTAGGTCAAAGGGAAGCTCTGAGGAGATGCATTTGGTTCCTGAGTCAGATTTAGGTTTCAGAGTGACTAAATAATAGAAATCCACAAGGGCTAAAGAACAGTCCATTTTTGGAACAATATATTTCTGAGAAATTACAAAAAACAGGTGAATACCTTGTCTGTTTCCTAGAATCTAACTGGATATATGCATTTGCATACATCTGAATCAAAATGAAACCATTGGCACAGTTCAACCTAGACCCCCTTCTCTTATGAAGAGACATAATAACTGTTTTCAGTTCATCCTTGTCACTTTGTTCTTTCACTACATGCATTATATTTTCCATCAAGCCCTTTTTGCATACTGTGGCTGTTTCATAAGGTAGTATGTCATGCCAGTTTTGTTCTGCTGTTTTTTCTTGATTGACCTTTGCTTAGTTGTTCTGTCTAATACCCTTGCCTATCAGGTCTATTACTTACACTAGTCCCGAGCTATTCTTACGAGGGGCAATGCTTTCCAGGAAGTGCAAAAATAGTACTCGAAGCAGTCATTGCACACAGCAAATAACATGATGGATGGATAGCACTAAAATCTTATAGGCAGCTGCCTGCATATTTCAACACAGGTGCATTGCTTCAGTTTTTAGGGCGGGATCCTCAGCTGGTGTAGATCAGCGTAGCTCCACCAACGTCAATGGAACTGTGCTGAGTTACACTAACTGAGGATCTGGTCCCTGGTTTGATTCTGCCACTCCCACACACATTGAGTAGTACTTTTCTGTGGAATTAGCACATTGATTTCAGTGGGACTACATGTGTGTTGAGGTAATATTCAACATCAGAAAAGAGATCAGACTCTGGCCCTTAGGAAGTAGATGTCTGGATTTAAAATCACAGCCACAGTGATAAAGTGTTATTTAATATGGGTAACTGGAATCTTGATTGTTCTAACTGATGAGCATCTCAATTTAAAGATGTCATTTATGATTAGATTCACACATGTTAAGGCCAGGAGGACCGGAAGAACATTTAGTCTGATTTCCTGTGTAACACAGGATAGAACATTTCATCCTGCATGAAGCCCAGTAACTTGTAACAGTATTATTCTTCATTAAATGTTAAAACACTATGATTTAGGCCCCAGTAGAAACTTCCATAAAATGTGCATTGTTTAGATATAAAAGCAATAAAAAGGAGTATAAAAAATGTAAATTAAGTCACTGGTGAGGCTCAGAAAAGCAAAATGAGGATTCTTAGTCTTTGATCTGCCTCACTGTGTATTATTAGGTTTCTGTACTGACAGTGAAGATGTTCATTTCCAGGCACCAAAATGTCTGAACTATTTAGGAATTGTCCCTTGCAATCAATTTTTGGTTTTGTCTCCTACATCTGTATGGGCATTATTTCTTTCAAATCAATTCAGTTTTTAAACTAATTGTTTAAAAGCCATGACTTCATTTCCAGGTTAAGGGACTATCTGTAACACTTTGAATTAAAAAAAAAAATCTTAAAGTAGTGTACACAACTTACTCAGAAGTATTTCCAATAGTAAAAGAATTTCCAAAAGCAAATCTTTTGTTTGCACATGCATAATAGCATTGTAAAAGCTGAAGGGTCTCTGGTAGAAAAACTTACTGTATCCACTTTAACAAGAGAATCAGATATCATTTATAATTCATGTTAGTATATTGAAGTTTTCCACTGCCATCCAAGAAAGATGGTTTCAAAGCTATTGAGTGCAATAATCCAATTTTCTGTAGTGACTTCTATATATCTCCTATAGATTTTATTCAGGAGATCATTTCCATACTGAGGTCCTGAAGTATACAATGTGATGCTTTCAAAAACCATCACTTTCTGTTTAGCTATATCAATGTACATCAATGTTGTTCCACAATGTGGGAGGGCTTTAAACTAGGTTCGCCGGGGGATGGTGAGGTAAGCTAAGACCAGAGGTAAGTGGGGAAATGGGATACCGAGAGGAAACACAAGGAGGAGGGTACAAGAGGGGAGGCCTCCTGATTCATACTGAGAAAGTAGGGCAATCGGCTAGTTATCTTAGCCCTAGTCTACACTGGGGGGTGGGATCGATCTAAGTTACGCAACTTCAGCTACATGAATAACGTAGCTGAAGTCGACATACTTAGATCGACTTACCGTGGTGTCTTCACCACGGTGAGTCGACTGCTGCCGCTCCCCTGTCGACTCTGCCTGCGCCTCTCGCAGCGCTGGAGTACAGGAGTTGATGGGAGAGCGCTGGGGGTTGATTTATCGCATCCAGACTAGACACGATAAATTGATCCCCGCTGGATTGATTGCTGCCCGCCGATCTGGCGGGCACTGAAGACATCGCTTTGGGTGCCTGTACATGAATGCAAGAAGCCTGGGAAACAAGCAGGAAGAATCAGAAGTCCTGGCACAGTCAAGGAACTAGGATGTGACTGGAATAACAGAGACTTGGTGGGGTAACTGGAGCACTGTCATGAATGGGTATAAACTGTTCAGGAAGGACAGGTGGAGGAGAAAAAGTGGAGGAGTTGCACTGTATGTAAGAGAGCGGTATGATTGCTCAGAGCTCCAGTATGAAACTGGAGAAAAGTCTGTTGAGAGTCTTTGGGTTAAGTTTAGAGGCAAGAGCAACAAGGGTGATGTCATGGTGGGCATCTGCTATAAACCCACCAGACCAGGAGGATGAGGTAGACGAGGCTTTCTTCAGAAAATTAAAACAAGTTTCCAGATCACAGGCCCTAGTTCTCATGGGGCACATCAGTCACCCTGACATTTGCTGGGAGAGCAATACAGCAGTGCACAGACAATCTAGGAAGTTTTTGGAGAGTGTTGGGGACAGCTTCCTGGTGCAAGTGCTGGAGCAACTGACTAGGGGCCGTACTCCTCTTGACCTGCAGTTCACAAACAGGAAACAAGTGGTAGGGGAAGTAGAAGTGGGTGGCAACCTGGGCAACAGTGACCATGAGATGGTCGAATTCAGGATCCTGACAAAAGGAAGAAAGGAGAGCATCAGAATACGGACCCTGGACTTCAGAAAAGCAGACTTTGACTCCCCCAGGGAACTGATGGGCAGGATATCCTGGGAGGCTAATATGAGGGGGAAGGAGTCCAGGAGAACTGGCTATATTTTAAAGAAGGCTTATTGAAAGCTCAGGAACAAACCATCCTGATGTGCAGAAAGAATAGCAAATATGGCAGGCGACCAGCTTGGCTGAAAGTGAAATCCTTGCTGATCTTAAACACAGAAAGGAAGCTTACAAGAAGTGGAAACTTGGACAGATGACTAGGGAGGAGTATAAAAATATTGCTCGAAAATGCTGGGGTGTCATCAGGAAGGCCAAAGCACACCTGGAGTTGCGGCTAGCAAAGGATGTGGACAGTAACAAGAAGGGTTTCTGCAGGTACGTTAGCAACAAGAAGAAGGTCAGGGAAAGTGTGGGACTGAATGAGGGAGGCAACCCAGTGACAGATGATGTGGAAAAAGTTGAAGTACTCAATGCTTTTTTTTGCCTTGCTCTTCACAGACAAGGTCAGCTCCCAGACTGCTGCACTGGGCAGCACAATATGGGGAGGAGGAGAGCAGCCCTCAGTGGTGAAGGAACAGGCTAAGGATTAGTTAGAAAAGCTGCAATGCAGAAGTCCATGGGTCAAGATCTAAAGCAGCCGAGGATGCTGAGGGAGTTGGTTGATGTCATTGCAGAGCCATTGGCCATTATCTTTGAAAACTCGTGGCGTTTGGGGGAGGTCGCAGACAATTGGAAAAAGGCAAACATAGAGCCCATCTTTAAAAAGGGGAAGAAGGAGAATCCAGGGAACTGCAGACCGGTCAGCCTCACCTCAGTCTCCTGGAAAAACCATGGAGCAGGTCCTCAAGGAATCCATTTTGAAGCACTTGGAGGAGAGGAAGGTGACCAGGAACAGTCAACATGGATTCACCAAGGGCAAGTCATGACTGTCCAACCTGATTGCCTTCTATGATGAAATAACTGGCTCTTTGGATACGGGGAAAGCGGTGGACATGATATATCTTGACTTTATCAAAGCTTTTGACACGGTCTCCCACAGTATTCTTGCCAGCAAGTAAAAAAAGTATGGATTGGATGAATAGACTATAAGGAGGTTAGAAAGCTGGCTAGATCGCTGGGCTCATCTGGTAGTGATCAACAGCTTAATGTCTAGTTGGCAGCCGGTATCAAGCGGAGTGCCCCAGGGGTCGGTCCTGGGGCCGGTTTTGTTCATCATCTTAATTAATGATCTGGATGATGGGATGGATTGCACCCTCAGCAAGTTCGTGGATGACACTAAGTTGGGGGGAGAGGAAAATATGCTGAAGGGTAGGGATAGGGTCCAGAGTGACCTAGACAAATTGGAGGATTGGGCCAAAAGAAATCTGATGAGGTTCAATAACAACAAGTGCAGAGTCCTGCACTTAGGATGGAAGAATCCCATGCACCGCTACATGCTACAATCCCATGCACTGGGGATCGACTGGCTAAGCAGCAGTTCTGCAGAAAAGGACCTGGGGATTACAGTGGACGAGAAGTTGGATATGAGTCAGCAGTGTGCCCTTGTTGCCAAGAAGGCCAGCGGCATAGTGGGCTGCATTGGTAGGAGCACTGCCAGCAGATCGAGGGAAGTGAGGTCTCTTCCAACCCTAATCTTCTATGATTCTATGATTCTATTAATGGCTTTAGGAACGGGAATTTGTTAATCAGATACACAATATAGTTATCCGTAACCAACCAGTAATCAGCACCAATGATATGACCACATTTTTGTTTGCATCCAATATATAATCCAAAGAGAAATAGGCGTTTGATGAGCTCAGGTCAGTTCCCTTAGGACTATAGGGCTCAGGGAAAAGTTATTGCATGTAATTCAACAGTTTCCTGCTGCCACACAGACTTTAAAAGCTCAAAGAGCGAACTGTAGTGTTATGAAAAGTTTAGTTATGTTTCAACCACAAACAATTTAGTTCCACCAAATTAAGATTCTTGTTTGTCAGGATGAGAAATTTACACTATAGCTGCCTGTAAGGTGTCTAACCGTGGATAACAAGAGAAATTCATTTCTTAAATTCTCCAAAACTTGTATTCCCTTAAATAAGCCAGTGAAATTGTTCGACAATTACTAGACAATTGTCTTAAAGTACACAATCCAATAATGCTGTCTCATAAATTCTTCCTATTGCCTAATGAAATTATGCCCCATCTCAAGAATCGGGGATAGTATTTAGCATTGAGTATTAAAAGCCAGATACTGGATAAAATATCATGAGTAGCTTTATACACTTGTGACAGGGAGGCTGCCCCTCACTGGTAGGTAACGGGTTAAACCCCCCTGGGGAGGCTGCGCAAGAGGCAGCCAATGAGAAAAAGGCTTATAGTGCCAGCCAATCCGGAGAAGCTTTATTGGAACAGCCAATCAGGGCCAGGCTGGCCCATATAAGAAGGGGCTGCTGAGCAGAACAGAGTCAGTCTTGCTCTGGAGTGCAAAGAAGAAGGACTGTCTGCCTTAGAGGAGTACCTTAGATAGAGCATTGTGGGCAGGGTCAGGGTCAGGGAACCAATAGGGAGCTCCAGCCTGAGGACTGCCAGATTGGGGCTCCTGATACAAAGGGCTGGGAAGGTGCTGGGGGTATGGGGAAGTGGTCCAGGGACATAGGCAGCAGGAGTTGGAGGAGCAGCAGCACATGGCTGCCAGCTATAGGGTCCCTGGGTCGAGGGCCGTGCCCAGAAGAGGATGCCACAGTCCAGGGAGCAACGTGAGTCTTAGATGTGAAGCAGAAGTGACTGCGATGAGACACCAGGAGAGGAAGGCGCACCAGGAACCAAGAGCTAATTCCCAGCACGGCCAGCAGGAGGTGCCACAGTGGTGAGACCTGCCCTGTTACAACACTGTTGTACAATTAAAAGGCTTTTTTTGCAATTCATTACTTTACAAAAGGGTTTATTTAAGATCGAGACTAAGTGGTTATTTGTTTTGGATGATTATTAAACTAAACAGGAGTAAAGTATCCATTATTACCTGAGAATAATCATTGCAGAAAAACTAGCATTTGGAACCCAGGGAGGTGACATTAATGTTCAACATCCTGAAAACAGCAGCCTATCAAATTATTGATGCAAAGCATTTGATGACTGTTTTTAAGGGGCAGGGACATTGGCTGTCTAGACATGATCAGATATTGAAGTGTATGAGTTCTGCAATCTGATCATTTTGTTTCCCCTTTACCAAGGTAAAGAGGCGCCTATCAGTACTTAACAGGCTGCAGACACAATGCTTATAACAACAATAAGAGGAGCGCCTCTCTGTAGGACTATCAACCTCTGCATAACTTTGTCAGGGGAACTCTGTTGTAGCTTGTTTATTTGGTGTTTTTTCTGGAGGCAAATGTCTATAAATTTCATGACCCTTTGTTACAACTCACATTAAGTAGGGATCCCAAATTGATCTTAAGCCACAATGGTGAGACTCAGTGGCAACATCTGTAGAAGCTGAATTGGAATATATTCCAGACCTGAGATGATGTCATTCTCTGATTTATCATTATGGACAAGATCAGAGTTAACTATTGCTGTTCATCATAAAAGGATATTTTCTCTTAGCTTCTCGTCTGGTCTACTAGCCTTTGATAAATGATTTCCAAATAGGAAAACTATTCTTCTAAAATGTGCTGACAACATTTTTAGATTTTGTTGTTTGTTTTTAGAATGGCAATTCCCCCGATATGTCAATTTCTCTTTCTTTCTAAACTAAGTAGTCCTTTGTCTGTTTTAACCAAAGAAAACGGGTCCCCCTTTCATGAGAAACTTCAAGGTCAAACAAAAGGCAAGATCAGATGAGAAGTACATTGTAGCAAACATGACTGGGACATCTGACGTGGACTTTTCTTTGTACCCAGATTGCATGAATAGATCCTGGTGAAGTCTATGTAAGAGCAGTATTCCCAGCTCTGTATAAGTGTTTGATTTGATTTAGACTATGATGCTGATGTCATTCAGGTGAATACCTATGAGAAAGATAGGATAAGATAGCTACTTAAAGGGAGATTAAGTGATTTGATGCGGAACCTCACTACTATAGTTTAAAAAACTAGGAAATAAAGTTGGGATTTCCAAAACTGAAACTGACCAAAAACATTCTTTCTGTAAAAATATTTTATGTCACCACCATAGGGACTCTGAGTGCTTCTCAAAATATAGGGCACTGCCATTTATCCGAAATTCCCAATATCAGAAAATCCTAGCTATCCGAATGTACAACGTTCCCGATATAGCCCTGGGTTCATTTTATCACCTGCTAATAACTTCTCAATTAGCATCTTAGTACCTGTTAGCATTAATCAATAAAAAGTCGTTGATTAGTGCTAACAAGTGCTAAGATGCTAATTGAGGAGTTATTAGTGAGATTAACATAGGGCAACATGGGGGACACATTGGATTTGAATAACTAGGATTTCTATATCCATGTAACTGCCATGCCAAATAGCACTTCCGCTTATCTGAATGTCCAGTGATCCAAAAATTAGCCTGTCCCCCAGGCCATCCGGATATGATCACATCATTTGATGCTGAACTAAAGTGTTTCCACCTTCAGGTCACAATGTGCGGTCAGGGCACAATGCTGTTGCTTCATATCATGAGGCGAATACTAGTGGGCAGATTTTTTTCAAATGCTCAAAAGGCAGTTAGGCGTCTAGCTACCATTGAAAAGTCAATAGAAGTTAGGCTCCAAGGGGAGGTTGAAGTTTATGGAAATCTCCCCCGGGTGAATAATTTTTCACATTGGATGAATAATCCGAGGATTATTCAATACAAGTTACCATCCTGAGTTAAACATTTTCTTCATATACCTGTTATCAGGGTGCCATAGCCAGGCAATCACTAGCCACCCAACACAGGATGGTAGTGACCAAAAAACACTGCTACCTGAAGGCTGTTTGGTGGCCCATGTGAAGGGAATTCAGGGACTCAGACTAGTTCCTAGAGGACTTGTTTTCATATCACCAAATCCACTACCTAGAGCTGGTCAGACATTTTCCATCAAAACTATTTTTCAGAGGAAAATTGGGTTTTCAACTAAAGTTTTGGAGGGAGGGGGTTGTGAAAATTGGTTTTCCCCAGAATTTTTCAACTTTTCAATCAAACACCCCAAAACCAAACAGCTTTCAGTTTTCCTCTGAAAACCAAAATGTTTCACCTGAAAACATTTTGTTGAAAAATCAAACATTTCACTTTGGAAATTACGTTTCCCATGATGCACCATAGCCATGTGACTCCCATGATGCACCACAAGAGGGGAGCTCCCATGGTGTGTCATGGGAGATGTAGTCCAGTCATGAAGTCATAGAGCATGGAGCATCAGGCATCCGAACTATTCACCACGCATTGTGGCAGCCTTTTTTATAACTGTTTTCAGACTAAAGATTTTTTGTTTGCAGACAAAACCTTTCAATTTTTGCTCAAAATCAGAATTTTCAGTGGAAAATGCCTATGTTTTTTTCCATTTTCACTGAAATATTCTGGGGAAAACACCCCATTTTCTACCACCATCACACTTGCAACTGATTAACATTTTTGTTAGTAGTTGAAACTCTAAGATAATGTCCCAACTCACTTCCCTCCTGGAACTTGGCTTTACTGGTTCCTTAAAAGGACTTATGCAACACCAACGGTGTGACAGACGCTTTGCACAATATACAAAGATAATGTCCCGGCCTTGAAACACTTACTGCTTTTCATCCAGTATAGAAAGTTTGTATGGGATACAACAATAAGCTGGCTGAGCTGTGATATTGTGCATTAATCACATTACTTCTGTTTTGCATTGTTTGTTAACATTCCCTTAAAGAAGGAGATATTAAAAGAAGCAAGTTTTAAGGAGGGACTTGACAGAGAGGGTGGAGGAGATGCAGATGGAGTCAGGGAGGAGATTGCAGGCATGTTGTTGTTAATATTTGTATTGCAATAGCACCAACTGAGATCAGGGCCCCATTGTGCTAGGCACTGTAGAAACACAATAAGGCAGGGTCTCTGCCCCAAAGAGCTTGCAGTCTAAATAGATAAAGTATTACTACCCCCATTTTACAGTTGGGGAATTAAGGTACAGAAAAATTAAGTGACTTGCCTCAAGCCTGTCAGAGCAGGAAATTAAACCCTGTTATTCTAAAGCCTGGTCTACACCTACAACTTAGGTTGACCTTGCTACATCACTCAGGGCTGTGAAAAATTTTGCTTCTTGTGCAATGTAGTTAGGTTGACCTAGCCACCATTGTAGATACAACTGGGTTGATGGCAAAATTCTTCTCTTGACCTACCTACTGCCTCTTGGAGAGCTGGATTAAATAATTGATGGAAAACCCCCTTCAGTTGATTGTAGGAAGCATCTGCACCACAGTGCTGTAGTGTAGGCAAGTCCTAGACCAGTGCTTTCAGCACAAGACCATCTTCCTCCTTGTACAAAGCTCTGCATGGAGCGACAAGAACGAGATAAACCTGCAAAGGGAGGAATTAGCTATACAGCTTAGGCAGAACAAAGGGCTGTGAATTGCCACCTTATTGAGAGTCTCAGCATGGAGGTCAAGGACTGAACGGGCCAGAGGAACTTTACCTCCTAGAGATCGTTCTTTCAGGTTAGTATTGAAACATATTGCCAGAATTAGCTGGGGGAGGAAGTTGCATAGCCACTGCCTACTCTGTTCTCATGTTGTGGGTAAACAGAGGACTTGCATCTACATGGCTGTCCCTTCAATTAGGGCCAGATGTACAAAGGTATTTAGGATCCTACAGATCCAGATAAGCACCGAGTGGTCTGACAAAGGTGCCTAAGCAAGTTATGCACCTAAGTAATGGGAGTTGGGCCCCTAACCTATTTAGGTGCTTTGTAACTCTCACTGAGTGCCTATCTGCATATTTAGGCTCCTAATTATCTTTGTATAGCTGGCCCTTAGAGTATAATCTAGTTTAACTGGGCTTTAGCCATTTAGTTAGTCAAAGGCCTGTAGCCAAATGGTCAGTCATGAGAGCTGATTAAGTTTACATCATCCATTGCTCGCTTTCTTATCCAGATCTCCCATGTTGCTAAATGTTTCAGATATGTCCTAACCTCTTGAGATCAGTAGGATTGTTCTATATTATGAATAATGACAGATAAAGCAGCCATGTATAACGTTACAAAGCTGCCCCCTGCATCCATCTCCAGAATTGGGTGAACTTTTGCTGATGTCAGTAGAACCACTCAATGGAATAAGAGCCTTTTTTCATCCAAGTCTCTATCTATTATCTCTTTTAGATGAGAAAAATGCATCTCTAGCATCAGATGAAAGGTTTTGTGATACAAAGGTTACAAGATAGTGATAAATGAGTCATTATTTAAAAAGTTAGTTAATCGGATAGCACGCAATTGACCAAATCACCAGGTGCTAGTGCGTGGGGCACATGATACTGTATGAAATTACACCCGTTGCTCAGGGGCACCTATGCTTGAGTCATTCTGACAACATTTACAACTCTCTAATTGAACTGCCTGGACATAGGGGAATTGCTTCTTGCTGAAGGAAAATAGCTAGCAGAATTACAAAAATGGCGTATCAGAAAAATGCAGTGTACTTTCTAGCTTTTGAAATGTCATACTCCTGGGCACCAATTTATCTGACTTACATTACAATGCTACAAATAGCCAGCAAGTGTTACAGGCTCGTTTTTCACAATAAAAATACTTTCCTAACTGCTATTTTAGTTCAGTAATGATTGTGTAGATCTATTTATTATGCATTTGTTTTTTTTTCCCCCTAAGTAATATCTTGCCTTTGGCAATGTACTGCAGCAGAGGAATGTGTGTGATATTAATCAGGGTGGACCACTTGGCTTCACTATAAGAACATAATTTGACTTCAGAAAGAGAGAAAAAAGCTCAGAAGAAATCCATAAAGCAAATTAAGAAATCTTTCAGTCCTTTTTCTAATTTGATATTGTTTTCACTCCTTGCTGCCGTTTTCAGTGTAATGGCCATTATGATCACAGTGGAAAAAAATTGCATTGATTGCAGAGTACAAGGAAAGTCTATATTAAAGGTCAATAAGGAAAAGTGGTTGCGTCTTTCTGCTGGAGTTCTGATTCACCCTCTTGAGGCCACTTCTTATAAGACGTTTCCATTGTTTGCTGTGGCACTCAGTGGCACACATGAGGCTGCCCATTTTTGAACAGCTCAGATAAAAACATAGGGCGTCCAGCTTGTAAATTCTGTTCTGCACCTGTGACTGACGTGCTATAAAACACCAGCTAAGCACCAGGCAAGGAAGTCCCAGTTCTCGGAGTCAGTGCTTTTCCCCCTTCCTTTGGATGTCCCAACTGTCAATTACTCGTACTGATCTAAACATCATGCCCCTAGATAAGTAGGTTGTTGGCAGTGGGGATTGAAACTGAGACCTCTAAATCTGAATGCAAATCCTCTGCTGCTTAAGATAAGAGAGCCAGCTCTGTTAGCCACAGCTGCAGTAAGCTCATCAACCTCTATCTATGGGCCAGACACCACTAAAGGGGGAAAAAGCACACTGAGTGGGTGTGGTCTAAGTGAGCATAAACAACCACTGCGTATATTACTGTGGTACCAGGCAATGTGATAGTTAGCTAAATCTAATTAAGATGCGCACCTGTAAAAGGCGCAATGTTGTTGCCGAAGTCCATTTCCCCATGGGTCTGCCTTGAGTGGGATATTATTAATAATGTCAGTGGGATATTATTAATAATGGTGTGTTTTATAGCATTTTGCAAACCTTAATTAGTCCTCACAAAAGCCCTTCCTCCTTATGCTCACCATACGAACAGGCAAGCTGCAGCTCTGAAAGTTAAGGGCTTGATGTTTAATTGGACCTCATAAGAACGGCCATACTGGGTCAGACCAGTGGTCCGACCAGCCCAGTACATTGTCTTTGGACAGTGGCCAATGCCAGGTGCTTAAGAGAGAATGAACAGTACAGGTAATCATCAAGGGATCCATCCCCTGTCACCCATTCCCAGCATCCTGCAAACAGAGGATATGGACACTTCAGAGCATGGTTTTGCAACAGCATTTGAAGTATAGTGACGAGGTCAGGCCTGACAAGAGGCTGTCACAGCTTCCCAGGCAGATTCAAAGATTCCAAGGCCAGAAGCGACCATTGCGGTCATGTTGTCTGACCTCCTGCGGAACACAGGCCAGAGAATTAAAAATTGTCAGGGATGGAGACTCCACCCAGACAGGGCAGAGTGCTGTGAAGCTCTTGTTATGCACAGCCAGATGGAACAAGATCCATAATAAAGCACTGCTCTTGCAAACACTGAGTGATAACTTAACACCACAAGACTGATCATGGTATAGGGCAGTGGTTCTCAAACTAGGGATGCCACTTGTTCAGGGAAAGCCCCTGGTGGGCCGGGCCAGTTTGTTTACCTGCCGGGTCTGCAGGTTCAGCTGATCACGGCTCCCACTGGCCGCGGTTCGCTGCTCCAGGCTAATGGAAGCGGCACGGGCCGGGGGATGTGTTGGCCGCCCTTCCTGCAGTGGGAGCCGCAATCGGCCGAACCTGCAGACACGGCAGGTAAACAAACCGGCCCGGCTCACCAGGGGCTTTCCCTGAACAAGCAGCGGCCCTAGTTTGAGAACCACTGCTATAGGGCACTACTCAGCATGCATAAGGGTGGTAGAATCTGGTCCTAAATTTGGTGACCGTGTTTTCCTTATTTTAGTTTTCCCACAGGAAGGTAGGTGATAGTGTCACATCAGCTTATCTTCAGAAGCAGCAGTGGGGAGTCTGTATGGATGCCCCAACAAATGTGCATTTTCCTTCATAAGAAATTATTTCAATACCAGAACTAGCTCTTATCTAGGAAAAGAGACATCAAGAATCCATCTCAGGGTTCATCACTTTGGACCTGATCCAGAGCTCATTAAAGTCCATGAAAACTCTTCTGTTTTGGTGATTATGATGGGAGTTTGTCAAAAATCCCAGACATATCCCCATAGAATTTCCTGTTCTCAACCTTATCCAAATTGGAAGTTGGTGGGTGGGTGCTCTAGAATGCCTGGGAGCACTTATCTTCTCAAAAATAGGTCAAAGTGCAGATCAGCAAAGCATTTGCTAAAATGGACTGAAATTCACCAATCTTGCCCTCACCCAATTTGCTCTATCATGGCACAGGGGAACCAGCCTTACACAGAGAAGCTTCCCAGGCAGATTCAAAATTCCAAGACCAGAAGGGACCATTGCGGTCATCGAGTCTGACCTCCTGCAGAAAACAGGCCATGTTCTCTGTGTAAGGCTGGTTCTCTGTGTAAGGCTGATTCCCCTGTGCCATGTTAGAGCAGCCCAGGGGCTGATCAAACTTATGCCAGCACCAAAACGCAGCAGGGTACTGGGCTGGTGGAAGGGAACCCCAGCCATGCACTCTTTTCACTGCTATACCAGCAGCAGGGAAGGCAAGGGTACAAGATCTATGCCATGGGTGCATCCGCTCATTGGGCTGATTCTCCCCAACCCAGCTATCCTGGTTTTAGGGCCAGTTTATATCTGTGTGTGGATTGATGTGTTGATGCCACAGCACCTCCTCTGGCCAGGCAGAGCATTGCATCAGAGTTCACAGTATGGCAGGGCAGCCAGTCCCTCTTGCCTGAATCCCATGGTTATTTTTTCTTATTCCTGGCAGGGTCAGCTGGTCCAGGTGCCCAGGGGGTCTGAAAACCCCCTCAGTTCTTAAGTCTCTAAAAGGGTTGGTTGGGGAACCCAGGCACGCCCACCCACTGGGTTTCAGCTCATGGCCTTTAAGTTAGACAGGCAGAATCAGGACGCAAGGACCCTGGCTGGGCCCTAAGCTCCTTCCTACTTCCCCTGGTTTCTGTAGGCTTTTCAGCCTGTTGGTTTGGTCATCCCTTCTCAGTGTGCTGTCTCTGAGCAGCTTGCTAGCAAGCATTCTCTTTCTCCAGCCTCCTTGCTCCTCTGACTGCCACACTATCCCTCTGCTTCCCAGCTCTTTTATTCTCCCAGCTGCTGTGAGGCTGCCAATCAACACTGCCTGGCAGGATTTGCATTAACCCATTGGTTGCCAGGCCCACCGGGCATATATACACCACACGGCATGGTGGTGTGGAGCTCAGTGAGTGCATTGCACTAGAGGATCTGGCACATTGTATTTGAATTGTATGGCCACCTTGTTCAGATTGGTATTCATCCTACATCTCCATGTATAGATCTCTCTGTGTGTGTGTATTTGAATTTATTCAGCTACGTGATTCATGAACTACTTGAAAAAGTTCAATAAGTGGTTCATGAATCACCCTCAAGTTGGTTGATTAAATATTAAGAAGTCTGTTGACTCATTATCTTGCATTTTCCAAAGGCAGCTTGCCCTGCTCACCTGTAGGGTTACTTTAGAAGTGTTGTTGTATTAATATGTTTCAACATAAAAATGCTATTTATTTTGATTTACTCAACATGTGTTCTCTCTCTGTCAGGAAAATATTCCCGATTAGGCATGCTGGAGAGGAAAATTCAGTGAATAAATAGGATAGAGTAAGATAGGTGGTACTACTTTAAAATTCTGGAGTGGAAAATCTGTCCTTAATGCTTGGAACTGGAACGGTTAATGTATTGTTTATAAAAGATACAGGCATACTGAATATAGGTGGAATCATATGTGCTATACACAATTATTATCACTACTGGTGAGCCCACAAGTATATTAGTTATGTTCACCCATCTAACAGTGAAAAATATGGGGTTAAAGAGTTGTGGTGATTTGGGGAATCTGTACATCTTACAAATTTGATATGTATCTGTGTCAAACTGTCAACTCCATTTTGGAAGGACGGGTTCTTTACCTTCTCTGTCTCTTTTCGGTCCAGCATAGATGTAAATCCAACAGGGTAGTTGTGCACAGCTAACTAAGGACTAGAGGGTCGTTAAATTTGGATGGTCCTGCATTGAAATGTAATTGCTCCAGAAAAGGCTGGCCCCTGCTCAGAGGAACTAGTTTAGCAGAGGAGAGGTTGCCTAGCAATGAAATAATTTGGTAGGACTCTGTGCTTATCTGTTGCAGATAACCAGGGAGTTACCTGGCTGGGTGACTGGAAGGTTATAAAAGGGCAGGAGCGGCTCTATTTTCTCTTGCTCTTTGGCCATTTTTCACCCAATTTACTCTGAAATAAGCTGCTGAAAAAGTCAGATGAAGTGCACAGGGGGACCTTGGCTGCCTGAACATAGATTATCTCCCATGGACACCCAAGGGAAGGGTGAGCTGAAGTAAAGGGAAATGTGTGTAGGAGCATACTATCCCTTTAAGGGATGTCTGGAGCCCATGACCAGGACAGCCTGGGGTGTAATCAAGGAGGTCTGCCCCACCCTGGGGTGGGCTATTTAGACAAAAACAAAGGAAGCTGAGCAAGGCTGAGAAGGGTTGGACTTATACAAGCTACAGTGGTGGTCTCGGTCTCTCAGGATCTAGAAGGCCAGCCTAACCAGAGGCTTTGTTTTGTGGACTTTAAGTATGGGCGCTGAACCAGTTTCCTGAGGTGAGGGCCTTATGAACTGCTTATTGTAATTGCTCCTGTGCTGAAGACTGATTAAAAGGGGACATGCTATTTTGTTAGTGTGTGCTGGTCTCTCTTTGCCCTAGGCTGTCAAAGTGAGCCTATTTCCACCTGAACTGGGGGAAATTACAGTGGGATACACCCACAACCTCACATAAGGTGGCAAGAATGCACACAAGGACGGCCCATACCTCTACAACAGTCATATTATTTTTAGCATGGGATTAAGTAAAGAGCAATAAGGTGCTTATGCTCAAATAATTTGTTAGCCTCTAAGGTGCCACAAGTCCTCCTTTTCTTTTCAAGGTGTTACTCTGTGTGTCCTACACTACACGTACCGTGTACCGCCAGAGAGTTAAACTCTAACCCTGAAGGCTCACATTTTTCGGTGGGATTCTGAGAGAGGCTCTGTTTGAGCTACAGGGGGAGTCAGAGGAGTCCGCACTGGTTCCAGGGGCTTGGCAGCTGAAGAGAAGGTCTATACCCCAAGGATGTGCCTAGGGACCCCAAGCTGGGACAGTACCGGGGCTCTGTTCAGACATCAGAAACTTAAAATACCTGAGGACCCAGAGGCTGCATTCCCCTCACAGCATTCTGGTAGGCCAGCAGAAAATGGAGCCCAGCCAGATCAGTGATTAGGATTATTGTGTATGGCTATATAATATTTCAGGGAGCTCTAAACAAATACTGATTATTTTTTTTGGAGAAAATATCAAGATGTATTGACTCAGGAAGCAAGTATTCACTGAAACCAGGAGTAGGTCCGTATTTTATATTCAACTACAAAACGTGGTGTTCAGTGAAACAAGACACCAATAGGCCAAATTCATCCCTGGCCTAACTCTGCTGACATCAACAGGTAGGATAACGTTGGGTTAATAGATGTATTGTGACTAGTTTGTTGCCAGAATTTCAGCACAACCCCCTCTCTCTTCAGTTTTGTAGACACATGATATTGTATCCTGTCGAAAAATACATGCCTATATTCTAGACCAGTGGTTCTCAAACTTTTGTACTTGTGACCCCTTTCACGTAGCAAGCCTCTGAGTGTGACCCCCCCCTTATAAATTAAAAACACTTTTTAATATTTTAACACCATTATAAATGCTGGAGGCAAAGTGGGGTTTGGGGTGGAGGCTGACAGCTCGCAACCCCCCCATATAATAACCTCATGACCCCCTGAGGGGCCCTGACCCCCAGTTTGAGAACCCCTGTTCTAGACGTTCCACACACACTGCTCTGCTGCACATGTGTCTTTAAAATGAGCCGTTTAAAATAAACTCTGGGAAGCTTCCACAGATGAATTAGCAAATAAAACACGAAAAAGGTAGTTTCGTACGTGAATAACACCCTTATTGTGGTATTATGTTGCATATGCTCTTAAAAAAAACAATTTAGGGATAACCAGAGGACTCAGCTGTTAGGTGGTAGCCACAAGGAAGCAGTAGGTTGAAGAGGAGTCTTGGGACCTCTGGTCCAATAGAGGCTGGAAGCAGTAGAGGAGAGACGCTGGCTACTTCTGAGAGAGGTGCACAGATGGGTCATATCATAAAAAGAACACCTCGCTGCAGCACTCAGGCTGACGCCTAATTCATTCCCTGTCCGGAGTTATTCATCCTGCACTTGCAGAGGCAGGGACTGAATGATCTAAGTTGCCTTTCTCCAGCTCTAACTCCTGTGGCTTTATGAAGTGGGATATACCTATGCTGGATAAGGAGGGGCTGTGCAAGGTACAGTGAGGCCCTCGAGAGGGGCAGTACCAAGTTGCACCACTGAGCAGGAGTCTCAGGTGACATTGTACCTTGGAGTGGACTGTGCAGGTTGTTTGGGGGGATATTGCGGCTGATATATAGGTGCTGACTACACTTAGGATGGTGAAACATGTTCCGTTCTCTGTGCCTAGACATCTCTGTTGGCAAGTGTCAGAGTTGGGGGCTACACATGCTCCCACTTGCTCTTGGGGTGCTCTGTGCCCCCATGAGTGCTACGAGACAGAAGTCCCTGCAATAGTGAAACTGGGTCTGCCTCTATGCTGGGGGCGCGATGTGGGATGGAGGTTGCTAGCTCCCACTCTCCCCACATCCCATGCAAAGGCCAATAACAATCTCACTCAAAAGGCGATAGCTGAGGCATGAATGTAACCATACAACATTAGAGAGACAAGGTGGATGAGGTAATATCCTTTATTGGACCGGCTTCTGTTGGGGAGAGACAAGTTTTGAGCTACACCGAGCTTTTCTTCCGGTCTGGGAAAGGTACTTTATATACAAGATCAAACAGATAGTTTGGCATAAATAGTTAGACCATTCACCTTCGATCTGGTATTTAGCTGTGGTACTGTTCATACTTTTCCCAGCAAAAATTGTTCACCTATTATAGATTGGTCTTTAGCTAGGTTGAATGAAAGTATACGGGAAAGCTAAGGGAAACCTTCAAAGGATTGCTTAGATCCTCCAGTCCTGATAGCAATTGGAGGTTTCATGTATGTCTACAGTTTGCAGAAACTTAAGTCACATGAGCGGGGTGTTCAAAGGGACCTAACTCCCATTGAATTTCATCCCTTTGTTGTCTCAATGGAAATAAAAGGTGAGCAAGAGCCTTTAACATCACCACTACAGAACCAGAACCTAAGCACCATGGCTCAGAGCCTCAGCATAGTTCTACTGAGTTAAATGGTGCTACGCCAGTTTATACAAGTCCAGGATCTGACTCCCTTTTATTTTAGGGCCAAAAAGCATTTCTAACCAATCATCTGGAGCCTATAAAGGTTCTTTTCAGAATAAACGTTATAGACTGTGTAGCACTTAATTCTTTTCAATGCAACTTGCAACTTTTGCATTTTTAGGCAACTCACCAAGGTATTAAAGAGGAAGATCTAAGAAAGTAAGTCACAACAGAGCATGTTTGCTTTAACTATCCCTTGATGGGAAAGACATCCCTATTTGTTTTGTTAAACAGTACATAATTAAAAGTCAATATGCAAGATCATAATAAAATCTGTATAACTAGTCAAACTGTCAGTCTGAATGCAGAGGGGAAAAATCCATTAAAACACAGCTACGTGTAAATTACAAGAAATTGGTAATAAAATGTTTTCTTTCAAAATTATCAGCAAAATGATTTGTATGTTAGCAAAATAAATCCATATTACTTTGTGGCTGTACACAAGCATCCATAGGCAAAGTTCACTGGGAGGTTATCTAGCTTATGCACTGACCTGAGGAGTGCTATTCAGAGGAGATAAATTGTAGTTTACTTCTTCAGGTCTCTAGTACATTGTGCAGAAATGAGTTTAGTTCCTTTGAGAATATCTGTCATACCCAAAGAGGAAAGAATACCTTAATAGGCTGTGCCCATTTCATAATGAATCCAGGCTAGATATCTCCCGAGGGGAGAGAGGAGGATGCTTGAAGTTAAAAATTCTGAGCATAGGATTTGTTGGGAAAGTAGGCACTCAATTTCAAAAGCTAATTTGTTAGATGAATTACGGTTGTTTGTTAGCAAGCACCCACTGTGTAAAATAATTTCATTAGCTATAAAACAGTATAAATGCTACAGAATACCCTGTTCTTTTTCACTGTCTCTAGCAATAATTACATCCAAAGTTTGAGAGCCTGACATCTGTCACTGGGTGGCAACAGCACCAATTCAAAGCTAACTAAGACAAAACCCTCGTTAAGATTTCACTTCCAAAGCAGTTGAACGCAAAACTTTGGCCATTCGTGGTAATACGTTACACAAGCACATAGAGGGATAAAAAGGAATCTGTAGATGAAAAAGTGATGCTTCAAAGCAGTTTCAGTGTTTCGGAAAGGTCTTGTCTATATTAGGAAAACCGCAACACTTTACAACACTGGAACAGCTGCTCGGAGTGCAAGCAATGGTGACAGCTCAAGTGTAGTCAGGGCACTGGTATTTTACCACCAGGCCAATCTAACCCAGGTTCCACTGATGTACACAAACGTCTACAGAATGCCCTACTCCTGCAAGGTAGAATTTGGGCCTGCAAGGTAGAATTTGAATTGGAAACTGGATCTGAATTTCCCTATGTTTCAGTGAGTTTGGATCCAGATTTTCATAACTTTCATAGAATATCAGGGTTGGACAGGGCCTCAGGAGTTCATCTAGTCCAACCCCCTGCTCGAAGGAGGACCAATCCCCAACTAAATCATCCCAGCCAGGGCTTTGTCAAGCCTGACCTTAAAAACTTCAAAGAAAGGAGATTCCACCACCTCCCTAGGTAATGCATTCCAGTGCTTCACCACCCTCCTAGTGAAAAAAAAAAGTTTTTCCTAATATCCAAACTAAACCTCCCCCACTGCAACTTGAGACCATTACTCCTCGTTCTGTCATCTGCTACCACTGAGAACAGTCTAGATCCATCTTCTTTGTAACCCCCTTTCAGGTAGTTGAAAGCAGCTATCAAATCCCCCCTCATTCTTCTCTTCCATATTTCTTGCTTGCACTACACTATTTTACTCTTACTTCTGATCAGGAATGAAGTACTGATGCATGACACATTCTGGGGTGCAATCCAGACTGGCAAAGAGTTTTACTGTGTGACCCTGAGTGTCTCACAATGCCTTGCTACTGTAGTTCTCTTCCTGGGATGCCCACGGTCAGCAACAACCATGAACTCTAAGCCTATGTATTGGGCACCCCTGGTCCCATGCTTTGGATCCTGGAGCCTGCTTGCAATACCACATGGTCTCCATGACTCCGGTGAACAACTGGTAAGGTGACGCCACACTCTTCAGAGCCCCAAATTGCCCCCACAGTGTGAAATGTCCAGCCCTGTCTTGGAACAATCAGAGGAATGGTAAGGATTGTTGCTCCTTTAAAGAGTCAATATCCAACAGTTTGTTACTTTAACTGGAGACACCAGACAGGTCAGTTCAAACACAGCACTGGATTGGTTTAGATTAAAAATAAACCAAGTTTAGTTCATTCCAAAGAAAGAGATTTTAAGTGAGTCAAGTATATGGATTAAAGTCAGAAATGATTACAAGAGAAATAAAGATAAAACACTTTCTAGTAACTCAAACTAAACGAGCTAGACTTCATTCAAGATCAAGTCCTCAACATGTTTCCATCAAGATGGCTGACCAAACTCCTGGGTCAGGATCTATCCACCAACATCAAAGGCCTGGTACCTTTGTCTTCTTAGGTGAAAAATAGATAACCTGGGGTTTCTTGGCCACATTCTTTTATAGTCCAATGAATCTTTGAAATGGATTCTTCTGGAGGACACCTCCAGACAGAAGTTTATTTCCAGCTGTGAGGTAGGCAACATGGAGTCTGTCTTGAAGGAAGTTTCCTGCTGCTTCTTCCCCTGCTGGAACTGTGTCTGCTAAAATACAAATTATTTTAATTTCTGTTCCCTCCAGTGCAATGGAATGAACATGTGATTGTCAATCTCCTCCCCTGCCACAATAGTGTGAGCTTTGCCTCCACCCCTTGTTAGCTGGATGGGTCTCTTCATGTGATATGCAAATACACTTTCATTGTCTTTCAAAGTACTTTGGAAGTAACTCCCAGGTGCGGAAACTACATTCAAGGGAGTCTGGTCTTGAACATATGCTAGTGACATCCTACAAGGGGAATTCATAACTTTACATATAATGATGCTACACGCATTTTATCATGAAGTTCTTGGCCAGCAAGATATTATTTTTCAAATGATACCACTCAAGGCATATTGTGTACAAAGATTATTACAACAGTGTGGCGTGTGACTACAGGGGTGCTTAGGGTCACAATATGAGACACAGAATGCACAGCTCTGCAGCAGAAAGCATGTGTAAGGTAAAAGGCATGCTCTTGTAAGGCAGGGGCCATAACTTGTCTACATTTGGGGCTGTTGTAACACAGCTGTACTAATAACCATGTATAGTGAAACTTAGCACCTGGAGTACTTTCCATCTCTATATGATTTACAAACTGTGTTCCAGATTCACTCCCACTGGCTCAGAGGGATACCAGTTGCACTCTTGTGCACCAATGGATTCAAGACAGGCAGTTTTTGCATCACCAGCCTGCCTGACTTGTATTACATACCCTACTTCCACCAGGGGTCGTATTCATACTATATGTCATCAGATTTCACCCAGAGACCTCTCCCTAAATTAAACCCAATGACTTTAGCTGGACTAAAGTCCCCAGGAGACTAAACTTGTAAGCCACCGGGAAAGAATAGGAGGGACTGAGGTGCCACGAACACCTGAAGCCTCTGCAATGGCAGGAAATTGAATGAGAGACGCCCAGCTGATCCGAGGAGGTGATTCACACCCCATGCTGTAGAGGAAGGCAGTCCCTCGCCTTTAGATCCTTCTGACTGTATTGTTCACTGTCAGTGCTTCTTTCAATAGCTCAGTAAAGTTTGTATCTCAATAAAGTTTGCAGCCCTGTAGGCTAACTGTTTACAATTCCATGTGTTTCTGTGACACCCCATAGATTTTAAAATATGGGGAATGTAGTAACTTTTTATGGAATAATCTTGTTATCTTTGAGCATTAAACTATTTAAAAGGAAAATATATTTTTGAGTGTGCACAGCAATTATTTGGGATCTTTATTGTAAAATGAACTAAGTTTATGATGCTACCTTCTGGCTGCTGTTTACGACAATTTAGAGTTGGCAGTTATAGTATGTCACTAAAGGAAAAGGGCTGTGTTAACAGCCTACTTAGGATATAAAGCACCATACTGTACACAGATTTGAATTCAGGTGCAGTATAAGGTCAGCCTTGAATTGTAGGTATAATATGTTTGTCAGGCACCCCATGTGTAAAGCTGACAGTTCTAACCCAGTTGCCACAGGCTGTTTTATACAGTTGGGAATGTTATGTCTTTTTGACTTGGGTGATGTACACTTGAAAATAAAATTGTTTTATATGGAGACAACTAGGGAAGGCAGAACCTAGACAGTGAAGGTTGACAATACAAACTTTCTGGCTGAAAGGGTTGCTGGAATTAATTAATGTGGCCCTGACTATGAAAACACCCTGTATGCCACAGTCACATGCAGCACATATGGCTGATAATTGTAAGGCTCACAGGTCGTGCTCCTCTTTTTGACATAAGCGTGCTGCGTATAGACACCAGCTCCATGTTACATACATTTTAAATGTGAGTAGGGTGACCAGACAGCAAATGTCAAAAATCAGGACAGAGGGTGGGGGATAATAGGAGCCTATATAAGAAAAAGACCCAAAAATTGGGACTGTCCCTATAAAATTGGGACATCCGGTCACCCTAAATGTAAGCTGAATTCTTTGAACACTTAGGAGTTGCCTACACTGCATCCTCTTTCTAACATGAACTAGGTACCTTTCAATTTGTGCCAATGGTGTCCACATGCGGCAGTTAAACTGCCTCACTGCAGCGTCCTCTGCAATTTGCACCCCTATCGTCCGCCCAGCCTCGGGGTTTGTCTACATGGGAAGTTAGTGTGTGGCTAGCCAGGGTATGAATTGACAGCATACTAGCTTGCTGTGCACTAACTGGCCACGCAGTCCCTACTACAGCACACAAAGTCCCATTGTGCACTTTGACGTACCTCAACACACGCTATGCAACTTTTCATGCGCTGTAGCAGGGCCCACCTGGCCAGTTAGCACTCAGCAGGCTAGTGTGCTGTAGAATCACACCCTGGCTTGCCATGCACTAACTCAGCAGGTAGGGCTAGACTGGACATTTCATGCACGGCCACAAGTAAGCAGTATGGAGTGGCACCGCTTGAGATGACACAATGTCTCCTGGGGCATTTGGTTGCACTAAAGTTGGGGATAATTTGCTATTGCCAGTTTTAAGGTGCAGTGTCCCACTCCCCACTCTCCCACACAACCATCCAGAGCTGTTGTCCAGTGCACTGAGTGCAGCCATGGCTCTGCCCATTCTCCACCCACTAATGTGCAGCCCCTCTACTCCCACTGGCATCCAGAGCTAAGATCTGGATATAAGGACATCTTACTCCTTGGGGTAGCAGCATCAGAGCTAGTCACAACCTAGCCCACAAGAAAAAAATAGCACAGGTTTGCAGTATTCATTCTATCTAAAGATCTCAAAGCACTTATTTATGAACATTACTTAATTAAACCTCGCAAGACTTGGTACGCGCTTTACCCGCTCCAGTTCAGATAGCAAACTGAGGCATGGATAAACGGAGCAAGTCGTTCAGTGACACAAGGATGTCTGAGGCAGAAACAGGACTATGACCCAGATCACCGGAGTTGAACTACCCTTTTTCTCACAACACTCCTGCCTTTAATAAATTACAGATACAAGGGTGGATGAAAGGAAGGGTTAGTAGGACTTACAAATGGATGATGTAGGCACAGAGAGCTGCAGTGACTTGCCCAATTAAACCCAGAGCTGAGTCCAGGACCTTAAACACAACCATCCTTCCCTAATTGTACTGTAAATGCACTAGACCAAACGGAGGAGGGAATATTGTACACTCACTTCAGCAATGGCAAAGATGGGTGCTGACCAATGGAAAGAGCAATACAGTATTATGGCCCTGTCCTCCCTCTATGCCCTAAGGCTTTCTTCCAGAGGACAAAGCTGTCAATGAACTTTCCAATCAGTTCCTCAAAGAAACTGACTAAAGATTTATCAGTCAACTGTACGTTTGAAAATATCAAGTTCTTTATAAGTGCTATTGGTCAGATTCTCAGGTGCTGTAAATCAGTGTACCTCCAATTAAGTCATGGAGCTATGCCAGTTTATACCAGCTGAGGATCTGGTGCAATGTATCCTTATTTCTGTTATAAGCATTCTCAGTATCTTCCATTCACCTCCTTAAAAAAGTAGAATCTGTTCAGACTGAATACGTATCATCCTGTGTATTCCTTAACTTCACTTTAAATGGAATAGAAAATATCAAGCTGTCTTTAGAGTAATCAACTTGTACAGTACACATTACTTCAGAATACAGTGCAGCACTTATCTCTGTTCTCTTTAATTAAATCCATGGTGTGCTTTGCCATTTATCTATGCAGAATTAATGTTCCCCTCACCAACAAGAACGTTAACTACATTGATCATTAACACTGATTTTAGTAACAATTTTTATTTAAAGTAAAATAGCCTGATTTACTGCAGGCGATCTTCTTGCTCACTAGATTACTGCAGAACATTCATCGTCGTTCAACAGTAGCTCTGTGTATCATTTGCTTCCTTGTGCCAAACCAGCAAACTTCAGCACTCATTGGTAATGATGGAGGAAATATTAATAATATGTAAGGAAGCCATCCTTACATGCCCTATTTCTCTTCTAATGGTGATAAATACTGCAAACCTGATGTTTAACTGAATTTATGAACGTGTAAGTTTGCTGGGTACTTGAAACGTTTTAGTGAGCATTATGGTGCAAGAAAATTTGTACCAGTGGACAAGGGTACAGCTGTGAACATGATGCTTGCAAAGACACCGTTGAGAACAATACATTGCAAACATTTACTTGAATGCATATATAGATGTGAATTACATTGTCAAAATAGATTTAGAAATTATGGGCCAGATCCTCCACTGGTATAAATCAGAGCAGCAATTTTGATTTCAGTGGAGCTCTGCCAATTTATACCAGCAGAGGATCTTGTCCTATTTTCTGAAACACGAGGAGGTCTGTTGCTTTTGGGGCAGCACCCTCAAAAAAAAAGTTATTAAGCAGCATCATTTCAGCCCTGCTAAAAGTGAGTTGTCTTTTCCTTCAGAATACGGGCTATTCAAACTCCGGGATGCTCAGAAGACAGACATTTAGGAAGGAGTGGTTAATGACCTCTTTTGCCTGAAATTCCTCTGCTTTAGTCCAGTAAAGTATTATAAGTAATGTTATACCATGGTTAGTGATGGGGGGGGGGGGGGGGAGTCCTGCTTCCACTGGAACCAAAGGCAAAAATCTCTATTTCAAAGGGAGAGAAGCTGGGCAGGTGACAGACGTTTGAACAAATTCATTTTTCCTGTGGATATTTTTAACAGTGTAAGTTGATGTATACACTACTCTTTAATTAATATGACGATGGGGCCACATTCTGCTGCCTTCAGATATTGGGCATGTATCGGCTGCATTAGTCCCTTAGGCACAATCCCTTTCTGAGCTATCCCGGACCATCATAATGCCCCCCAACACAAGGCTAGGTCTTAAATAATGTAGCCCTTTAATATCAAGGAAGTAACAGCACAACAGTGATGGCAAATATTGCAGATTCTTCCTTGTGCATACTGCAGACATGGGGTTTTGATCTCATGTAACATTTACAACGTTACAGTCATTCATTCAGCAAAGTTAATGTATATCCTTGATACAAAGAAATGGAAAACCTTTTGCTGTTGTCTGAAAGTTCTGCAGAGAGTGTCTGGGCACTGATTTTGTTTCACCACATCACAAAAAAGCATCTGAACTAATGTAGCACAACATACAACTGACATGAACTTAACAACCGCGCTACCAGTACAACCTTGCCAGTTCAATTTTTCTCACATTTTTGCCAGCACAGTCTCATCACCGTGGCCCATTAGCATCAGCTCATAGCCAGGGACAACCGGCTCAATAATATACCATATAATGAAAATGAGAGGGGAAGAATCAGAATAATCATGCTTGGAAGTTCTCCAGGGTCTTCTAGTTTATTATTCAGAAGTGAGTGAGAAAGATATATTGTATAACCATCATGTTGAGGTCATTTAAGAACAACATCAAGTGGAGACAAATTTTAGTGTAGAAAAGGAACAATACCCCCTATTGGTGTAAAGGGGCATGGCTTCACTGGCAAGACTCTTGGCAATGAAGTTTTGGGTTTTCAATTTTTCATTTTTGACAAAACTTGAAATTTTCCATGGGAAGCAGCTTCCTGTGATAAACTTAGTTTAGTTGAAAGACCATTTTTCCATTGAAAGGCCGTTTTGATAAGAAACTTTAAATCAGCTCTAATATAAAGGGGCCTTAGAGTAAATGAGAATCAGATCCAATGAGTTCAATGGGATACTATATGTTTAAAGTTGGCAAGGTCGCATCCTATGTTGAGAGTTTCTCTGTGTCTAAGCTCCCCGTTAACAGGTTCCAGTGTACTCTGATTAGCACTAAACTATCAAATGTCACTGAGATAGTGTCCAAGAAAAAAGATGGGCGATGGATCAGCACACGGGGCAATGCAGTGGAACCTGCTTTTTCGACATCCGGCAACAGCAAAACTCTTTTTACGGAACATCTCTCTGGCCCATCTTCTCTTTGCTCTTCCTCTGCTAACTGGAGATTAAGATAAGCACAAGGTCAAAAGCTGCTGAGAGCCAACCAGAAATAAAGAACTTGCAGTGAGCAATGCCACCTGTGCATATCTAACGGCAGCTCCAGGCAACCTGCTGCCCGATAATGGAATACTGTGGGGAATAATAATGCTCTGGCACCTGTCTTTCAAGGATCTCAAAGTGGTCTAGTAGCATAAATAATCAAGCCTCACAGCACCTACATGAAGCAGGTAAAGAATATGGGACTTCTTTGCGTGTCTTTCAACAGCAGTGACCTCAGTTTACCGGAGCACAGCAATGTTACATATCTGCATGGGAAAGAAAGTGGAGAAGAAAACGTATCCACTAGAAAACGCAGAGAGAGGGAAGCCGCACTTCATTGCCTGAGCGAGAACATGACCAGCATGTCAGGTTTACCCCCTTATTCTTACGAGACGTGTCTCAGGATACCTATTGAGCACACATACTCAGGGTCTCAGTTTTACATCCCATCCGACGGGCAACACCCTCTACCCTCTACCACCATGAGGGGTACCATCTACCACCATGCTGAGGCATTGTTTCAGCAGTAACTCAGTAGAGAAGGGACCATTTGCTGGATCTCCAGCTGCTTTCTGCAGAAATTCATTGTTCTTTAAAATGGTTCCCCCCACATTTCTGAAGCTGGAGGGACACCATGCAGCAACCATCCCAATCCTTTGCAGACTCAGTGGTAGTTCTTCCATGGGGGCCCCTTTGGGTTTCACTCCGTGGAGTGGGAAGAGGTAGGGTAGGGAAGGCCAAGCTCTGGAATATTGTTCCTGATCCTACTGCTTTTACATTGAGCAATGCCTTACTCCATCCTCAGTCCCATCGGTTTTAATGGGATAGACTCATGGAATAAGGTGCTACTCAAAATAAGAGTGGCAGACTTGGAGCTTACACTGCAGCATAAGAGAGATTTACGGGAAGCTGGTGGCCAAGGAATCCCTAATTGAGACTCAGACCCAGGGAGCAAAGGGTAGGCAACAGTGCAGAGGCCTCCCTTGAAATCCATAATTTTGTAGTAGGACTCATCCAATCTCTCATCAGGAGGACACAGCCCCCCCCCCCCCCCCCCCCGAGGAAACATTCCTATGTAGAAGAGCAAGGGGTCCCAAAGGGTTGGCTAGGACTGACACAGCTTAGCTGGTCACGCTGCAAGGTTAGCATGGTCTCGGGGAGCCCAAAGAGGCAGAAGTCAGGTGAGTAGTGGCTCAGAAGGCATTGGCATTAGAAGGAAGGATTATCGTTACTAATAAAAGTAATTACTAACACCAAGCCAGTGAGCACTCTCCATCTCACCTTCTCCTCTGAAACATCATGTGTGAACCCCAAAATACTAAATTGCCATGTGACTAGCTAGCAAATACCAGATGAAACATACATATAGGTCAGCTTTGATTGTGTTCAGCAACCACAACTGGAGCCAGTTTTCCAAAAAGGGCTCAACTCCCACTCTTCTATTGGCACCAAGTGTAAGGATAAAAACATTCTCCGAAACAAAATTCTTAGAAATAATGCATAGTGATAGTGTGTGCGTGAGATGTATGTGGATCACTCGATGATTGCCTGTTCTGTTTATTCCCTCTGAAGCACCCGGAATTGGTCACTGTCGGACAACAGGATGGACCATTGGTCTGACCCAGTATGGCCGCTCTTACGTTCTTATGACTCAGACCCTGGCCTGTTATCAAACCCTATATTTCCCCTGACTTTAACGGAATGATCTACACATACTTTTTGAAAATTGGCAAGCAGCTGGCTGCTCAGGGTATCTAAGATTTTTTTTCCATGGCACCCTTGTAGGTGAAGGGAAAGCCCTCACTTGAGCTCCTGATCAAAACACCAAGAGTCCAGACTGCTGCATCAAGTACTCTTGGGATGGCCTTATTATCAGAGAAGTTTGTTATTAAGCTTGAAATTCCACATGAAACAGCATCACATCATGTACAGAAGAGACAAATAGTTGTCTCACTTCTTCATTGCTGGAAAAACAGTCGGCTGCAGTTGTTAGCGAGATCATAGTATGAAGAAGGTTTCTGAAAAATAGATTGAAAGGGATAAAAAAAAAAAACCTGTGGCCATTTGAGTGGGGGGAGGTGACTATTTTAATTTTCAAATAAAAATCTCAGATGAGCATGAAAAAATATGCAGGGAAAGTGAAACAACCTCTTCACTGTTAATCTCATTTGAATTTAGCCAGCTTTTCAGTTTCCCTGACTATTTACTGAGAGTCTCCTTAGCTTCACAGAAAATCTGTTTAAGAGTCAACTACAAAGAGAAATAATTCTCTTTGCTACCACAAGGTGTGTGGGGTAGGAGCGGTTGCCTTTAACAGAGCTTTAAAATCGCATCACTGGAAACGCTGCTGTTTTGTCAGATTTGGAGCTCATTGTATGTGCCAATCCCTGTATGTCATGGTACACCTTGGCATATGCCATTTTTGTAAACTCTATCTTAGTGAGGAAACACCCACCTCCTCTGCACCCCTAGCACAGCAGGGCAGTGAGGCCCAGAGACATTCCGATCCTTTCCCCTTGAAGTTCCATGCCTGCTGCACGCTCCTGCTGGCCATGCCTGGCTGTGACCTCCAAACTCTGCTTCCACACTCCCTGCCAGCCATCCCAGCAAGTGGCTGTGAGGTCAGCACCTACATGCCTAGAACTGAGAAAATGCCTCTCACCAAGGTTACCACCCTCTGATAGCCCCGGGCCTCACCTAAAAGGAACTCAAAGCACCCAGTCCTTCCTCCCCCCGGCACATCCACACAATCAATACATGCACAAGCCACACTCGCTCAAGCAGCCTCTGCCCGACACACTGATTATTCCAGCATGTTTCTACATCAGCTTCACCCTGCAAGCTCCCTAGATGAAAGGACGGTGCTTCTCTGTGGACAAAATAAAATTGCCTTCTTTCACCTTCTGCATGGTCGCACTGAAAGTAGGTGGGACTTAGGCTCCTAAATCACCAAGGTACTTTTGAAATGTTTATCCTAAGGGTCGGATGCTGCACATGCAACCTTAACTTGGGCATTTCTTCTCTTTTGAGTGTTAACCCTAATGCAATGAAACGTTAGCTAATATTTAATGGGATATAGATAAATGATTTAAGCTTTGCCCCTTTCTTCTTGTGCTGGGTGAAGTGTCTACCTTTGGTGATCCATGGGTTCAGATCACTGCTTCCACACTGGTTCATTGCATCTGGGGCTGAAGATGGAAGCAATGTGTTGACCCCAGTTGCATGATATGATCACCCTGCCCCTTGTTCTGCTTCTGCTGCCAGATCAAGGCCTTGGTCTGATCGCTGAAGTCATCAGCAAGTCAGGACACAACCACATATTCATCTTTGACCTGCAGCTTTCCAAGACCAGGATGGCGTGAGGGACAGCCAGAGGTAAAGCATTCTTGGTGGAGGGAATTCAGCTGTAGAAGCTTCCAGATGAAATTAGACTAATCTAGGGTCTGGCCCCCTTTGAGACTGTCCACTTAGATAAAGCTTCCTCATAATAACAGGAATGACAAAGGGAAGGGAATAAAACTGTACTTGGCAGAGCTTCCTATTAGCACAGAAAGGAGAAGAGCAGAAAACTCCATGACATCTACTGGAGTCCTCAGTAGGCAGATCTAATTGACTTGGAAGTGCTTAGCTACTAAAACAATGGGTGCTATACAACACTCTTAAAGTAGACTGCCTGAGGGATTGTGAAACATTTTAGAGGGAGTGCGAAGGGGCAGAACAGAAATACAAGTCTCTAGGAGACCTTGGCTCACATACTTCTTGTATATAAATGACTAACATGGACACTGCTGGCATACACAAATTAGTACACGGTCACAGATGTTGTTACACAGGGGCATCTAAAGTGATGGAATGCAAATTGCATGATACTACAGTATATTGTATTATGTGATGAACAGTTTGTGGTTATGACTGTTTACAGCCTGGTGGTAACATTTTTCAAAAGCACGTAAAGGAGTCCAAGTCCCATTGAAGCTCAGTGGGAAACCCTAATGTTTCCTTCCCATTGAGTTATTTTTAATGGAATATAGTTAAGCGGTTCTCTTATGTAGTTTGTGTCTTTTACACTGAGTTGTTGATTGGTTTTTGTGCGAATGGAGGGCTGATTCTGTTTATTTAGTTCCTGAGCTGTTCCATGTGTTTCAACCTACAGGCTCAGCGAGCTTCCGCTCAGATAAAAGAACTTGTACCACTGCTGGAATCTAATGTAAAGGATTCTGTGCAGGCTCATTATAAACTATTCTGTATTATGCTCTGAAGGCTAGAGGTCGTAAAACTGACTAAATCAGCACATCTGGCCTCGGATTCCTTTCTATCTGTCCTTCAGCACCCATCACTGACTGCCCGATCCATATGTTTTCGCTCCCCTTTGGCTACAGAAGCAGAGAGGAGGTGGGGTCCTCAGTCTCTACCACTCACAAGCAGAGGAATGCTGTATACTGGCTTCTACACTTCACTTAGATATATGGCATGTGTTTGCCTTGAGAATGAAGACACTATCCACAAAGATTACATGAGTTATTACCAACAGTGGCAATGTATCATTAATGAAACGGAAATTGCGACACAGCCGCAACACCTACAGCTATAGCAAAGGCAGCAACAAGGAGGCCACAGTGTTGTGGCTTTTCCCTGCAGGAATTATGCCGTTTCATCCACCCTTCTCTCTCAGTGAAGATAGGGGGAGTCAGAATTCACATAGACCTCAGCTGGAAGGCCATATTCTGGTATCAGTTTCTCATCACTGCTCTCTGTGGCGTGGTGCAGTGTATTATTTGCAACAGTCCTTTCATGGGGATGGATACAAAGCATGCCCATGCTTTACTGTACTTAGTAGTTATATTTTCGTTGTGCCTATGGCAGAACTATGTTCTGTAAATGTATCTCTGTGCATTCATAAGCCTCTCGAAAATTAGTGTGCCATACTCTCCCAGAGTCTCTTGAGGATGGACAGCAGGCTTGCTTTCTCCTCCTGGATCTTCAGAAATATCTAGTTTGGCCTCTCATGGCTTTAAGAGGCAACCCAGTGGACCTGGTCCTACCAAACTGCACTGAAGCATCTCCTGGGGGCAGGAGACCAAATGAATCTTCCTGGTCTTCAGCACTGGGCCCCAGAAATGTTTTGCATGATCTCACTGCAGCTATTGCTCCTGTCCCTTTAATTTTAGAATGCTCCAGTCTACCAGCAGCCCAGCGTGTTTTAAAGGGACAGACACTGTAGGATCTGGCTGAATGTTTCTAAGTTCCAGTGTTAAGTTATGTGGTGGTACCCTAAGAAAATTCTCTGACAGGTATTTGTGAGTGGAATAGACCTACTGATCTCTCAGTGAGTCAGACTTGGCTCCCAGCCCTCTGCTCTGACCACTAGACAACAGTGCCACACGTAAGTTCAGAGTCATTGCAGGGACATCAACAAGCTTTCTCCCAGGCTCCTGCAGCACGAATAACACTGGGAAAAATAGTATGATTTGTATAACTCTTTTCACAAACAAACTAAACTTTCTTCAGCCTTTATTGCCACAAGTCTGCTTCTTTTTAATATTCACTTTTAAAAATACACTTTGCAAGGTGGGTTGGTTTTTTTGTCAAATGCATATACCTGTCAGACCCAGAGCAGGGTCCTGGCAATCCGACAGTCCTACCCCCCCGTCCTACAGCATGAATTAACTGAGGAAACTATGAAGGATTTTTTTCAATTTGTTTCATTATTATTAAATGTAGCCTGTCCCACATAAACTACTCAGAACTAAAGCTGTTGTGTTTGGATGGCAAGATGGGAAGGCACAACAAACAGCCTGCATCCCATTTCTGTGTCTATGTATGCAATCCACATCTTCATCACTTGACACAATCACTGTCTCTTTAAAACAACTCATTTTCTTCTGTCCCTTCCTTTGTTGTCTCATCTTCATTTTGGGCATGAAATAGAGTTGTGGTACAAAATAAATGGTATCTGTTTACACGGATTGCTAAAGTATGTGTATACCCCTTTCTTGGTAAAGTCCACCAAAACAGTCTGCACATAGCAAATACATTTAAAAAGTTAGTATTTGTGATTTATATTATATCAACCAGAGGCACCAGTCAGGATTGAGGCCCCAGTGTGCTGGGTGCTGGACAAAAGCATGAAGAGACAATTCTTTCCCTGTATGCTTTGTTTTAGTGCCTTTCACCTCAAATAATTTATTTTCACCAGTATTTGAATGCTTAAGAATTATTTTAGGTGAACCAAACAAAATTTAGTGGTTTCAATAAAAAAACCTGAAGTGTTTAAAGTAGAACTATAAAACAATATGTTTTTAACTCGCTAGATTGTTTGCACCACAAAATATGCCTATTTTGTATGTTATTTAAAATAAGGTTGAATGGCTGAAACATTAGAATAGTCCTACTCCTGGAACAGAAATATATTTTTGCTATTTCTCCAATTACAGGAGTAAAAGACTTACTAATCACGTAGCATTCTTGATGAGCACTATCTAGATTATATTATGCTTGATGCTATCATTGGTGGAATATTATTTTGATTTCTACAAGGTTTCCAGCTCTGCTTTTGTAATGCTCTAGAAAGCTATCTTATGATAGCAAATTCTTCTGTAAGTCATGGTATAATTGAGTTGATCATACTGTCATGATTTCCCATAGAAGCATATTCAAACAGGGTTTAAATTGAGAGATCTTGTGACAGAATGTGCAATTACATGCAGAATGAAATATCCCCAATGAAATTTCAAACAAGGCTCAAGAAAATTGAATCCCCAAGGCGATCAACCATGAAATCCCAAATGTGGGAGTAAAGATGAAGTGAGTAAAATCAAGATCAAGCTCAACAGCAAAACACAATCATATCTGTACAGATGGGACCATTATTGCACAAGTGACAGAGTAGATGTGCTCAGGTCAGATGGAAACCAGATGAAAATAAATCAAGAAATGAAGTAGAATAGGCTGGCGCACATTTGGGAAGAGCAATCACCCTACTCAGTCAGAAAAGAAGGTTTACAACCAGTGCATCTTTATGACAATGAGATATGATTCCAATACGTGGTCAGTCCCTCACAAAGACAATGGATCAAAAATGTCTCCCACACACTGCTTAAAACAGGGAGGGAGAAATGATGTTGAGCTATCTATTAAACAGTCCTGTGATGGTGCTGTAAGTCACATCGTAAGTAGACAGGAAATGGAACCATGGGCTGTGACAGACTAAAGTAACAGACAATATTTGTTAGATAAATAGACGCAGGTGACAATGGGCAGCAAAACAGCCTGTCTAGGCAAAGACCTTGTATTTCTGAGCTTAAAGGTGGGGGAATAAATGTTATTATTATTTATTACTTTCTTCCAGAATCACCCACAATACACTAAGTACAGTAATAACACAGAAGGTACAGTCCCTGCCTCGAAGAGCTTACATTCTAAAAACTATAAATAATGTGAACAGATGTTATCATGAATATTCATTCACATTTTAAATACATTGTTTCTGACAAGTTTGCCCCGTTCTCAATTTCCACTAGGATTTGGGAAATACAGATTTCTGGCACAAATTCATAGTAAGCAGATTTTACAGAGAATATCAGTATTAGTGCCAAAAGTACTGTAAATCTGGGACTGGAAACAATGCCATAGGACCTATCTGACCAGTGACAACTGGGCTAATTTCTCAAACGCAGAATATTCCTGATAAATTCATAGAATTAAAAAAAAAGTTGAAAAGTGATTCTTTGAATAACAAATACATTGAAGGAAATCATCTCTGCTTACAGATATTCCATGCGCAGAAAAATAAAACCTTTCATTCATCAAATATATTGTTCGATGCAAATTATTTGTTCAATTCTTGTTGAAGCATATACATTCTTCGCAGTTTCTCTCTACATTTAAAACACAAATAAATTTGAATAAATGTAAGGATTCAGATTGATTCTAATGTAGTGAAATGTTGGAGTGCTTTTGAATACAACATTCTGAATGGAGCTGGGAGACTTCTGGGTCTATCGGTCTGCTTGCAGTTTGGTTATTCAATTGGAAATTGGGTAGGCATGTGCTTTCTCTAGCAGAAGACTTGTGTGCAAAGAGTTGCCAGGGCTTTTTTGACATGACAAACTAAAGAAATCCTAGCAAAGGGGTAGGAGAACCGCCACAGAAGTGGATGAGACGGACCAAGATAGCCTCAAGATGGTTTCCATAGACTGGAAACTAACAGGGGAAAAGAGGCAAACATTCATGGAGAATAGTTGCTGTTTTGTGAGGTCAGCACAGTGTGTAGCCTCAGGCATACTGTGATGTGCCCCCCGCCCCCAGTAACTCTGCTTCTCCCATGATGTGGTAGTGGCAAGGGAGGCTCCCTTGGCCTCCTGGAGAGGGTCTTACCAACCCTAGGAGCAGAGTCTCCTTGGGAGGAGCAGGGGTGTATCCCAGAGTGGCAGCAGGAGGTGCTGCCAGTACTTACCTGAACAGCTGGTGCACATCTGTGTCAGGGAGGGTGGCAGAACCACCAGAATAGGGGGTCTTGGTGTTAAAAACCCTTTGGGAAGTATGGGTACAACTCTTACAGCTATTGGGTGAGGTCCTCTATTGAACCAGAGTTTCACAGAATTTGCAGCCGTGGGGGAGGGGGAGACCTTTGTGCCCTTCCTATTCTGGGGTGCATCACAGCCCATGACAACCCCGAGCATAACTTAATTAGAGGGCTGCCTATGCTATGGCAATCTGTCCCCTGCTGCCTTTGGGCCACAATGCCACCCAGAATTTCTGCAGTGCTCCTTGCAGCAGATCCATCCCCAACACAGCCCTCCTGCCCCTAGCCCCATCCTGCCCCAACCAATAAGCCAGGTCTTGCAAAGGGGTCTTCAGATGAGAGCCTGCAGCAGTCTTCCTTGGTTCCCGTTCCAGGGGAATTCCCTCCAGCATACAGGGATGAGAGAGGGGTCTGTCACTGAGCTCATGTCTCCAAGCTTTTCTTTACAAGCACAAGGACTACAGAATTTGAGATTCTGATGAAGTCACATGACTCCAGGAAATTAGACTGTAGGTACAGGCCTATAGTGCCTATGTCTTAATCCAGCCCTGTCTAGTTCAGCTTGGCTACAAATAGCCTGAAAGTAGATAACTGTCTCAGCAGCTCTCTCAGACAGCTTTTGAGAGTGCTTTAAAAATATATATATTCTATAAGATGCTGAAAGCAACACTGTGTGACATATTTATAAGTTAGACCAAGAATGGGGTTGCGGGGAGGCCCGGAAGCATGAACTGTTTTGAAAAACAGTGAGCCAGGGACTCCGCAGGGGTAACTCTACAGACCTCAATGGTGCTGTGCTGATTTACCACAGCGGTGGATCTGACCCATTGCTTTTAACAGGAAATTCAACTCCCCATCCTTCCTTCTAAAACAGAGAAAAGTCTCTGCGGGATCATGATTCCATTCTATGACCCCAGGTCATGACCCCAATCCCCGTGGGACTTTAGCCCATAAGGTATTGCTAATGCTGAAGTCAACATCAACAGCTGGAAAGTCAGTGGGAGTACAGAGTAAGAACTGCACATGTGGGCCCAGAATTAGTCATTTCTGTTCAGCAATATGCATGATGGAAATAATATCAACTATGCTAAAAACAGGATCTTGCAGTATATTGATCTCAAGCTTTAGAAAACACTCTTAAGACAGTAAGCCACCTGAACACCAAACAGTAGTAAACTGCAATATATGTTCCTTGGTTCCTACTGTACATTGCTATTGAATTTTCCCCACAACATAGGCATTTTTTTAACTGCATTTATGTCGTTTATTGAAGGAGTAATATAACCAGTGAATAAAATAAAAGAATTCTCTCCTACATGTCACCCAAATGGAATCAGATTTAGTCAAAGAAAAAATATAGCTCCAATCCTCACTCACAGAGTTAACATTCAGGCCTTTCTCCTAGGATTGCTTACCTGATAAAGAGCCTCTCCATCTGGTACCTAATATTAACACATAAATCCTGAAGATGTATCTAAAAAAATTCATACTATTCAGCTGAAAAAAAAATTAAATAGAAAACAAAGGTAGAATAAAATCCTTTGAGGATAAAATGTGAGTTCTATGCTTTGTTTGGAAAGCATGACAACAGATATTTTCAAAGGGCAATTGTCAACTCTCAAAGAAACAACAACAACAAAGCTGGAAACTTTAGATTTAAATGAGTTTGTTGAAATATATTGATTGAAAACAAGTTACTCAACATATATTAGCCTATAAAATATTTGCAACTAATCCTTTTCACTTATTTACTTATCCAATATTTACTCAATACTGGGATTTATTTATTTAGGCCCCAATCCTGGAGATGTTTTGGATACTCCAGACCCAAAAAAGCATTAGCTTCTTTAGCTTGAGCTGAAGCACCAGCCCTGGAGCTAAAAACTGTAACAGGATATTGTTCCCTTTTTGACTTGAGCAGTTAGACAAAATTTACCATCTAGGAGTATGACTAAGAGGTAGGAGTCAGGTATTTCTTTGATGCAATCCTGTTTATTTTCAAAAAATGTACAAAGTTCTGTTTCCCTGAATACAGCAGGAATCAAACAACAGGAGATGGGTTATTTGCTCACTGTTCCAAGCCTCTTTCAGCCAACACTTAGCCCAAAAAGTGCTCTCTCTAGCTTGTTTTAGGGCCACGTTCCTGGCACTTGTTCTGGCGGTATCCTTGGATTTCTGCCGCTTCTCTCAGGTTCGCTGTTGTCTCTTTTGCTTCTCTCACTGACAGACACACCCATCTCCATCAAACAATACCCAGTGAAATCCCTTCACCCATATGTGCCTTGATTTAGGGTGGGGACACATGCCTGGGTTTTGGGTGCAGGCTATTATTATTTCAGTTGTCTGGTTCCATAAAGGAGCTTAATTGTTTTTTACATTTCTCAGTAATGAAGGGTAACTGTTACAGACACCAGTTTCAATTAGGTTTAACCCAGCCAATAACAATATCATCTGTGGATCAGGTACAGAGGGAATATCAAAAGGCACTAACTAGTGGGTAACATAAACAATCTATCTTAGGGTTTTACACTGCCATCCATTACCGTAGTATTTGAGTGGCTTCCATGTAATCAATAGCAAAGTCCCTAGTACACTTCATGGAGACTCTGGCACTTCTCCCTTTTAGGGTCAAAACTTTGTATGTGTTTAACTTACTGAGCAAAAATCACATGCTTAACTTTATGCTCATGAATAGTTTCATTGATTTTTTAAAGGGTGACTCGTGTGTAAAGTTACGGGGGGCTTTCTATACTACTTTTATCCTGGAAGCTAAAAGTTGTGATTTTAAATGTATTACAGTTCCTACTTGCATATTAATTGAATATTCTTTCCATTATTTGGATAGTTGAGAGCTGGCCTATTGTCCTCAAGAGTTGGGCTCAAGAAAGTGATCATATTAAACCTTTGTTAAGTTTTGTATATCTCCTATGTATAATACATTTGCACCTATGCACTAATGGGCTGAAGTCCCATCCCAGAGAAATCAATGGTAAAACTCCTATTGACTTCAGGGGCGGGTGGGCGGGCGGGCAGAGGGTGGCGGGTAGGATATTGCCCTGGTATGCATAACTCATATATATAAGGACTCTCACTTGTTATGGATCCAAACTTGCTGTTCATCCAAAGCTCCTGTCAGGGCTCCTTCCCCACTCTGAACTCTAGGGTACAGATGTGGGGACCCGCATGAAAGACCCCCTAAGCTTATTCTTACCAGCTTAGGTTAAAAACTTCCCCAAGGTACAAACTTTGCCTTGTCCTTGAACAGCATGCTGTCACCACCAAGCGTTTTGGAGGGACAAAGGACAGGGAAAGAGACCACTTGGAGATGTCTTCCCCCAAAATACCCCCCAAGCCCTACACACCCCCTTTCCTGGGGAGGCTTGAGAATAATATCCTAACCAATTTGTTACAAAATCATCAAAGACCCAAACCCCTGGATCTTGGAACAAAGGAAAAATCAGACAGGTTCTTAAAAGAAGGATTTTATTAAAAAAAATGAAAGGTAAAACCCATTTTTGTAAAATCAGGATAGAAAATACTTGACAGGGTATTCAGATTCAAAACAAAGAGGATCCCCCTCTGGGCAAGACCTTAAAGTTACAGAAAACAGGAATAAACCTTCCTCTTAACACAGGGAAAATTCACATAAAACAAAAGATAAACTAATCCGCCTTGCCTGGCTTACCTCTACTGGTTGCAATATTGGAGACTTGGATTAGGATGGGTTGGAAAAGATGGATTTCTGTCTGGCCTCTCTCAGTCCCAAGAGAGAACGACACGTAAACAAAGAGCAAAAACAAAAGCCTTCGCCCCACCCCCCAAGATTTAAAAGTATCTTGTCCCCTTATTGGTCCTTTGGGTCAGGTGCCAGCCAGGTTAGCTGAGCTTCTTAATCCTTCACAGGTAATAGCATGTTGTCTCTGGCCAGGAGGGATTTTATAGCACTGTATACAGAAAGGTGGTTACCCTTCCCTTTATATTTATGACAGCTCTCCATAAAATAATTTCACCAGAGAGCAACATTAATGACCAAGTCTTAATTGTGTGGTCTCATCAGTGGTTTATATGTTATCCATTAGATCTCAGCTTCAATGCCATTCTAGTTGTCATGGATCATCAGAGTAATAAGGAAGGAAACATTGAAATATAGCAATAAAAATTTTAACAACAACAAAAAGTTTGAGCCAGGAGATAGGGTAAACATTACAGGATACTTCTGTTTTTAGAGGTTGTAGTAAAATTTAAGGAGACAGGATGAACATGTTTTTTTAGTGACTAGCTGGACACTTTCACTAACACTAGACCAATTGTTAAAAAGAGTATAAAATTTCAGTGGCTAGTCAATGAATGCCAGCATTTCTTCTGTGCACATTTTCAATTGATAGTTGAGCTGATTTCCTGTTCTGTAATGTTAGTGTGCAACATTATGGCCCTTTTGTTGGCCCTATTCAATGTGTTTGTAGTGATATAGCTCCAAAACCCTTCATCTTCACAACTGGGGAAATTCTATTAAGAGCAATGAAACTGCAATGTTCCCTAATTAAAAAATGTGCAAAAATATCATTTACAAGTTGTGGCTCTGAGGCTCTGATGACTTCATAATCCTCAACGCACATGGTTTTTATTGTGCTAAGTCACTGATGTTAGTTTGCTTCAAATGGCCTGCACTACTTAGGTTTAATTGTTTCTGTTTCCCATACATTCTCTCCCAGCCTTTTTCTGTTCTCCCCTGGCCCTTGCAAAGGTATCTGTCAGATCATAAAGACCTTGCTCCTTTCCCATTGTAACTCCAGATATTTCATCAAAGTCTCTGTCCAGGTCTCTGATTTACCTCCCCAGGTATCTCTCTCAATTTCTGCCACCCACCTTCAACATACACAGCCAGCCCTATTTAAGTCTAGCCTATTTCCATTTTTCCCAATTTCATCTAAATCTCTGCAAATAAAGTCTAAAATTAAGTTTACCGACAGTGAATTAAGAGCAGAATATTCACCAGTGAGACGAGGGTAGATTTCAATTATAGATAGGTTGAAGAGATGTTGTTTGGCTCTGAATCTAGATTAGGTTTGGACTAGGATTTGGGAACCCAATTTGAGAGTAAGATTCTGAAAATAGGCTATGAATACTGAAAATGAAGGAGAAAGAAGCTTCACGTGCCTAATTTTCTCATAACCGCCTTTTATGAATAATGTTTGCGGTGTTGTTATAGTTGTGTTGGCCCCAGGATATTAGAGAGACAAGGTGGGTGAGGTAATATCTTTTATTGGACCAACTTCAGTTGGAAAAAGAGACATGCTTTTGAGCTACACAGAGCTGTTCTAAGAAGACCTTTCTCAGTTCCCATTCTAAGAGTTCTGTGTAGCTTGAAAGCTTGTCTCTTTCTCCAACTGAAGTTAGTGCAATAAAAGATATATACCTCACCCACCTAGTCTCTTTTCTGAATAATGTGCTTTTCAAACATCCTGTTGCTTCATTTTAAATATTGTTAAATACCATGAGCCTGACTGTGATCCCACAGTGATGTAAATCAGGAGTAACTCCACTGAAGTCAGTGAAATAACACAGGAGTAAAAGTGGTGTAAACAAGATCAGAATCAGGCCCAGTGGCCACAGATATTATTCAGCAAATCTTTCATTGACCTCTATCTTTAAATGGTTATACATGGGAGAATTAAACGTTTGAAATAGGAAATTTGTCTGCATAATGGCTACTGATTGGTCTCTCTATTTCCAAAGAGGACTCAATTCTGATCTCAGTTATACCATTTTATGGTGTAATTGAGATTAGAATCTATTTCCAATTTTGTATAATTCAGGATTTGAACAATAGTTGTCTGTTCTGTAAAACATGTATTTCTTTATATGGTTTTCTTTTCACCAAGAATGTCTTCTTCAATAGGTTGTTTTTCCTGCAATGAAATAGCCAGACTAAAAATAAACTAGACACCATTTCCAAGTAGCCCATGAAAGGAATACAGTATCTTGATGAAAGCATATTACCATTAATCTTAGCTTTTCATTAACCATCAAGTTAAATTGCAATGTGCTCCTGACCACTGGTGTGGAAAGTTAACGTTTGGAGGAGTTCAAGCTGGAGTGTGTACTGGGTGTAGCTAAGATGTAGTAATAGCTGTAATCATACACATTACCTCAAAAGCAATCCAATAAAGCCTATGAGCATGTTTAGTCTCAAGGAATAGAATCATAGAATATCAGGGATGGAAGGGACCTCAGGAGATCATCTAGTCCAACCCCCTGTTCAAAGCAGGACCAATCCCCAATTTTTGCCCCAGATTCCTAAATGGCCCCTTCAAGGATTGCACAAACTGTTCACAAATAGACATGGGCTGAAGAGTCAGCATTCAGAACTGGATCGGGATTAGGTTTACTTTACGATTTAAGTTCAAGAATAAGCTACGTGATCTTGGGAAACACTTAAATGCTCTGTATTACAGTTTTCCTAGCTACAACATGGAAATGATGATGGTGCTACAGTACCCACCTTCGTAAAGTATTTTGAACTCTACGAATGACAAGTGCTATTTATATGTAAACTCCAGAGCCAGAGGCTTAGAGGGATAGAATTTTCTGTTTCCCCCACAGGAGAAAGCTAGCTCTGGAAGGCTTAATTTATATATGATAATTTCATTCCAGTGCATTTCTTCCCAGCGTTTTATGTTGTATTGTTTGGAATCTGGTTATGTTCTGCATTTGGAAATTATATTAAATGAGGCATGTAAGTGTGTCATGTAAGGGGGGAAAGAAATTATGAGGTAATATTTTAGGTAAAGTGGATCACCCTGAGCTAAAGGTAATGGACTTTTGGTACAGAGCTCAAAATTTAAGGTGGGAAGCAGAGCTGAAGGACCTGGTGAAAGACTAGGGATTCTGTTCAGGTGTCTTGCAGTGCTCTAGGTTTTCCTATCTAGGGTTTTAGTCCCTGTTCAAGGTAGGCTGTAGCACTTGACCAGCAGTAGCAGAACAGATGCTGTAGCAGTAGCCCAGATTTAATCATCAGTAAGGTGAACTTGACTCTGTGGCACCAGACTAGCAGCAGTGGAGCACACTTGACTCGACAGGACAGACCCCTATTAGTAAAGGGGACTCAACAATGGGACCAGAGTTGTGAAGCAGAAATAAGCAGAGGGAAGGGAGAGCCTCCTCCTAGCAACTACTTGGCCACCACTGCATCCAATTGGGTTCCTGAATGATGTTTAGGTGAGTGGAGGCCGACCCTTAACCAGTGGGGAAATTAACTAAGACTGTAGGGATGGCCATACCCCATGTAAACTATTTTGGTTTTGCCAATTTTATTTTTTATTCATATATGGAAGTACTGTTTTCCCAAATAACCTATTTTATCATTTCATTTTAAAATGACTCTGGTGTTCTGGGGAGTGGGGGAAAAAGCACCAGGAAAGGTGACCAGGGAGGTTAAATTTTAATTTCCCAGAGTCAGAGGTGGGAGTGAGGATCTAGGTGGGGGTTTGAGATGTATGTGTTGTTTATTTTAGAAAGGGTTCGCTAAACTTTTTGAATTTAGACCTCGCTGCTGATACTGACACTTGGCAGAAAGGTAACATACATGCGATTATTTCCCTTCCCTACAAGTCAGCAAAAATCTTCTTCCCAGAGAAAAGATGGTGAATTTTTGTTTACAATATGTGTGAAATCTGAAGTAGAAGGTAGGATTAGAAAATAGTAACTATACCTACAAAAGAACTGAATTATTTTTTTCTCAAACTTCCCAGAATAATTTACCTTTAATAGTAATTTACATGCTTGGAAACTTTCATCTTAAACACGGAAATAAAAATGTTCTAATGAAAGTTAAATTGCATTCTTAACTATAGCATTTGCTGCCATGAAGGTTACAGTTAAAACGTCTGCCTGTTTATACTGCACCATCTGGTTGGCTTGCTTACACTCACTTTATTTTTTATTGTGTGTTGTTATTAATGAGACTTTATATGTTATTATTTTAGTGGCTGATTTTTCGCTTTATAAAGGGAAGAGATTGCTCCTGGGCGAAATTTCATTTTATTTTAACAAATGAGTGAAACCTCCTCAAGACTGGTCCTTCTTATCTCAATATCACTCTGATATCTGAGTACATGAGTTAGGAGACTTTGTGATTCAGCAGTTTCATAGATTAGTCTTTCATTTTGAGAGACCTGAGACAGCAATTAGATTAAGTTAGGATGGCAACCTTACTATACAAGGTTTTATCCATATTATGCAACCATTGTATAGTTTAGCATATAACAGAAAGAACCAGCTAAAATAGGTTGTTACTTGACCTCACTGCCAGCTATTATCTCTTCCTTGGTCCTGTTGGTACCACAGCCTTTGCAGCACAGCTCATGGGAAATGGGCCCCTTTGCTATGATGCTATAGCAGCTGTGTTGCCATGGATACTGTAGTATCGACATGACCTCAGGACCTCAGGAGTAAAGTGGCCTTAGTTCACTATAATTTAAGGATTACTAGGTTATAATGAAATAAGGCCATTTTATTTCTGAATGAGAGCATCCACAGGATGTGTTCGTTTAGCTAAAGCCTAATGCCCTGTCCACACTAGTAAGGGTTTGCATGTGTAGATATACGAGCAAACCCTCCTAGTGGAGACACAGCTTACAGTATCAAGAGAGTGCTTTTACTTCTACAGTTTATACCAGATGCCTGAATGAAATAAGCTACAACAGCAAAAGGACTTTTTAGCAGATATAACTGTCTATACTGGAGTTTTTCCAAGAATAGTTATGTTGGTTGGAGGGGGGCGTGATTTTTTTCACATTCCTAACCTGGACAGCTATGCCATCAAACTTTTAAGTGTAGACTAGGTCTAAGAGATGGTCAGTTGAGGATACAATGACCTTTGATAGCTGCCTTTCAAATATTAACAACTCATCTTATAAACTGTATTTCAGTGTCTATTGAGTAAAGTGGTTTCTGATGGGCCATACTCAATGTTCATTGAGGAAAGTCATTTTTTGTCCGGCTGAGTAGAGTTTTCTAAAGCTGACTCTCACCCCCTCATCTCTGTTGGTTATTAAATATTACTTTATTTATTCAATCGGTCACATTGACATTGACATTACAGGTCAGGAATGGGGTGCACTGGTGAATCTGTTCAATCTAAACAGTATTATCTGCAAGTAATCTCGACGTTTGCTGCTATTCTAAACCATATTATGTGAACTAAAATTTATTCACAATCTTGGAGGAATAAGAGGAAGAAATGGGAGACCTGAAGAAGTAAACTATTACAGATATCCTAATGTCACAGAAGCCAGTAGAACAAAGATCTTCCTTATCCCATATTTAATATAAATTTTGATATAAACCTAAGGCCTCCTTCTTCTGTCAATAAATATGTGTGTGTGTGTGTATGTGTGTGTGTATATATATATATATAGTATACACACACACAGTGTCAAAAAGTTCATTGACATGTCACTTTCATTGGCCTAAAAAAGAATGAAAGACTTTTGTAGGATTATCCTGCTGAAATGAATGGTTATAAGGAGCTAGTCCAGCTGCATAGTTCTCTGTTTCTGATGTAAGGCAGCTTGCACCTATACACTTCCTAAATCCAGAGAGGGATGTTAAAGGAAGAACTCATTGCTAGTCTCAAGGTCCTCCACACCAGGGTTCAAGTCACCCTGATGCCTGTTCCTGCTGCTCAGTGACTAGGTTTACCAACTGTAACTCCTATGTATCTGCTGTATTTTTAGATGATACTCAGCACTAGAGCTGAGTGAATAATACACAATGAATAATATATTCAACAAAGTTAGCATCTTTTTTTTGCTTGCAGAATGTCTATGCATAGATTGCAAATACTTTACGTTATTTTATTAGACTAATAGTACACATTTTTAACTATAGGGTGATTATGAATGGTTCTCTATTTGCTATTTGAAATGTGATAGTTATTATTGGTCAAATAATCATATGGTATTGTTGTTGTTCCTCGATGGATAAGCATGTGTGTGATTTTGAAATTAACTTTTTATGAACGTTTGTGTTAGTAAAAGTCAACTACACAGAAGTAAATTCCAAAGCAAATTCTCTTAAAAATTGGAGTGACTCTTAAGACACTATTTTTCTTATAACCTACTGCCATAATACCTATCACATCTGAGTACTCCACATTCATCCCTATAAGGCACTACACTAGTAAGTTTTATGTTTTGTTTGTAATCACCACCATAGACAACAGTTATCCTAGCAAAGTCATTCAAGTTAAGTACAGTAATAGTGAAAAGTAAGTTTTCGTCAGCATTCATCCCTTCAAACTTTGTCATTTGTTGGGAAACCTACTCTGAATTCCATCATAGAAACCACATGAGTAATAAATTGATTCATTTTAGACTGTAGCTCAAAGCTCAATAAAAATAAATAGAAAGTCTACAAGAAAGAACATTTAAAATAAGGAAATAAAAGAGTGGATAATTTCCTTGACATTCTGTACTTTAGATGCACTTTATCTTAATTTATATATACAATCATCACAGCCTCCTAAATGACTATTGTTCTCCCTGAATTTTTAGTACAATATGCATTTTGAGTCACGCACAAACAATTCGCAAAACAAATCACATACCTCCCATGGCAGCTAGTTGCTTTTAATGAATTGGACTTCACTGGTTTCCCACTGCAGAAAAAGAAAATCAGCCTTTCCTCAAGCACAGACTGATAATATAAAAATACATTGGGGAGGATTCTGAGCGTAAACTTCCCTTTATGCATTAAAAAATTACAGACTTTCCTAGAGAAACAGAACAAATACATAAAAACTCGCTTTATAAAGGAAAAACAATCGGTCTGGCACAGACTACAGTGGATAGAATGAAGATGACTTTTTAACAAGTTAAACTCTCAGAAGGTCTGAACCTTTACTAAATCAGACATCTAGCAGAACCATTAAATGCTTGGAGAAATTTTAACTCAAATTTGCTATTTCATGCGGAATGCTAGAATGGAATTTTCAGAGTTTTGCTACAGTCGGACTAATGGCATGAGCAGTCCCATTTTAATTTGTTTAATAACTGCACAGTGACTTAAAACTTGTTACTTCCTACTTGATTTCATATATTTAACACATTAAAAATGTAGGCCTTATGAAAGTTATTACTGTTCCTTCCTAGCTCTAAGTTTTAAAAGTAGGAAATAACCCTTCCATTGCTATTTCTTGGCAGAAATGTATAACTGTGTGTATGTGCATATGCATTACTAAGTATCTGTATATGTACGTGTGTACACTATGTGCATAGAATCATAGAATATCAGGGTTGGAAGGGACCTCAGGAGGTCATCTAGTCCAACCCCCTGCTCAAAGCAGGACCAATCCCCAACTAAATTATCCCAGCCAGGGCTTTGTCAAGCCTGACCTTAAAAACCTCAAAGGAAGGAGATTCAACCACGTCCCTAGGTAACACATTCCAGTGCTTCACCACCCTCCTAGTGAAAAAGTTTTTCCTACTATCCAACTTAAACCTCCCACACTGCAACTTGAGACCATTACTCCTTGTTCTGTCAGTATGAATGGTGTGTGTATGTAGATGTATGTGAATGCATTGGACTCGGGAGAGGGAAGTATAACTAGATTATCAGTAGTGGGCCTGTCTTGTACTCTAATAATTGTACTACTGAAATGATTAATTTCTCCCCACACAGTCAGCATCTAGTTATCTCCAATGTTTTGAAACACTCTAAGGGTGTGATCCTGCAGGCTTTACTCAGGCAAATCTCTCACTAATGTCAATAAGAATTTTGCTTAAGTAAGGATTGTGAAACTCGGCCTACAATGTGCAAGGATTGTTGGCCACATGCAGCTCACAGATTGTTGAATTGTGAAAAGGTTACATTTCCTCCCAAGGAAATTTCCTTTATAGGAGAAAGAAAAGGAGTACTTGTGGCACCTTAAAGACTAACAAATTTATTTGAGCATAAGCTTTCGTGAGCTACAGCTCACTTCATTGGATGCATTCAGTGGAAAATACAGTGGGGAGATTTATATACATAGAAAACATGAAACAATGGGTGTTACCATGCACACTGTAACGAGAGTGATCACTTAAGGTGAGCTATTACCAGCAGGAGAGTGGGGTGGGGGGGTGGGAGGAGAAACCTTTTGTAGTGATAATCAAGGTGGGCCATTTCCAGCAGTTGACAAGAACGTCTGAGGAACAGTGAGTGGTGGGGGGCAGAATAAATGAGGGGAAATAGTTTTACTTTGTGTAATGACCCATCCACTCCCAGTCTCTATTCAAGCCTAAATTAATTGTATCCAGTTTGCAAATTAATTCCAATTCAGCAGTCTCCAGACCACACCACACAATCCATTGTCTACAGCCAAGCTCTACGATACAACTGCATTTGCTCCAACCCCTCAGACAGAGACAAACACCTACAAGATCTCTAGCAAGCATTCTTACAACTACAATACCCACCTGCTGAAGTGAAGAAACAGATTGACAGAGCCAGAAGACTACCCAGAAGTCACCTACTACAGGACAGGCCCAACAAAGAAAATAACAGAACGGCACTAGCCATCACTTTTAGCCCCCAACTAAAGCCTCTCCAACGCATCATCAAGGATCTACAACCCATCACTCTCACAGATATTGGGAGACAGGCCAGTCCTTGCTTACAGACAGCCTCCCAACTTGAAGCAAATACTCACCAGCAACCATACACCACACAACAGAACCACTAATCCAGGAACCTATCCTTGCAACAAAACCCATTGCCAACTGTGTCCACATATCTATTCAGGGGACACCATCATAGGGCCTAATCACATCAGCCACACTATCAGAGGCTCGTTCACCTGCACATCTACCAATGTGATATATGCCATCATGTGCCAGCAATGTCCCTCTGCGATGTACATTGGTCAAACTGGACAGTCTCTACATAAAAGAATAAATGGACACAAATCAGACGTCAAGAATTATAACATTCAAAAACCAGTCGGAGAACACTTCAATCTCTTTGGTCACTCGATTACAGACCTAAAAGTGGCAATTCTTCAACAAAAAAAAACTTCAAAAACAGTTTCCAACAAGAGACTGCTGAATTGGAATTAATTTGCAAACTGGATACAATTAACTTAGGCTTGAACAGAGAGACTGGGAGTGGATGGGTCATTACACAAAGTAAAACTATTTCCCCTCATTTATTCCTCCCCCCACCACTCACTGTTCCTCAGACGTTCTTGTCAACTGCTGGAAATAGTCCACCTTGATTATCACTACAAAAGGTTTCTCCTCCCCCACCCCCACGCTCTCCTGCTGGTAATAGCTCACCTTAAGTGATCACTCTCGTTACAGTGTGCATGGTAACACCCATTGTTTCATGTTTTCTATGTATATAAATCTCCCCACTGTATTTTCCACTGAATGCATCCGATGAAGTGATCTGTAGCTCACAAAAGCTTATGCTCAAATAAATTTGTTAGTTTCTAAGGTGCCACAAGTACTCCTTTTCTTTTTGCGAATACAGACTCACATGGCTGCTACTCTGAAACCTTTATAGGAGATTAGTGCTTGCTCAGGGCCAGGCTGATGGTTTACTAGTGGCTTTAAATGCTACTACTTAGGGGAATGACGTTCAGAATTAAACTCAGTCCCTCACTCCTTGACTGGCAAGAATAAAAAGCACTGTAGAGGAAGCCGAACTGATAATCCTCTCTCTGATACCAGAACAAATGAGCTCCACTGAAGCTAATGGAGTTACACAGAACATGTAAAACCTGTGAGCAGAAATCCAAGTCCAGGGAACTCAGACCAAGGGCAGTGGGGAACAACTCTTAATGCTATTTACACTTTGGCTGTGTGTACGCTAGCTTTTTTGCAAGAGTTTCCCACTTTTGCTAACATTGGTGCAGCTCCCATAGTGGTTCCCTCAGGTGCTCGCATTTTTAACCTCATACTGTCTTACTCCGCTTAAAGCATATTGAAACGATGTGGCAATGAATATCCTGGTAACTGCAGAAGCCTTGACGACACTAGCTCTCCCAACATTGCTACCATTGGGGAATCAGAGCCATAATAAAAAATGGTTTTTTGCAAACCCCTACTGTGGACAAGCCCTTGGGGCGGATCTATTGTGTGTACCTCTGCATGAACCACTATTCATAAAAGGTTCTGAGATGGTCATTGGGCTTTGCCCAGCTGCTGCCTCTTAACTCGGACACACGTGCTCTGGGCCCAGCATCCCCGACCTCTCCTCCTCCAAAATTGTTATTTCAATTTAGATTGTTAGATATTAAAGTACAACATATATGACCATATCATGTATTGTCCTATCCATCACTCAGCATATCTGACAAATTATCATGTCCCTTTATACAATGTTTGGCCAAATACTAAACTGAGACTCAGTAGATATACTATAGAAACTGCCTCTTCATGTAGTACTATTTCTTGCTCTTCTAATCTCTGTGTGCTTTCCCCAAGTAACTTTTTACCTTAGTTTTTCTTTATTCTGATACATTTTTCTTTCCTGAATTTAGATTGTCTATACTTTTGTAATGGCTTCTTACAAGTCTTTGAGGGGAAGGTAGTCACAACTTATCAAAGAGTCCAGCATCTGAGAAGTCATTTTCCTCCACTAGATCCCACAACTCAGATCTTAACACCTTTCTGTAATCAGAGTCCTCTATTGTCTCTGACAGAAGTTCAATAAAATTGTCTTTCTACCCACAATATTGAGAGTGTTCAACATTGTTGGAGCAGAGCGTTTTATACCTATAGCTTATCTCTACTGAAAATCCTGAACTCTCCTTCCTGCCTTATTATATGCTAGGCCCTTTGCAAAAGATAATAGTACATTTTTTGTAAATTGATAGACCGCTTCCACTCTTTTCAGCCAATTAATTTCTTTCATAATTACTGCACATTTCCTTTTTATATAAATGTATACAGTCTGACACCAAAAGGCTGAGGAACTATTACTACTCAATCTGGTATATCCACTTTTGCTGTAAATCTAAAAAAAGATTGGTTCCTTTCAATCCTTTTTCTCCTTCTTAGCCAAGTATTTTCTTACTTTAAAAGACTTCTCATGTTGTTAAACACCTCATTGCATCTCTGTTCATAATTACCAAAATCAAAGCTATTATGCAGCCTAACAATGTAAACTTCTCTGTAGTACCTGTAGCCCCAATGTGGCAAACTGGATGATGATGGCAAGAGGAACAAAGATTGTTGCACTATTCCTTTGTTGAATTGCTCCATTTCATACAGCTCTTTCAACAAATGCGGGGGAGGTTGGTGAAATCTGAAAGAGGGAAAGCAAAAAAGGTATCTAAATGCATGCTGGTGATCTATTTACAGCAGGAAGTATAAATTATACTGTGATTGACTCAAGACAGTGCAGGCAAGACTCCTACCTACCCAAAGCATCCTGCATTAAAAGAACATTTCCTTCCAACTACTACTTCTCTATTTCATCCAGATCCTTCCTTCACCTTCTGTTTTCATGCTCCTTTTTCTGTCCAAAATTTTATGCCCTTACTTTAGTACTGTTTAAGCTAATATATCCCTTCATCCACTCAGTCACTGCCTGACCATATACCATACCCTTTCTTATTTAGGGCCAGTTTGTGCTTAGACTCATGCAGGGATGCTAGGGAAAGAGGGGTGAGAGAGAGTGCAGGAACCAGCCACAACTCATATCTTGAGCTGCTAGCACACTAGGATCCAGGTACTCTAGTGACAACACTGGTACTATAACCATTAGGGCTATGGCCTTGTTCTCCTGCTCCTGTCTCCACCAAGCTTGGCCAGAGTGAGGGGGAGTACATGTTGCATCTTGCTGCTACTGTGTATTCTCCCTGAAACACTGTGCCAGCTTCTGATAAAAACTGTTTTCTACCTTCATCCTCTGTAACTGCCCTTATTTACCAGCTGCTTCTTATGTTAACGATGTTCCCTACTCTTTGTGCCATTAGCTCTCTGTTCTTGCCTCCCCTTTCACATTGATATAGTGAGTAGTTTGACAGGACTTACTATAAAGTCCTACCAGAACATGTCTTAGTGTTATCTCCTTTTAATATATACTTACAATGACAATGCAGGAAATATTGTAGAAATAAATTGCTTTCAACGTTTTGTTGTGGACACAGATACAATCATAAGGTAACGGGTACACAGAAATATTTTTGCATGCTATTATCTAAAATACCTTGAAGAAGGGGTTAAAATTAGTCATCGGTGACAGCCATCATATTATCAGTGATCAAAATGAAAGCATGACAGTCATATCCTGCTCACTTTACTCACAACAGTAGTCCCACTGAAACCAATGGGACTAATAATGTGAACAAGGAAAGCAGGATTTGACTTAAATATGCTTCATTACAGAATAGAGAACTGTTATCCATAAAAATATAAATGCTTTGTGCTTCATTGCGGTAATACTGATTTTATTCCTGATATGTATCAGCATGAGCTCAGATATGTTATTTAGAAAAATAATTTTTTTAACAAACTGCCATTCAGCTCTCCTGGCTATAATGAGTTTATATTTGTCAAATGGTTTTATGTTTAAATGAAAAGTTCATGATAAACAACCTTTCTGAACTGCAGGATACACCATCCACGGGCTGGCATGACATTCATCTTTAGCAAATAGTTTGGGAGGTAATCTATGTGGATATGAAAATGAGCACATTATTTCACTATTAACAAGTACTGCCAAGTTGAAGAAGAGGAAATGTGAGAACACCTAAGATTGTGTTTTTCCTTACTAGTTATGATACAAGGAAACTTTAAAAAAAATGTTTTAACATTAAAACTATCAACCATTTGGTCTGAATAATGATTTGTGCAGTGATGCCTTGCAACATGTTTCTATAGACCTTGTTTAATTGCAAAAACATTTATCGATTGCTCCACACTAAAGAAAATCCAAGCACAAAAGCAAAAGCTTTGGACCAAAGTCTGTTTTTTGTTGTTTTGTTTTGTCTGGCGGAGATACAAGAAGCCAAGAACAGTTTCCCTAAATACTGTGAACATTGGACTGTGAGGCAAGGTAGGTGAAAGAGGCAAGCTTTTGAGCTTACACAGAGCTCATCTTCAGGTGTCTGTGTATGCTCAAAAACTTGTCTCTTTCCCCTACAGAAGTTAGTTCAATAAAAGATATTATTGTGACACTCTGTACCTCAGAGTAGCATCCTGGAACCCCCATATTCAACGCTATCATATAATTATATGTTTTGTACAAAGTATGCCTTGTGAGGTATCACTTTACAAGGTATCACTTGATCTTTTGAACATTAATATTCTGTTGGATTGTATGTGCTGTCATTATATGTGAGGTTATGATGTACTGCTGTATATGTTACTGAAATGTGTTGCGAGAACACCCACAACCAGCCTTTCAGGTACAACGATGGAGTAGCCAGACAGTGGTTAATGGCTCATCAATACCCACCAAAGAAAGAATTCACAATCCCAGAGACTCTATGCAATGGAGACTTCTCAGAGAGAACACATATGCAATGGAGACTGACTCCCATGTCACAGCATAGATATTTCCAGCCAGCTTGAAGAAACTATAAAAGACGGGAAGTGACATCATCACTTGGCCTCTCTCCCTCCCCTCCACTCAACACCTGGAGGAATATCTGGAGGACAAAGACTTTCAATGGGGGGAGGGTGGTCCCAGGATGGAAAAGAGTCCCACCCTGTCTATTGAGGATCTGTAACCTGTTTGTACCATCTGCCAGGGTGAGACACTGCTTGATTCAAATCCTGTTTAGTTTGTAGAACTTAGACTTCAAATTTATTTTTTTTCTTAAGTAACCAACTTTGATCTCTACACTTGCTCCCTATAATCGCCTAAAAATCTATCTTTATGTAGTTAATAAATCTGTTTTATATTTTACCTAAAAGTGTGTTTTGGTTGAAGTGCTTGGGGATCTCAGCTAAGTTAACAAGGCTAGTGTGTGTCCACTCCACATTGAGGAAGTGACAAACTGGCTAATGAACTTACACTGGCCAGGCTTCTGACCAGAGCAAGACAGTACAGTTCTGGGGTGCAAGGCTGAGAAGCTGGGGGGAATTGGCTGGAGTCTCTTTACTGAAGGTTCACGAATGGTTAGGAGAGCATTCATGTAACTCAGTTGGGTGCGTCCCTGCCTGTGCCTGTGGATGGCTATACAAGTGCAGTGCCTGTCAGAGGCTTGGAGCTTGACATCAGCATCACAGTGAGAGGCAACCCAGGCTAGTAAGTTTGGGAGGGCTCAGCAGTACCTCAGTCCAGGCTGCACTCCAGGTACCCCATCACAATTATCTCACCCACCTTGTCTAATATCGTGGGACCAACATGGCTACAACAACACTGCAAACTACACAAGACAGATGCAGATACATTTGAACTCAAACCTACAACTCTAACTCACATGAGTAATTCCACTGACTATTCACCCAAGTAAAGACTACAGGATCTCACTGTTTGAAAGCTTCAGCATGTGCTCCCCAGAGCAAATATGAGGCAACCGGGAGTGTAGGAGTCCAGACATGGTCCCGACCAGTGACTATGCTCTGTTGGCACCAAGCAGGACTTCTGGGTGCATTACACGGAGGTAAAGCCTACTGCTTTAGAAAGAGTTAGGCCTAATCTTCCCTGGCTCCTGTGTAGGTGCATGAGGGTTAGGTGTGAAAAATGAAGATCTCTACATCTTCTCCACCTTCCTTATATCCTGCACAGGGGCATCTAGAAATCAGCCCTTTGAACGAGACTGGATTTTTGCATTCCCTTTTTCTGTTTGGTAAATCTAAGCAATTTAAAAAGTGCAGTGTAGACACTTCTTAACTATTTATATTTCTGTGTGAAAGTGTTCTTCAGACTATCAAATGTTATTGGTATATGCAACCCACACATATTGTCTGAAAGTTTATTTATCTGCTATATATACATATAATGCAGAGAGCCATAATAATTTGGGCAGCTGGATAATGGTGTGTTTACAGATTCATACTCAAGAAACAAAAATAAATTATATTTTTGTCATAGTACTGAATACTGTACACAATACTCTGCAAGAATAGGCACATGCTAGTTTCTATGTTAATTCTGAGGACTGCACATTATAATACAGTCAAAAGCAGCATCTTCAGAAGCTTTATTTAAGTATATTACAGTATTTCACTTAAATATGGGTAATAGCTGTTGAATTCCAGCCTTGCCAGCAGTTGGGTTATTCTGCAATTGTAGAATTTTTGTAAAGGAAGTGCAATGTTGTTGGTGTTAATAAGAATCCACTGATACACACTTTCAACCCTAACTGTTTCTTAAAGTTTTTTGTTGAAGAATATGCCTTTTTTGTCAATAAGCCTTAGGCATTCACAGCAGGGTTCTCCTTTGGCTCTCATCACATCCTAGTCTTGAGAAAAAGGGATTTGAAATCCTTTCTTCATCCCACAATTTACAGAGATTGTACCATAAAATGGGGATAATAATATTTACTTACCTACCTCTCAGGGTAACTAATGTTTATATATCATTTTGATCTATACGGAGGAAAGAATCAGTTTAAATGACATGCATCATAAAATATTAAATTGTTATGAGAGGAGCTACTGAGATCACAAATGTGTTTTTTTGCTGTACGCAGTAAGGGCTCTAGGCCCAACACATTCTGTATACCGTGCATTCCTGTCACATGTACAGTGGAAAGATTTGCAATATTCAGCTGGTTCCTCAACTGGGGAAAATTATTCTCAGATAGAGATGGTGGATCTGACTCTTAGCTCTGATAGTCTGCCTCTCCCTAAAGTCTAGAAGCCGAGATTTTCAGAAGTGACTAGTGATTCCAAGTATATTAATTTGTAGGTGCCCATCTGAGACACTATAAAGGGGCCTGATTTTCAGAGCACAGGTGCTCAGGACTTGTAGACAATCAAGTTTGGGTCTCAACAATGGAGGTACCCCAAATCAGTAAAAAGAAAAGGAGTCCTTGTGGCACCTTAGAGACTAACCAATTTATTTGAGCATGAGCTTTCGTGAGCTACAGCTCACTTCATCAGATGCATACCGTGGAAACTGCAGCAGACTTTATATATACACAGAGAATATGAAACAATACCTCCTCCCACCCCACTGTCCTGCTGGTAATAGCTTATCTAAAGTGAGCATCAGGTTAGGCCATTTCCAGCACAAATCCAGGTCAGTAGTCACTTTTGAAATTTTAGCTCTCAGTTTTTACTTTGTAGCAAGTATGAGGCAGGGGCTAGGCTGCACTTTGTCCTGAATGGATGATCTCTCATGCAGCAGCAGTGACAGAAGCAGCAGAGCACATCATGAATTCTTTCTGTAAAGCTAGAGAGTGCAGGGTTAAGGTGAGAAGAGTGGATTCCTATTGGGACCCCCCAAACACATCGTCCTCTGCTCCACCCAGTGATACCCCAAAACACACCACACCCCAAAACACATGCCCCTTCCTTGCACGATACCCCCAAACATCCCCTTCCCCACCCAGAGTGACACCTCCAACCTATACTCACCCCAAACACTCTCCTCTTGCTCACATACACTGACACACACAAAACAACCCTCTCCCACACATAGACACTATCCTGTAGTGACACCTCAATACCCCTCCCCTCACAGTGACACCCCAATACAAAACCCCTCCCATGACAACCCAAAACCCCACAACCCCTCCCACAGTGACACCCTAAAGCCCCTCCCCCACACAGATGCCCCAGAACCTCTAACTCTGCCCAACCCCTCCCCCCACAGACACCCCAAAGCCCCCTCCCTCTACACAACCCCTCCCCCATAGACACCCCCAAAGCCTCCTCCTCTACACAACCCCTCCCCCACATAGACACTCCCAAAGCTCCCTCCCTCTGCCCAACCCCTCCCCCAGACACTGCAAAGCCCCCTCCCTCTACACAACCCCTCCCCCACACAGACACCCCAATTGCCCTCTACGCAACCCTTCCCCCCATGCAGACATACCAAAGCCCCCTCCCTCTACACAACCCTTCCCCCCACGCAGACACCCCAAAGCCCCCTCCCTCTACACAACCCTACCCGCACAGACACCCCAAAGCCCCCTCCCTCTACACAACCCCTCCCCCACACAGTGACGCCCCGACTTCCCTCCACACAACCCCTCCCCCACACAGACACCCCAAAGCCCCCTCCCTCTACACAACCCCTCCCTCACACAGTGACCCCCGACTTCTCTCCACACAACCCCTCCCCCACAGACACCCCAAAACCACCTCCCTCTACACAACCCCTCCCCCACACAGTGACCCCCGACTTCCCTCCACACAACCCCTCCCCCACACAGACACCCCAAAACCCCCTCTCTCTATACAACCCCTCCCCCACAGTGACCCCCGACTTCCCTCCACAACCCCTCCCCCACACAGACACCCCAAAGCCCCCTCCCTCTATACAACCCCTCCCCCACACAGTGACGCCCCGACTTCCCTCCACACAACCCCTCCCCCACACAGACACCCCAAAGCCCCCTCCCTCTACACAACCCCTCCCCCACACAGTGACGCCCCGACTTCCCTCCACACAACCCCTCCCCCACACAGACACCCCAAAGCCCCCTCCCTCTACACAACCCCTCCCCCACACAGACACCCCAAAGCCCCCTCTCTCTACACAACCCCTCCCCCACACAGTGACCCCCAACTTCCCTCCACACAACCCCTCCCCCACACAGACACCCAACCCCCCCTCCCTCTATACAACCCCTCCCCCACACAGTGACCCCCGACTTCCCTCCACAACCCCTCCCCCACACAGACACCCCAAAGTCCCCTCCCTCTACACAACCCCTCCCCCACAGTGACCCCCCGACTTCCCTCCACACAATCCCTCCCCCACACAGACACCCCAAAGCCCCCTCCCTCTACACAACCCCTCCCCCACACAGTGATGCCCCGACTTCCCTCCACACAACCCCTCCCCCACACAGACACCCCAAAGCCCCCTCCCTCTACACAACCCCTCCCCCACACAGACACCCCAAAACCACCTCACTCTACACAACCCCTCCCCCATACAGTGACCCCCAACTTCCCTCCACACAACCCCTCCCCCACACAGACACCCCAAAGCCCCCTCCCACTACACAACCCCTCCCCCACACAGTGACCCCCGACTTCCCTCCACACAACCCCTCCCCCACACAGACACCACAAAACCACCTCACTCTACACAACCCCTCCCCCATACAGTGACCCCCAACTTCCCTCCACACAACCCCTCCCCCACACAGACACCCCAAAGCCCCCTCCCTCTACACAACCCCTCCCCCACAGTGACCCCCCTGACTTCCCTCCACACAATCGCTCCCCCACACAGACACCCCAAAACCCCCTCCCTCTACACAACCCCTCCCTCACACAGTGACCCCCGACTTCCCTCCACACAACCCCTCCCCCACACAGACACCCCAAAGCCCCCTCCCTCTACACAACCCCTCCCTCACACAGTGACCCCCGACTTCCCTCCACACAACCCCTCCCCCACACAGACACCCCAAAGCCCCCTCCCTCTACACAACCCCTCCCCCACACAGTGACCCCCGACTTCCCTCCACACAATCCCTCCCCCACACAGTGACCCCCGACTTCCCTCCACACAACCCCTCCCCCCCCCCAGACACGCCGACTTCCCCCCACATCACCGCCAGCCGGGCGGGGCGGCGGCGGCTCCTCCCCCGGCTCGGGGCAGCTCACGTGGCCCGGCGAAGATGGCGTCTCCCGCGGCAGCTCAGGCCGGGGCCGCGCTGCGGGGGCTGGCCCGCCGCTCCGCCCTGCTGAGGGGCAGTTTCCCGGTGAGTGCGCCCGGCTCCCTCCGCCCGCCCCGGGCTGCTCAGGGACGGGGGGCAGCTCAATGAGGGACCCCCCCCGTCCCTCTCCTTGGGGGGGGGCGCTGATCAACGAAGCCCCCCCCTCCGCACTGTCTCCCTCTCTCCGGGGGGGGGGTCAGTCAGTGGGGGCCCCCCCGCCCCCACTCCTGGCCCCTTGCCACGGTGGGTGCTTAATGCGTGCCCATCAGACCACCCTGCCGCGGCAACTCTGCGGAGCGCTGTCTGTTCGTACCTGCCGACTGCCTTTTCCACTTCGTGCACCTGACGAAGTGGGTTTTAGCCCACGAAAGCTTAAGCCCAAATAAATGGGTTAGTCTGGAAGGTGCCACAAGGACGCCTCGTTGTTTTTACTGATACAGACTAACATGGCTACCCCGCCGAAATCTGCAAAGTTCGCAAGCCTCCGATTTCGGGCAGCGCTCCTGCTTTTTCTGGTCTCCCCTGCTGTGCTGTCAGAGGCAGCCCTAGTCCTGAAGTCAAGGACAGTCGCCTCATATGAGGGGCGCACAGACATGCTAGTAACCTAATGATGGCACTGAGGTTATCGGATGTTTGGGGTTATGCCCTTACAGCAAATGAGGGATGTGCCGGATTTGTCAAAAATATACAAAAACCAGGTACCTCCAGTGAGCACAGCTACTCTGAAACTTATTTTTAGTAATGTTATCATGCCTGGGATGGTGGAATAAAAATGAAATGGAAGACCACCAGATTTACCCTTGGTGCTCTTTGTTCTAGGAGTACAAATCCTGTAGGCTTCTGTGGGAGTTGCTCTTGTATAACTAAGGGAACTGCTGGGTCTGTGATGTCCAGGGCACGCTAGTTTACCTGAGAAGGTCAGTAATTGACCTGCATGCCATAACTTTGTGAGTCTTAGTGGCGTTATGAAACAATTAATGAACTTTTTCATATAGCCTTTAAATTAGGCAAAACTTCCCTGTAAATTAATGGGAGTTTGGTGTTCACCGGGACTGCAGGATCAGGCTCAGGGTGTATAGTAATAGTCATGGGGATAAAATTAGACACACATTGTAGACACTTACAGTATCATTAGCAGCCAACTGCTTTATTTTTCCTTTTTATCAGGTCAGCAGCTGCACAGATATTTGCTTTGGTCCATGCTTCAGAGTATAAGTATTTTCCCAGTAGCAATGCCCTCTAGAGCTAACAAAGCATGTTTCCAGTCCTGTTCTGCTCTGCAGGTGTCATTCCTGGTAGTACAGTATTATGTGAGTTTTATTTCAGATAAAGTACATTGTTGATCCTGACATCACTTAATGGAAAAGAAATACAATGTGTAATCCATACAAATTGCACCGGCAGATGCCTGCACCTGTCTGAAGCTGTATAGACTTCAGTAGGGCTTAGTGGTGGGTGCAGAGATCTGTTCATGTGTATCGGTTTGAACAGTAAGACCCAGATCCATAAATGTATTTGAACTCTTAACTTCCATTAATTTCAAGGGAGGTTGGAAGCTTAAATACCTTTTGAGGATCTAGGTCTTTATGCCCAACCTTGTAAACACTTACCGCAGGTGTTAGGGCTCAGTTCTATGAGTGGTCCCACAGAAATTAATAGAATTATTCACAGTAGTAAGCACTAGGTCGAATAGCGTTTGCAAGAATGGGGCCAAAATGAGATACAGTGCCTTCAGATAAAAAACAATGTGGAGTTTGGTGGCACCTTAAAGATTAACAGATTTATTTGGGCATAAGCTTTCATGGGTAAAAAATCCACTTCTTCAGATGCATCTTCTTTTTTACCCATGAAAGCTTATGCCCAAATAAATCTGTTAGTCTTTAAGGTGCCACTGGACTCCACGTTGTTTTTCTGGATACAGACTAACACAGTTACCTCTGAAGCCATCCGGGTATCTGATGTGTATGTTCAGTGTCTTGCGCAATGTGGCTTCAATATTGATCAGGGCCTCTGCATATTATTGTAATAGAAATAAAGAACAGTGATTATAAAGGTTTTTAGTCCATTTCTTCCATGATTCCCCACATTTAGCTTCTAATTCATTAAAACATGTCTATAGGCCCCAGTCCTTCAACCACTTGTGTGTAACCTTTAACTACTGTGAATAGTTTCACTGATTTTGATGACACTACGCAGGTAGTAAAGTTAAGTGTTTGCTAAAGTGTTTGCTGGACTGGGGCCTTAATTTGTACACTTTGTGTGTAGAAGCAAGGACTGTGTAGGCCCCTCTTGCTGTCTGAGATAGAGCTCTCTGTTGTCATAGTATCCTTTTGTGAGTATATTTGTACTGGAATTTAGCTCACTCCCCTGTAATCTTGGTGATTTATTTGCAGAAATGCTTTTTGTCTCGAATGAGTGTTGCGTGCTATACAAAAATGATGGATTTTTTCCTGTTGCCAAAACTGACTGCACTGGTCATTATTGTATTGAAACAGAGAAGTCATTTGAATGAATGTGGGTGGTACTGACTTTGAAATCTTCAAGAACAAACACATTCCTCTATAAAACTTAATTTTAAAAGAGCAGTATATAGTACTTAGTCTGGTCTTTTGTCATAGTTCCAGGTTTCAGAAATGGTATTGCATAGTTTTCCCAATAAAAGGAAACTACAAAACATTTCTTACACTTTAACTTTTTGTTGGTTGTTACATTTTTACGGGTGTTAGAGTAAATTTTGTAGCCTGATTCCTAACTTCTTTTCTCTTATATTTTTAATAAATTATGCAATGGTTCCTGCTTACAGAGATTATATCTTATCAAGTCCTTCAGGAAAAATAAGACATGGATTTCAGTTGTCCACAGTGTCCCTGTACAAGAGAATGCATGCCCACTCTTCTTGGAGCAATATTTATAAAGCTCTGAAAAACACGCTAGAGACCATTCTGTGACAGAATTCAGTGGGCCTGCAAGATTGAAGTCTCCTCTTTTCTTGAAGGGGAGTTGGGTCCTCTGGGAGTATAGGGTGTTTTCAAAATAGTCTCAGAAACAGTAAACTAAATTTCAGCAATGAATATAAACAACGAATAACTGAGACTGGATTATTACAAAGTGCTCAAGGCAATTCTTCAGCCTTCTAGTGCAAAGTATATACTATGTGGCATATGTGTCTAGAAGAGCATTATGAATCCTTATTCTCAGGCTCAGTGAACGTGGAGAATCCCCTTCAATGGTATAATCTTGTCACATCTCCAGGAAGGACTCCCTCTTTCATGTCTCATTGAAAATGTCAAATCATGATTTAGTGACAGGAATCACCTGTAAAAACTTGCCAATTGCCTTAGCAAAATTAGCAAGTTTTTAAGGGTAGCCACTGAAAATCCATATAAAATCTTCCATCATTTCTGCAAATGGAGAAAACTTTCCAACCAGCATAGTAGTATCTGAGGGTGATATTGATCCAAATAAAATTCATGTTCTGCCATACTACAAATGGATATATTAAAAATAAATTATAGTCCAAAACCAGAATTCTCACACTTTTCCTCACGGGTCTTTAGCTTCATGTAAATTATTTAAACCTTTCTTGGAGAATCAGACTATACTTCAGTTTGACTCTTTGTAGATGACAGATTTGCCCTTGAGCTCTAGTTGTATTATGTCCAGAGGGCCTTGAACCCTGCAGGCATGTAGTGCATGAAAAGCTTGCAGATTTTCATGGATTTCTTTGTAAAAAAACAAAATGTGGAGCAAACCTTTGGCCCATTCCTCCTGTGCTAATTTACAGATACATGACAGTTCCATTGGACATTATGATAAATCTGTTATGATATGGGGAAGCAGTGGTCATTACTGCAAAAATAATGTTTTTTCCCAAGTCAGATAATGTCAGTTGGGAAATCTAACCTCAGGTAGGCCCTGATCTTGCAAGTAATTCCATGCAGATGGACCCTTGTGCTTTTAAGACAGTGGGACTCTGTGCTGGTGACCACAGCTTTATTTAAAGGCAAAAAAACTTTGCCATTCATTTACTTTCTATTCTGCTTCTATTGAGCACTTTTCAGACTGTCTTTTAGGTATCTAGTAGAGCGTGTGTGAGTGAGAGACAAAGCCAGGTGGATAGACCATTGCAGTGGGAGCTGAGAGGGACTTCTGGGTACTCATTCTGACTGTGCCACTCTGAGGATAAGGGGACACATCCTCCCTACCTTAATTTCCAACCAGTTCACCTAAACAAATGTCACCTCACATCGGTATAGTTTGAATTAATTAGCAGTTTGTAAAGCCTAGTATAAGAATAACTATTGGTACCAATCTGCTTCTAATGTACTGTTTATAGCTGTGGGTAGACACAGTCTCTGGAGAATTAGTATTCATTTGTAAGAACAACTTGGTGCTCTTGGAAAGAGTTCTTGTATTGTGTAGGTATCAAAGTCACTTTCCTCCTATCACCTTGTTTTTACGGTATATGTTATATAGTAACATATTTGGTAATATTCTGCCATATCCTTGCAAAACAGTGGGTCAGCAGAAAATTTTGTTTAACCTCATTTAATTCTGTTGTCTACCAAATGACCTGCAGAACAGATGTCATGAAGAATGCTTAGGAGTTTGAGCCTGGGTCCTTAATAACCACAGTCTCCTTATATACTCATTTCTCTTTATACCCTTCTCCTTTCCTTTTTTTAGAGGGTTGACTGTCATAGTGAATTGTTGATTCCTTTGCCTTTTAGGGATGCCATTTTGTTAAATCCAGCTCATTGTTTAGTACAGTTTTGTGGTTACTTAACCAAACTCCTGCTGAGTGTCTGACCACGCCTTCAGTTGACTCTCTGAGTGCATTGTTCCCTCAGGCATCCCAATCTCTTTTTTGTAGCTTCAAGCATATACATCGCAGCTTTGAGCATATACCCTAAGGAACTACTCCAGCAAATCCACTTCTTTAATATGCTCTGTTGAAGAAGCAAGCTTCTAGCCATCTGCTGAACCCGTTTATCTGTACTGTCATCTTTTTTACACTAAGTTCTTTAATAAAATGTGGGGCTTCGTGATATAAGTGTGACTGGTCATGACAGTAACTTAGAAACTGGTAATTATGCACTGATCCATAGTTAATATTGATTCAATTAAAAATCAGATCAATAGTTTTGAGGCTTGGAGTTATGGGATGCAATTAAGTAGAGGAAAACTTTAGATTGAATATTGAAGTATTTTCTAACAGTGGAGTTTACTAGACTGTTGCACAGGAAATGTTGGTACTCCAATGGCTTGTGCCATTTAAAAAAAGAGATTGGACAAAGCACTGAACACATACCGTAGGCAGAAATCCTTCCTTGGCCTGACGATGTACATGATGACCTGAAGCCTTCTCTTATCTATTTTCTGATTTATCCTGCTGCTGCTGACATAGTCTCACATAGCAGCCAAATATTGTTGATTGTGTAAAGGGAGAATTCAGAAAAGTTACAGATGGTAACGATAACATCTTTATACACACAAACATTTATTTGTAAGGACAGATTTATTTTACATTGTTAATCCCATTATATGCTGATTCAGAGAACAAAATATGTTCAGTAAATATAGGCTTGTGAATATCACCTTTATCCACAGGGGAATTATCAGCTTTCTATTTGGTTGATTTTCTCTCTCTCTCTGCTTGCCCATAGACTTCTTAAACAGCAACAGTGCTCCATCTTCAACATATTGAATTAGGTTTTGTTTCTTTTTGTCTGTCTGTCTGGTGACCTGACAACTTATAAGTCACTGTCTGAAGAAATCATAATATTGTGGTTACACATGTCCTCAGTGTTGGGTGGATGCATAGTGGACTTTGTCTTAAAGCAACTCTTTTAATTTATGTAAAGTTCCCTTTTTAATATCTTGGGGTCCATAGATAATATGGTGTATTTAATGGTTCTGTGACAAATTCTTATAGAAATATAAAGCCCCTGATAGTAAGTCAGCATTCAAAATTATGACTGTTCTGTGAATGTGAAGTGTTAAAATTGTTGCTCTGAAAGTCATATATTCATTTGTGTATATTGCATGAAGCACACTCTTTAGGTTTTACTTAATTTGAGTAGTACTGATTATTGATTGGCATTGGAAAACACAGTAATTTAAACATTCGCCTCTACCCTCTGTATCCTGCATAATTAATAGTTCAGGTTTAGTTTTTTTCTTTTCATAATATAAAGGTATGGATTCTTGCTGTCTACCAGTGAAGGACCAAAGGTTATATACAAGTTCTTATCAGCTAAATGAGGTTGTACAAGCTGCATTGTAAATGTTGCAATTTTCCTGTGTGCTTTGTTGCTCTGCAAAATGAATGTGACTTTTTATATAGTGCCCATGCAATTTAAGTTAATAAAGCTGAGATTCATCTTAAAGGTGGTGTAGTAGATGGAATGCTGACCTGCAGAATTCAGTGGACCTTAAATTAGGTCCTTGTCCCAAACTGAATTAGGTTTTTATGATTAAACTGTACGTGGAAGAGTTTCATTTGTCTGAAAATGAATGAATAAATTGAGAATATCAGTAACAGCAATTTTAAAAAATACCGATTTATATAAAAAGAAAAGGAGGACTTGTGGTACCTTAGAGACTAACAAATTTATTTGAGCATGTTAGTCTCTAAGGTGCCACAAGTACTCCTTTTCTTTCTGCGAATACAGACTAACACGGCTGCTACTCTGAAACCCATTTATATGTTATGTATTCAGAATACTTTAGGAACAATAAGGAAGCTCTTGGGAATAAAAACTGGCCAAGATGAAAAATGGGAAGGTATTACAAGAACAGGTAAACTCGGGGGGGAAAAATGAGGTAAACGCTAAAAAACGTTTTGTTTTTTTTTCAAAAAAACCCCACACCTCTAAAAAAACTCTTAAAAAAAAAAGAAAAGAAAAAAAATCTCAATTTGTGTTGCTGAAAATTTTTTTACCAATGGAACATTTCATTACTCTTTTAGGTCTTCCTCTAAGGGGTCCAAAGACTAAAGTATAGTTAAATGGCTGCCAGGAAGGCAGTTACTACTTAACAAAAAAATAAAACAGCTCCTGATACACTGTATTGGCATGAAAGAGTCTGGTAAAGGAAAAATATACAAGTGCAAGGCAGAGGTGAAAGTACCATGAGAGTGACTTTGGAATTATGAACAAAATATTCAATTCACACTAACATATCACTTGCTGTAATTTTTAGATATATGTTATAGCTGTAACCAAAGCTATGCAGGAAAAGCCATTTGCAGTGCACAACAAGAAATTGTATTGGTCTCACAAACCCCAGGGATGGTGATTCATATTCTTGAGTGCCATCTAAGTTTAATCATTTATTTATATATATATGTAGACGTCTCTTTTTATAGACCATTCCTATAATAATGAGCAAACTGAGACAGAGGTTAAGTGACTTGCTTGGCGCCACAGATGTAGTTGGGGCTAGAGCTGGGTTGAGCGTTCAGGAGTTCCTGACTCCCACTCCATTCCTCAAATACAGAACGTGAGTGGCTCCCCCTCACTCCCGTTTTTCAAATGTCCAATATGAAACTGGTTTGAAGACTATTGGCCGGTTACTGATTCAGCTATTGGTAGATGAGCCAATGTTCTCACTCCTCTATTCATTCTGTACTGTCTCTTACGTGAAGTTGGTGTGGGTTGGCATTGGCTTTGCAAGTGACCTGTCACTTAGTGCCTCATTAATGTTGTCAGCTGTCAGGTAAGTAGTGTGTTTAGCTATTGGAAGAGCATACTTCTGATGAAGGATTGCTTTCCCTTACTCCCTCAGCTCACTGATTAGCTTTTATTGAATGAACTTCCCTAGGTCTAAATGTCTCAATCATTTCAAATGGCTAAGCATATGCAGTGAATGTGCCTGCATTTCCAGGAAGCAAGATTGCTTTGTCTTAAAGATGACTTAAAAATAAATTTATTTTTCTGGGTGTTTGATCAGTGATGCTGGAAATGTAGAAATTCACTTTAAGGTCAAAGTCTCTGATGATGAAGAGATAACACTCTTTGTCAGAAGGTGGGAATGAGTGACAGGATGGATCATTGATGATTAACTGTTCTGTTCATTCCCTCTGAAGCATGCGGCATTGGCCACTGTCAGAAGACAGGATACTATTGGGCTAGATGGACCTTTGGTTTGACTCGGTATGGCCCTTCTTATGTTCTTAACACTGCTTATAGTGTCCCAGACCCTTGCTTTGGGATTTGATGATGGCAGCAGTGTAAATTTCCATCATGTGGTTTTCCAGTACCCAACATGACTAATTGAGAAATACTGGTAAAAAGTGACCTGCCATAGGTGGAAAAAGATACTTGTAACATTTGGTCCCCTATTCCAGCCACACCAGTATCTGTTTGGCACTTATTTAAGGGCTTGCCTCAATGGAATATTATTTGACTTTTCAGTTTCTCTCCAACTGCCTGACCCAGGAAATCAGAAGGTTGTATTCCTTCATGGGTGTACCATGGTGACTTGAGCTCATTTCACTCTAGTCTGTGGAAACTGTCTACTCTGATACTTCACAAAAGGGAGCTATGTAAACCCACCTGGGATTAGTAAAGTAAACTGTCTTTCATGTCAAGGTACACATTGGACAATTCTGTTTATATCTTATGTTTTCCTCTAATTCTCATATCTCTTTCTATTACTATGCATATTTGCATCTTTATTGTTTAAAAATGTGCTGCTGGCTGCTCAAAATCATAATCCACTGTGGTGATGTGACTGGATACCATAAAGATTATTAGTATGAGACTTCAAGTAATACAGAATAGGAGCAGAAAATTTCTTAAAACAGTGATTCCATTTTATGCTTGATTCCCTAGTAAACACAAGAGAATACAGGCAAATATTGGCCAGACTGTTTCTAAATTGAATGTTTATCTAAGTTTTCCATAAAGTGTCAATGACTCCTGTCACCATGCCTTTGTGGGTCACAACTGAGAATACCAATTTCAGGACAAATTGTTGAGAGTAAGGGTGGACAAACCCCAAAACTGGTGGTTATTCTCCCTATAAGATATACCAGACCAGCAACAAAAGTAAACTTCTGTTTCACCACACTGGTTAACAAGAAGTCAGAAAAGCAGTCTCCTTAGACATTCCAGTCCTAGATTCAATACCCAGGCACTAGACTTAAAGATGGGTGGTTATTAAAACCACTGTCGTCAAACCAAAAGGTTCTTCTGCTCCCAAAGGACCACCCAGGTCAATATACAATTCAGATCTGATCCAATAATCACGCTGTTGCCAATCCTTTAGAATCTAAAATTTAAAGAAAAGAAAAAAAGAAAGAAAGGTGAGAGTTAAAATTGGTTAAAGGAATCAAATACATACAATAAATGAAAAGTTCTTGATTCAGGCTTGTAGCAGCGTTGGGATAAACTACTGGCGTAAGTCAAGTCTCTGTTTGCTTCCAAATCGTTGGAAGATCCTCAGTCCCTTGGTTAGAATGCTCCCAGTAGTATAAGTTCATAGTCCAGAGGCTTGAGCAGAAAAGAGGCAAAATGGAGATGTTTCCAGGGCCTTTTATAGCTTCTGCCATATGGAGGGAAATACATTGTTTCAAACAAAGCCCTCAGGACAGCTAGTGGAAAATGACAGGTAGCAAGATGGTGGGTGTTGTCACATGGTCAAGGCACATGTTCATGCATGATTTCACTTAGTCACAGCAGAGGGCATTACCTATTCTATGTTGTTCACATGAAAGTCCATCAGGCGTCGATGGGCGTCTTCCATGGTCCATTGTGAGTTAAGCCGCTTAATTTGATGAGCCACTTAATTTGAATAGTCCCTTTAAGATACGCAGGCTAAATACTTTATGGGTGTTACCCCCGGAGAAAATGTATTTGAAATACAGGTATAGAGCCAATGCTCATAACTTCAAATACAAAAATGATACATGTATACCAATAGCGTAATCTTATTCAGGAAATCATAACCTTTCCATAGACACCTTACTTGACAACCTTTGTACAAGATTTGTTCCAATTATATAATCTCATATTTTAATCAGATAATGTCACAAATCCTTAACAGACTTTTAAGAAATATATTCTCTAATGTACAGCAGTATTGAAAAGCTTCGTTGATAAAATGATTACTTGAGTTAGAAATTCAGAAGCACTTCTGACCAGCTCATTGGTCATGACTTGGGTTTCTTAAGAATTCAGAAAGTTTAAATTAGGATGAAGTAAGTATACTGAAAATTCATAGGAAAGCATAGTCTGAACATCATAAATATTTTATCTTTTTGTAGGTTGTAAAACAGCCTTAGATTTTCTTTTTCTGCTGGCTGTATTAAATATGCAAAGCATTTTTTCAATGTTATATTTTGCATAAAAATGTAATTTTTACATTGTAGAAAAATTATGAAGTTAAACATTTTATAAGATGAGAGCAAAAATATTAAATTTCCCCTTAAGATATTTAAAATAAAAGGAACATTTCTAATTTATGTGGAGAAGATATTTCATTTCACTCTTTCAGTTAGTAATGCATATCACCAACAATCATTTCTTTGCAAAGGCAGGGAACATATTAGAGTATTTTCTGCAACTGATTACACAGTTGTATATTGCAGTCTATTTTCAATAGATACTTCAAAGCCCTTATTTTTAGGTCCAGGAAAGCTACCTTTCCTAAAGCTTTGAAGTTTAAATAAGCAAAATGGCCATAATTTGGCTAAAATTAATTACTAATGGAAAACAGTGCTATTGATAGCTAGTCCATTGACAAAATACAATTGAATCCAAATTTTTATTACGCATACATTTTATCCAAAAAATAGGCTTATTTAAAAGCAATGAAAATTGGGTCCAGAAATGTGAAGGTGCTCTGAGCGCCTTTGAGTTGTAAGCATGTGGATGCTCAATAAACATTCTGAGTACTGATTTATTATGTTGAAGTTTTGTAAATCCTGAAGTTTGTTTAAAAACTGTCATAACGGTTTATTTCGCAAATGTTTTCTGATTTAATCTGGTTGTGTGACACTAAGCAAGACAAGGTGGGTGAGGTAATATCTTTTACTGGGCTAACTTCTGTTGGAGAAAGAGACAAGCTTTCAAGCTTACACAGAGCTCTTCTTCAGGTCCGGAAAACTTACTCCAGGCTTGGTCTAGGAGCTTATGTTGGTATAACTATGTCGCTCAGGGGTGTGGAAAATCCATCCCCCTGAGCAATATAGTTATGCCGACCTAACCCCTGGTGTAGACAGCACTATGTTGAAGGGAGGGCTTCTCCCGTTGACATAGCTACCATCTCTCGGGGAGGTGGAGTATGAGAGACATTTCCTGTTGGGTAGCATCTTCATTAAGCTCTATAGTAGGACAACTGCACCACTATAAGTGTAGACAAGCCCTCAGAGCTAAATACAAGCTAAATAAACAGATTATTTAACAAAAGTAGTTAACGCCTTTTAAGGGACCATTCAAGGTGAAGTGGCCTGTTAACACCCCTCCAGTCATAGGGAGGAAAGGAAGGGGTGGGGGAAGCAGCTGGCTGAGGGGGAGGAGTTAGATTGTTGCAATAAGCCATAATTCCAGTGTCTCTGTTCAGTCTATGGTTTTTAGTGGCTAGTAAAATTATGCATTTAAGCTCCCAGACGCCTCTTTTGAAAGTGTTTGTGTCGGTTTCCTTGGCGAATGAGCACTCACAGGAAGGGTGACCATATTTCTCAAAGTGAAAACGGGACACCGTGCGAGGCTGGCCCAAACCACTTGGTGTTGTTGCTGGCCTAAGGTGCACCCCACCCTCCTGTCCAGGGCCGCCGTTGCTGCTGGCTTCCCCTCCCGAACGTTCCTCTGCACCCCACTTTTTTATCCAAACTGGCCATTTGTCCCGTTTTGCTCTTGCCAACTGATCATACAAAATTACGTCGTTAAAACTACATTGCTCAGGGGGTGTGAAAAATCAACAACCTTGAGTGATGCAGGTATTCTGACCTAACCCCTGGTGTAGATGGAGCTATGTTGATGGGAGGGTTTCTCTCGTCGATAAAGCTACCACCTGTTCCCAGGGCAGTTGGAAGAGCACAGGAGGGCGCCAGGCTATGGTGTGAAAGTTCTGTTTGTTTCTCCTTGATGAAACCCCCCGCCCCTTGGTTCACTCTACTTCCCTGTAAGCTAACCACCCTCCCCTCCTCACTTCAATCACCGCTTCCAGAGACAATAAAGTCATTGTTGCTTCACATTCATGCATTCTTTATTAATTCATCACACAAATAGGTGGATAACTGCCCAGGTAGCCTGGGAGGGGTGGTGGAGGAGAGAAGCACCGGGAGGGGTGGTAGAGGAGGGAAGGACAAGGCCACACAGCTCTTTAAAAGTTTAAAACTTTAAAACTTATTGAATGCCTGCCTTCTGTTGCTTGGGCAATCCTCGGGGGTGGAGTGGCTGGGTGGCCAGAGGCCGCCGCACCGCGTTCTTGGGCGTCTGGGTGAGGAGCCTATGGAACTTGGTGGAGGAGGGCGGTTGGTTACACAGGGGCTGGAGCGGCAGTCTGTGCTCCAGCTGCCTTTTCTGCAGCTCATCCATATGCCGGAGCATATTAGTTTGATCCTCCAGCAGCCTCAGCATTGAGTCCTGCCTCCTCTCATCACGCTGCCGCCACCTTTCAGCTTCAGCCCTCTCTTCAGACTGCCACTTACTCTCTTCAGCCCGCCACCTCTCCTCCTGGTCATTTTGTGCTTTCCTGCACTCTGACATTGTCTGCCTCCACGCATTCGTCTGTGCTCTGTCAGTGTGGGAGGTCAGCATGATCTCAGAGAACGTTTCATCGTGAGTGCGTTTTTTTCGCCTTCTAATCTTCACTAGCCTCTGGGAAGGAAAAGATCTTGTGATCCTTGAAACGCGTGCAGCTGGTGGAGGGGAAAAAAAAGGGGACCCTCCCTGCTGAACATACACCAAACTACATTATTGCTAAGAGTGAAAGGGTCAGACTAGGGAACAATCAGTTTGCAATCAGACTGATTATAAAAGACCAAGAAGGAGCACTTGGCAAAATCAGTTCTAGGGCATATAGCAGGACAGAGAGGGACGAAAAATGGTCCTGAAACCTTGAAGTTAAAATGTTTGTTGTAGTATAGTGGTTCTCAAACTGGGGGTCGGGACCCCTCAGGGGTTCATGAGGTTCTTACGTGGGGGGAGTCACAAACTGTCAGCCTCCACCCCGAATCGCGCTTCACCTCCAGCATTTATAATGGTGTTAAATATATAAAAAGGTGTCTTTAATTTAGAAGCGGGGGTGGGAGGCACTCAGAGGCTTTCTATGTGAAAAGGGTCACCAGTACAAAAGTTTGAGAACCGCTGTTTTAGTAGGTTTCAGAGTAACAGCCGTGTTAGTCTGTATTCGCAAAAAGAAAAGGAGGACTTGTGGCACCTTAGAGACTAACCAATTTATTTGAGCATAAGCTTTCGTGAGCTACAGCTCACTTCATCGGATGCATACTGTGGAAACTGCAGAAGACATTATATACACAGAGACCATGAAACAATACCTCCTCCCACCCCGCTCTCCTGCTGGTAATAGCTTATCTAAAGTGATCACTCTCCTTACAATGTGTATGATAATCAAGTCGGGCCATTTCCAGCACAGATCCAGGTTTTCTCACCCCCCCCCCCTTTTTTTCCAAAAACCACACACACAGAAGCTCACTCTCCTGCTGGTAATAGCTTATCCAAAGTGACCACTCTCCTTACAAAGTACATGATAATCAAGGTGGGCCATTTCCAGCACAAATCCAGGTTTTCTCACCCCCCCCACCCCCATACACACACAAACTCACTCTCCTGCTGGTAACAGCCCATCCAAAGCGACCACTCTCCCCACAATGTGCACGATAATCAAGGTGGGCCATTTCCAGCACAAATCCAGGTCTTCTCAAACCCCCCCCCCCACACACACACAAACTCACTCTTCTGCTGGTAATAGCTCATCCAAACTGACCACTCTCCTTACAATGTGTAGGATAATCAAGGTGGGCCATTTCCAGCATAAATCCAAGTTTAACCAGAACGTCTGGGGGGGTTAGGAAAAAAAAGGGGAAATAGGCTACCTTGTATAATGACTTAGCCACTCCCAGTCTCTATTTAAGCCTAAATTAATAGTATCCAATTTGCAAATGAATTCCAATTCAGCAGTTTCTCGCTGGAGTCTGGATTTGAAGTTTTTTTGTTGTAAGATAGCGACCTTCATGTCTGTAATTGCGTGACCAGAGAGATTGAAGTGTTCTCCGACTGGTAAAAGAATACGTAAAAGAATAAATGGACACAAATCAGATGTCAAGAATTATAACATTCATAAACCAGTCGGAGAACACTTCAATCTCTCTGGTCACGCAATTACAGACATGAAGGTCGCTATCTTACAACAAAAAAACTTCAAATCCAGACTCCAGCGAGAAACTGCTGAATTGGAATTCATTTGCAAATTGGATACTATTAATTTAGGCTTAAATAGAGACTGGGAGTGGCTAAGTCATTATACAAGGTAGCCTATTTCCCCTTTTTTTTCCTAATCCCCCCAGACGTTCTGGTTGAACTTGGATTTATGCTGGAAATGGCCCACCTTGATTATTGTGCACATTGTGGGGAGAGTGGTCGCTTTGGATGGGCTGTTACCAGCAGGAGAGTGAGTTTGTGTGTGTATGGGGGTGGGGGGGGTGAGAAAACCTGGATTTGTGCTGGAAATGGCCCACCTTGATTTTCATACACATTGTAAAGAGAGTGGTCACTTTGGATGGGCTATTACCAGCACGAGAGTGAGTTTGTGCGTGGAGGGGCGGAGGGTGAGAAAACCTGGATTTGTGCTGGAAATGGCCCGACTTGATTATCATACACATTGTAAGGAGAGTGATCACTTTAGATAAGCTATTACCAGCAGGAGAGTGGGGTGGGAGGAGGTATTGTTTCATGGTCTCTGTGTATATAATGTCTTCTGAAGTTTCCACAGTATGCATCCGATGAAGTGAGCTGTAGCTCACGAAAGCTTATGCTCAAATAAATTGGTTAGTCTCTAAGGTGCCACAAGTACTCCTTTTCTTTTTACTGTTTTAGTAGGTAACTGGCAAAGATCAGTTAAAAGTGGTAAGTGTGGTGTGTTTGTTTTTGTATAAATAAGGATTGTGAATGCTCCCCTTGCTGCCACAAGCTTCATTTCCTTTAGATATTTGCAAATTTTCCTGCATTTCTAATGGCAGCAGCTTGGAATATTCAAGTTATAAAGCGTATCAATGTTTCTGAAACATTTTGGAAAACTGGGGAGTTGCACTGTGTGTGATGCTATGGCTCAGGATTTGAGAAATGCTCTCTCCAGTGGCTAATAGGAAGTTTTCCTGGGCAAGAACTGGCCCCTTCTGAAAATCCTAAGTTTCCTTTATCTTCACAACCATACAGGATTTTTTTAAAATTTTCAGAGTGTGAACCGAATGTAAACCAATTCAGTGCTGTCTTCCAGACCCTCCTCTGCTGCTCTAGTTGCCTCTACTTATTCATAGATTCATAGATACTAAGGTCAGAAGGGACCGTTATGATCATCTAGTCTGACCTTCTGCACAATGCAGGCCACAGAATCTCACCCACCCACTCCTGCGAAAAACCTCACCTATGTCTGAGCTACTGAAGTCCTTAAATCGTGATTTAAAGACTTCAAGGAGCAGAGAATCCTCCAGCAAGTGACCCATGCCCCATGCTACAGAGGAAGGTGAAAAACCTCCAGGGCCTCTGCCAATCTGCCCTGGAGGAAAGTTCCTTCCAGACCCCAAATATGGCCATCAGCTAAACCCTGAGCATATGATGCTTCTATTTCAAATCCAGTTTTACTCTGCTGCTGCTTGGGAAAGCTTTGAGAAATGTTAAAAGGTGGGCTTGAGGGAACAAGAGAGAAAAACCCACAGAAGTCTCCACTAGTCCCCAGCATCTCCCTTCCCCTAGGAAGCAAGAGGCTCTGGGGTAGGGCGAGGGAAAAGAGAGAACGCTGTGAATTCCCTGTTCCATCCACTTTAAAGATACTTTCCCCTGCACGTATGAAGTTTCTCAGCATGACATAGGTATGTTTGCATGGGCGTGGAATAAAAATCTACTTATGGAAAGTGAATTTATCTTTATTATTCTCCATCCCCTGGTGGCTGCTGCTAACATTCAAGACGTTAGCAGTAGGTGCATAAGCATTGTGATAGTTGGGCCCGCCCAGCAATCATTACAAGGTTAGTAGCACACTGCAAACAATGCTAGGCTCAGCACACTACAGCAGTGGTCCCCAGCCTTTCTGTGGGAATGGCATATTCCTATTCCCAGAAGACTGTGGCGGGCGCTAGACACCCCGCTGCCGAAATGCTACTGACCAGCGGCAAGAAGCGTCGCTGCCGAAATGCCGCCGAGAAATGGCAACGCTTCTCGGCGGCATTTCGGCGGGCGGTTCTTCTGTGGCCGCGCTCGGTGGCGGCTTTTTGGCGGCACAGTGTCCTGCGGGTGCACACAACTGCCCCAGCGGGCACCATTGCACCCGCGGGCACCGCATTGGGGACCCCTGCGCTACAGCAACACACATTATTGTGGCTCAGGGTTAAAATGCTCCTTCAAGGCCTCCCTCAGCTGAACAGTGCCCCCTCCTGTTGAGCTGCTCTTCCAGTCTTGTGTTCATAACATACAGCACAGTACTGAAGAGCAGTGCAGGATTCATGCTTTTTGACAGAGATGGTAGGTTACCAGGGCAGGTGAAAAGCATCTGGAAACCTAGCAGGATGCCCATAGAATGATGGGATTGAGAAACCTGCGTCGTGTGACATTGTACCTGCCCCTGTGAGGCATTGCAAACCCCTTCCTAAAACACCCTGTGGCCAGTTGCACGGGGGATAGCTACTTCATATTGCTTCTCACTCGTTCCTCATTCTTCCTTGCAGGGACCACCTATAGGACTGAGAGTGTAGATGAGTCTCCATATTCATTCAGTTCTTCTGTCTTTTAGATTCTGACCCCCCCATGTCAGTTGTGGTGGAGCAGTTTGTGAAAGGAAAACTTGTCCAGTAAGAACTGGAATAGGTGACTCATTTTTGATGATCCATAAAACAGCTAGTAGATATATAAACTGCTGTATTTTTGGCTACTTTGGACATTGGCCATCTTTGAGGGAGAAACCTACAGTAAAAGTCACCATGTCCAATTACTCTGTTCCTGTCGCTGTTTGTCTTTTTCCCCCTGCACCCTACTCTTTACCGTTGGTACTCTTAATTATGTTGGACTTTGCTTAAGTGATTCATTGTTTGCCTTCTACCATGCTGGATTTTTTTTTCCTAATCACTTGTCAGTGAACAGCAAAGACTTCAAGTGTTGTTGCTGGTTCTTTATTTCTCTTTACTTGAACTTCTGGTTCATGAAGATGTACAGTATTGTTCTTTTACTCTATACAGTGTATTCAGCTTTATCTTTTAGAGTCTCTTCTGTTTTTTTGGTGCCTTTATTATTATAATTATTATTTTAAACTGTCAGCCATGGGCTTTGTGAAGGTCATATGTCACATGAACTTGCCATACTGGATGTTCTCCTGCATAACTCTTGCTTCCACTATCTAAAGATCATTTTAATTAAGATACATTTTAGCTCAAAGATATCTCATCATGGAATAGGGATTATACATTCTAATTCTATAGTATGAGACAATACATTCATGTAATGTTTAAGAAAAGTTTTGTAAGTGAGTTCCAATAGTTCATGGATTAGAGACCCAATTTTATGGGGTTCCAGGGGCTTCTGTATAGATTATTTAGGTTAATCTTTCTATCTACCCAATGGGACTCAGTGCTCAGTCTAGAAGATACCATCAGAGATGCTTAGTTTTGCAGTTCTCAAACTGTGGTTTTCTGTCTCCAGAGATAACATGCTTGTTAACAGCAAAAATGTTTTAAAATAAATAAATATAGAGAAGTGAGAAATAACAGACCTCAACCCTGTTGTCCTCTGCAAATTTGTGTATACTGAGTCAATCAGTTACCTCTTTCTCAAAGTGCAATGTTTCAAAAAGTTCAATGAATAGAAGATTGTGGGGGCAGAATAGATCTGGACAAGGAGAAGAAGTCTGGAGATAAATGTGATAAGGGAGGGACAGGCAGTAGAAACAAAAGTGAAGCATATTCCCGAAGTCTTGAGGTCTTTCTGAGTGTAGCCTTCATTGATTTGAGATCTACGATACCGTTCTCTCACTAGAAGGGAAAATCTATAATGGCAGCAGGCTGTAAAAGAGACCCAGTTTGGGAATATTTTAGTGAAGTACTTCTCTACCTGTGGGTAAGACAGGGATGCAGTGCAAAATGCAAACAGAGCAACAAAGAAATGCAAGGTCTGGGTGCCTGAATGAAACAATGTCATGAGACAATGTCATGAGAAGTGTTCCTTCTCAGGAGGAAGCTGCGCTGAAGATGATGAAAGGAACATGTCTGAACATGCAGGATCTTCAGGTTGGTAAACTTTTTTTATTTCATGCTTTTCTTAAGGACTGCCTTCTAGTCTTCAGTCTTCCTTCTAGACAATTCTTGAATTCTCGTGTTTGAGCAAAAAATATAGTTGTTACTCTATGGTACTATCATTTTAGATGTAGTTGTGATAAAAAATAAATAGCTGAAATAGGGAGATCTTTCTTTTACAATTTCACCTTTAAAGTAGTATTGGGTGTCAGTGAATGCAATGAGTAATACTAAATGATGAGCAGTATGGTAATTAATAATTAAATAACTGCATTGACTTGTTTTGTTTAGGAGAATCCATCCTCAACATACAGGATTCTGAAGACTATCCACCTTCAAGATCACCATCATTTTCTATAGTTTGAGTTTTCTTCCAATGATAGTGTTTCAGTCACATTATATATGTCACATAGCCACAGTATATCACCTGTAGCAAAAAGGAAAAAAAAAATCTTCATCATCCAGAAACAACCATAGATAAGTTTGTGATAAGAACCACCAGATTACAAAAAGAGGTAATTGATGGAAAAAATTGCCCGATTTGTTTATGCAACAAACTTTCCTTTCCGTATGATTGAAAATCCACACTTCATTAACATGGATCAGTCATTAAAACCAGGATACGGTCCACCCAACAGAGCAGATGTCACAGGCAAATTGCTGGATAAAGTGTATGAAAGAGAAATTGAGCAGTGTGCAAAAGATCTAGAGGGTAAAATTGTTAACCTGAGTCTTGATGGGTGGAGCAATGTCCAGAATGATCCTGTTGTATGTGCTTGTATGTGACAACAGAAGAAGGGAATGTCTTCCTTACAGAAACAATTGATACATCAGGAAATGCGCACACAGCAGAATACTTACGAGAAGTAGCAGTAAAAGCTATAACAAACTGGGGAAAAAAAATTCAAGTGTCTAGTACACAGCTTGGGTCACAGACAATGTTGCAAATGTATCCAAGATGAGAAGAAATTTAGAAGAGAGTCCCAAGCTAATTACTTACAGTTGCAATGGTCATTTGATGCACCTCCTCGCCAAAGACTTCAGTGTTCCAGAAATAAAGGCTAATGTTGAAATTGCAAAGTACCTCTGAACAACCACTTTGCAGCAGCTGCTCTGAAAAAAGTGGGAGGAACCAAGCTAACTCTCCCACAAAACGTGCGATGGAACTCAGTAGTGGACTGTTTTGAGAGCTATATAAAGAACTGGCATAATCTGATGATAGTTTGTGAACAAAATCGTGAATAAATAGATGGCACTGTCACAGCCAAAGTTCTCAACATTGGGCTTAACAGAAATGTTGAACACATGCTGAGTATCCTGAAGCCTATTTCTGTAGCCTTGAATAAAATTCAGGAAAATAGCTATTTTATTGCTGACGCTATTGAAATTTGGAAGGAACTGAGTGAGATCTTAAAAAGAGAAATATGCAATGACAAAGTTAAATTACAAGCATTAAAAAATGAATGGGACAAGCACTATCTCCAGCTCATTTTCTTGCAAATATTCTCAATACTCAGTACCAGGGTGAACCCTTAACTGTTGAAGAAGAGGAGTTGGCTATGACATGGACATCTAGCAATCATCCCTCCATAATGCCAACTATAATAAACTTCAGAGCTAAGGGCGAACCATTCAAGAAATATATGTTTGCTGATGATGCTTTAAAGAAAGTCTCACCAGTGAACTGGTGAAAGTCACTTAAGCACTTGGATTCAGAGATGATTGAAGTGGTAATTTCACTTTTAACAGCAGTAGCTTCTTCTGCCGGAGTAGAAAAACTATTTTCTTCCTTTGGACTAATTCATTCAAAATTGAGAAATCGTTTGGGACCTGAAAAAGCAGGAAAGCTTGTTTTTCTTTTCCAGATTATGAACAAACAGGAAAATGAAGGTGAAGACAACTGTGTTAGCTGCAGAAGCCAATATTTTAAGTTTCTCATGTTGACCTGGCTGACATAGTTGATTTAATTTTTTTTTAAATATTTCATTTAACTATTTTAGTTAAAAAAAATTTTAACAAAAACAAACCTGATTTAAAAAAAACTTGAATGTTTAACTAAATTGAAAAAGTCATTTGCTTGTTTTGTTAAAATATTATGTGTTGAAGAAAAAATCCAGAACACATAACGTTGTTGTTTTAGTTGAATAAAACAATTTAAATGTCTGTCAGGTGATGTTCTCCTAATACAGCATGGCAAGAAAATCCTCCAAATACTAATGAATAACCTGCTGGTTTGGAGATAGTTCACCTCCCAATGACTTCATAAATATCTGCTTCATTTACCTTTGGTAAGAAATTCATTTTCTAATATAGCTGTAAACCTAATCTGAAAAGTTTTCAAAATAAATCACTTAAAAATGTATAGTGTGTACCTTCTAAAAATGAAACCTACATCTATCGCTGAGTTGTAAAGAATATGTAATAAGGTTATAACAACCAAGAAGAATTCCCTTTTATGTAGAAATCCATGATTAAATCGAGTTTTCCTGACTAGTGATTTTAAATCAAATCCACCCTGATCCGACACCTACTATTTATTTAGTTGTGTCACTTTTCCAGCTTCATTCTGTCCCTTCAGACTAGCAGTAACTGCTGTTGCTTATTGTTGCTGTCCTTGTGCACCATTTTATTTCCTCTCTGCTGAATTTTACCTCTTTGCCCCTTCTTTTCTTGTTACTAGCCTTGTGAAAATGTTCAGGTTTGATACTGTGAATGCAAATGTAGCCTTGTTGCTGTTTGTGGGATGCTAGTTTTTTGTCTTTTCAAAGAGAAGTAGTCCGCATGGCTAATCTGGCCATATTTTTGCCCACAAGTATTAATATAGATTTTTATTGAGTATTCGTTTAAATGCTTGTTGGTTTTTATAATATTACAGAAGTCAAAACCAGTATTTGCTTTTATATTATGCTGAAATTAGAAGGAAGGAATAATGTTATTTCCCACTTAAAGTGCCTGTGAATACATGATAAAAATTTAATTGAGAGAATAATACAGATATTGCTTCGAGTCATTTTCCCCCATATATGAAAAACCAATTACCACCTCCTTCTGACCCTAGGAGCTATTTAAGTCAGTCAGATTCTGAACAGATTAAAACAGAGAAACCTCGCTCACAATCCAAGAGGAATTGTGAGTTGAAAGTTTAATACCTACTTGTGTTTTTAGGGCCATGTAACACTGCAGTACATTTATAGATAGCCTGTTAGTTACACTTTTTATTTTTTAATTAACATTCCTCTAGGGAGGTTAGAATTTAATAGTAGCATGCACCAAAACTGAAAATATTCAGATACAATAGATGGTTGAGTGGGAAACAAATTGGTCATATTCTTTAGTGTGTGAATGCAACTCTTTTAGGACCTGTTTCCGTTGACTTCAGTGGTGCAGGTCAGGTCTGCAGGTCTTGATTTTCAGAATCTAGCCTCCAGCTCTGGCTATAAATACTTATGGGCACTAAGATTTGCATGCCAAAGTGATGCATTCGAACATCTGTGTTCACAGGTGATAGAATGTTCACACTCACACACCATCCTGTGTGTGTGTGCGCGCGTGCACAGGTGTTAGTCTCTTTCTGCTTCATGTGCAGGTTTTCATGCTGAGGTTTGCATGTGCAAAACCGTGCATGCCCAATTGGAGGCTGGGTTGAGGTTCCACTGGATATCCTTTAATATCATTTAAAAAAACCCAACTGGTCATATTTTAACTTTATTTGTGTAATTGAACTGTTTAAAACCAGTATAATAATATTTTATAACCTTTATGATCAACACAGCTGCCTTTCCTTTGTTCATATGTAGGAGGTGATGAATTAGTGATGCAGGAACCTTGCTATAATAATCCTTTTTAAAAATATGGTTCTATTGATAGTGTGGCTGCCTACTTCTCACAAGGCAGCTAAAGTCAATGCAACAAATTAGTTATATAAACTTTTTAAATTTAATGATGATTTGGGGTTTGCAGTCTTTGCTTTCTTAGTTTGTGCTGAAATGATCATTTCTCCCATTGTCCCTTTTTAAAGCAAACTGGGAAAAAGAGCAGCTTCTTTTAACTAATGGGGAAAATGGTTAAGAGTACAAAATGGCTGTCCTTTTCTCACTCTTTTCAGCTAAAATAATTTCACTTTGTGGAACTGAAATGTCACTATTTCAGGTAAGCACTTCCCTTGATTTCTGTTAGATTGTCATTTTCTTGATGTTTCTTGCTGGAATGTGCTGTGTTTCTTGACTTTCTATCTGTAGTCTGCTGCGGCTTCTGTTAAACTACTTCAAAACAGCCTGCTTTGAATGACAGGAGGAAATTGGCTTTCCATTGAGTCTCAAAGTCTGTGAAAGACTTTAGGGCAAGATCTGTAAAGTCCGACAGAAGACAAAGCTCTAGTTTGAGTGCATGAGATAATACTAAATTAGTGACATACATCAGATGGCTTATGTGAAAATCTCCTTGAATCATATTAAATGTAGACCTTCTGAAGTCTTGTTATTCCAAGGGATGAACTCCCCAGTGAGTTTGGGTGATTGTTCCAGAGAGACAGGACTGTTGTCCTGTAGTTAGGACACTTGACAGACTTGGGTTCAAGTCTCTTCTCCACTACATACTTCATTGTGTCTAGAGGCATGTCCCTTAGCCTCTCTGTGCCTTAGTTCCCCATCTGTAATAGAAGTGTTATGAAGGTAAATGTATTAATGAATGTGAAGAGCTCACACACTGAAGTAATGGGGGCCATATAACTACCTAGGATACATAGATCATTAAGGTCTGCCAGTTCTTCACAAGAAAGTTTCAAGACTGCAAAAAATGGTCAGCTTTGACTATTTCCAGTGTGTACTTGATATAAATCTGGGCTAAAGCCACATTTAGACACGCAAATTGAGATTTTCAGCAGCCCTGATTGCACAGTAGTTCCCGCTGAGGTTGGAGGGCATTTGCGAGCACTCAGTATTTCTGAAAATCCAGCCACTTGTTCAGGTTGCTTAAGTCTTGGCTTCTAGCTCTGAAAATCTTGGCGCTGCTCTCAAATGTTTGGTTGAGTACAATTTTTTAAAATCAGTTTTTAGCTATTTAAAACTGGAAACATTCATTAAAACGTAGCTATAAACCGAACCCTCAGTTTTTCTGCTTTTTCTGTGTGATGTGATTAATTTAGTTATTTGACTTTAACATTTTGTTTCTAGAAAGTGCATATCTATTAGGAATGCTAATAATTATCCAAATGAATAGGCTGTCTAGCTTTCAGAAAACAGTCTGTTTAGGGGACATATTTCACAATCTTATTACTTGTGTAATTTGAAGTTGAGATGGTTACATAAACCTTAACAGTTGTAGTGACAGGTCTCAATCATTCCAAAGAGTGAGTATATGGTTCAGCAGTATAAAACAGTAAATTGTCCTTGCAGTTTATTGATCAAAATGTTCTAGCCCTTGAAGAACTTGCAAGTGTGACTTTTTCTATTTTTTTCCTTTTATGAGGCAGACTATATTTACCGTGCAACAATGTTCATGGTGTACTTTAAAAGGGAAAGTGGAACCAAAAGGCTTATAATTATTAATTGGAGTCTGCTGTATCTATCTGTCATCTTCAGTTCATTTCAAAATAAGTCCTATTTAAAAGTCCTTTTAAAAAATGTTATATAACATCGGGACTTTAATATGAAAAGTTTCCCCTGCTGAACCTATATGAGACTCTGAATGAAAAGAAGACCTAATGTAAAATAGGATTGTTCACAAAATTATGGTTTCAATATCAACTTTAAAATAATTTATTACTCTGGTCATATTTTCATACTATTTTAGATCAGAGGAGGGCAACCTCCTTTTCCACCAGGAGGAGATTTAGGTGTGGTTCTTACAGGCAAAGACTGTGACCTCTTTCTCCTCTGTGCAGTAGTACAGAACTGTGTCCCAGTCAAGGCCATACTGATGAAGGCAATGTGGTTTAAACTGGTAAACATTCAAGTTACAGGTACTTAAAACAATGTTAAACAACTGTATTTGGACTATCTTTGGGAGGGGTAAGAAGTCTCATCAATGTGGTGCACATGTTACTTTTTGAAATACAGAGATCTATAAGATTTATGCAGAATCATCCTAGTTAGTTCTCCTAGGAAAGAAAGACAATGCAGGCCAGAATTTCATCCAGTGATTTCTGCATCAAGCCAAATAATTTGTGGCTGAACTACAGGATATCTTTCAGAAAGACATCCCATATTGATTTAAAAAAAAAAAAAAGAGGAGTCCTTGTGGCACCTTAGAGACTAACAAATTTATTTGGGCATAAGCTTTTGTGGGCTAGAACCCACTTCATCAGATGTATGGAGTGGAAAATACAGGAGCAGGTGTGTATATGTGTAAATGTATATATGTATATACACATACACACATCATACATGAAAAGATGGGAGTTGCCTTACCAAGTGTGAGCTCAGTCTAATGAGACAATTCAATAAACAGTAGAATACCAAGGGAGGAAAAATAACTTTTGTAGTCGTAATGAGAATGGCCCATTTCAAACAATTGACAAGAAGTTGAGTAACAGTAGGGGGAAATTAGTATGGGGGAAATTAGTTTTACATTTTGTAATGACCCAGCCACTCCCTGTCTTTATTCAGGCCTAATGTGATGGTGTCCAGTTTGCAAATTAATTCCAGTTCTACAGTTTCAGGTTGGAGTCTGTGTTTGAAGTTTTTTGTTGAAGAATTGCCACTTTAAGGTCTGTGATTGAGTGACCAAGGAGACTGAAGTGTTCTCCTACCGGCTTTTGAATGTTGTAATTCGTGATGTCAGATTTGTGTCCATTTAATTTTTTGCGTAGCGACTGTCCAGTTTGGCCAATGTACATGGCAGAGGGGCATTGCTATTTATGCTTGCTCCTGTATTTTCCACTCCATACATCTGATGAAGTGGGTTCTAGCCCACAAAAGCTTATGCCCAAATAAATTTGTTCGTCTCTAAGGTGCCACAAAGATTCCTTGTTGTTTTTGCTGATACAGACTAACACAGCTACCACTCTGAAATAGGTTGATTTAAAGATTTCAAATGAGTGGTGCCCTGCCACATTCCTTGGTTCCATTGGCTAGTTACTCTTACTGTTAAAAATTTGCAACTTATTTCTAGTTTGAAATGTTCATATGTTGGTTACTACCATACCAGGAAGTAAACATGAAGGTACATTTAAATAAAAACATATATGTATATATAAATACATATTTATTTAATTAAATGAATGATAGCTTAGCTACTGTAGATAAACTTTTTTCTTAAATGAACATTGTTGAACAAAACGTCTTTTATTTTCAAAGTTTTCATTCAGTATCATTGCAGCTCTTGTTAGTTTTCTGACAGCAGAGCATAAGTGCCAAAAAAAACAACAACCCCAGAGATTGTTTTTGAAGTGGATTCTTTGGCCACACATTTGTATAAGTATACAAAATAAAGCCTACATATTTTAACATTGGTTCATTTGAAAGCTTCCTCAGTTAGTTATCTTTCCTGCTGTTCCTTTTCATATGAACTTCTACTACAATATTGTAATTACATTTATTGAACAGCTCACAGTGTAATAGAAATCTTTTCTTCTTATATTGATGACTTGTACACTTTTTTCATTATCCTCTTTGTATATTTGTTTCCTTCCACATACACTTGGAACTGTAAAGATTTCTTTGTATTACCCATCATAGCACATAAGCTAATGCAGGGAAGGTCAGCTTGAGCCTGAGAAGGAGCCAGAATTTACCAGTATATGTTGCCAAAGAGCCATGGTAATATGTCAGCAGCCCCTCATCAGCTTCCCCGCCTCCCCTGCTCCCAGCGCCTCCCACCCACCGGCAGCCCTGCCAATCACTGCCTCCCCCTTCCTCCCCGCACCTCCCGATCAGCTGTTTCGTGGTGTGCAGGAGGCTCTGTGGGGGAGGGAAGGACTGAGGGCACGGCAGTTTGGGAGGGGGCGGGAAAGGGTAGAGTGGGGGCAGGGCCGGGGGCAGAGCCAGGGGTTGAGCAGTGAGCATCCCGTGGCACATTGGAAAGTTGGCATCTGTAGCTCCAGCCCTGGAGTCGGTGCCTAGACAAGGAGCCGCATATTACCTTCTGAAGAGCTGCATGTGGCTCCAGAGCCCCAGGTTGGCCACCCCTGAACTAATGAAATAAGTTGTGAAACAGCAGAGAATCTGATGGATATGCACATACGTTTTTGGTTAGGTACTTTTGCTTTAGATAACATATGCTAAAGGTAGTTGCCATTGTCTATTAAGAGACACTTCCTAAAGATTTTTCCCTCATATTTTTCTCCCCAGATGACTTGTTTCCAATATAACCCATTATAAGATGTTCCATATTTATAAACCTTGACACTATAAATATATGGCTGATAATTTGCATTGGTAGAGCTGCTTCACAGAGAATCTGTGTGCACAGGTTATAGCTATATTTGGTTCAGTGAAGCAGAATTGGGTTTGTATTTCATTTGGCCAGCCTTAAAATCAAATATTTCTAGAATAGCCATCTTCACTTCATGATATTAATACTGGGTTTCTATCTTGAATAAAGAAGGGATCCTGCAAGTCATGAAATTGAGTGTTGTTTTTCCTTTTAGATTTGTCCAAATAAAGGGGCTCCAACAAGATTTGTTTACTATAACTCCTAAAATAATCCCCACAAATGCATTTTCTTCTTTTACTGATTGTGAAAGTACAGATTATGGCTTTGCCTTGAAAACTCTTGCTAGGGGAAAATAAGTCCTTTAAGTTACCTTGCTTTTCTGGTGGAGCTGTCAAAAATCTCATCACTAACCCAGGCAAGGCAAAATCCTGCATCATAATTATATTTAAATATCATTGTTTTCAAAGAACTGTACAACCATTAATTGATTAATCAGTTAAACTTCCCTAATGTAATTCTTAACTGGGACAAATACTGCTTTTGTCTTACTTTGTTTGTGAGTGTGAATTCTGTTTGGGTATTGTATATAGTTGAAAAGCATCATGGAAGAGTATTTCTTCATTGTTCATTGCTACTTAGACTCAGGTTTGGACACTGGCTGTCCAACGTTCTGATTGACCTTTCTGATGACTTCAGACTCCCATCAAAGTATGGTTGAGATCTCATATCTGAAATACTCAATTTTTTTTTTTTAATCTTGTGCATCTGCTAAGTTAAATAGGGGCTGGGGGGAGAGTTTGCTTGTGGAGAGTAAATAGGTTGAACAGGCACCTGGAATGGGAGAAGGTGAGTGTGAATTGCTAAAGATGACTATTTTAAATTGTTCCTTCCCCTCAAAGCTGCCTTTTCATTAGCAGATTGTGGTCCTCCAGTCACTTTTAAACCACTTTGTAGTGTAAAGCTGAATTGGAAACTCTTCCGACTTCTGAAACTGGCAGGCTAATGACAGAGAAAGCTACTGCAGTAAGAGAATTTTTAAATGAGCAAAAGCTTTAAAACAGACAATTCGGGATTTTGGAGAACTGACATTTTATTTTCCCTTCCTGTCTTCCCAGTGTTAGCTATGTGTAGGGCCCTACCAAATTCATGGCCATGAAAAACGAGTCATGGACCGTGAAATCTGGTCTCCCCTGTGAAATCTGGTCTTTTCTGTATTTTTACCCTATACTATACAGATTTCACAGGGGAGACCAGCGTTTCTCAAACTGGGGATCCCAACCCTAAAGAGGATTGTGGGGGAAGTTGCAAGGTTACTGTAGGGGGGTTGCAGTATTGCCACCCTTACTTCGGCCACCCAGCTCTGAAGGCAGGAGAGCTATGGGTGTTGGCCAGGCGCCCGGCTCTGAAGGCAGTGCCCCACCAGCAGCATCGCAGAAGTAAGAGTGGCAACACCATACCATGCCACCCTTACTTCTGTGCTGCTGCCTTCAGAGTTGGGTCAGGACCCCTACAGTTACACCACCGTGAAATTTCAGATTTAAATATCTGAAATCATGAAATTTATGGTTTTTAAAAATCCTATGACTGTGAAATTGACCAAAATGGACTGTTAATTTGGTAGGGCCCTAGCTATGTAGAAGCATAAAAAACCAGAATAGACAGGTTTGGCAGTCTTTTGTTGGATCTTTATTGTGAAATGCCTGTTGATTGTCAGTAAAATACTCTGAAAGTTAGGAAATGCATGCTGTGAAAGAGCTTAAAATAAATCTCTTTTCATTAAGATTTTCATGTTGTAAGCAGTCGTCATTTGAAATTAGTAATATTAATGGATGAATGTCTTTAATTACTTCTGCATCACCTCTTGGCGAGTGCAGTTTTATTGATAGATTCCTTTTGTCTGTCTGTGTATGCATTACTCCAAACAAAAATGGTCCAGGTTGCATAGTTAAGTGTTCAAAAGTTAATCTGGTTACATGCCTTTGATTTGAACATTTATGGATGCCATAGTACTTGATATATCTTCCTTAATTTCTTTGTTTTCAAATTTCACATTATTATTTTTATTTATTGTTACACAGATGATACAATTATTTCAGCCCCATTCGGCTCTATGCTGTAGGAAGTACGTAGTAAGAGACAGTCCCTGCCTTAAAGAGTTTGTCTGATTATTTTATAAAATTATGTTATAGTAACCTTGTACACATAGATTAACCGTTTATATTTTGGTAAGTGCACATTTTTTAAAACTGAACACTAGGAAATTGCAGGTTGAAGTCCAGAAGCAGTGTCCTTTTTAATAGATTAGCCAAAAAAGTGCCTGATTTCAAGAAGTGCATATGCAAACTGGCAATTTATGCGTGCAAAGGGATACTGGGATATATAACTTGCCATTTATATCTACCAATATCCAGCGTGTATGCTCAGTTGATGTAATTGTATGTGAAGTTAGGCAGGATATTACATAAGAATTTTTGAAATTCTTATTCTTAAACAAAATTCTAGAGTAGAGTTAAAGATCTGAATCTTTGAGTATTTATCTGAATCCATCCTGTTAAGATTTCCCCATCACAATACTTTAATATTTGTCCAAGAAAAAACACACCAGCACATTAATATTTAGAGAGAATATGTGATGTTTAAAGATCTATGACTTTTAAAGCAGGATGGGAACTGGCTGAAAGTCTTACGAGATCCCCTCTAGTTCTTGCTACGATTTTCACAAATGATGACACTTTTCAGCAAGATGTCGCCTGCCAGCAGCAACCAGCTGATTGAGGTAAAGGCTATACAGTTATGTATTTGGCTGAGTTTTATCTGTCGTGGGCAGGCAGGGATCTGGAAACTGGTTTATCAGTCCAGGACAATCAATTGCTTTACCAATCCAAAACTTGTTCAACGTTTGTGGGCCGAAAGCTGCTATTTCTGAACATCAAAGCACATTGAATAGGTTCTATGAAGTCTGCTTTTAGTTTTGCACAAACACATTCTTTGGGGTAAGATAAGGCCACGTAGAAATTAATCGTCTGTAATTAAGTGAAAACCAATACAAAGTGACTGGCACATTGGATTAGATAATGAATTATATACCCTCTTTTCTGAGTCATAAATTCAAATCCTATCCAGGTTTCTGATAGCTGGATATCTAATAGCTGTCTCTCTACAGTATGTGAGATGAATTGGGGTACGCTTTAGTCTGTTTCAAGGTGAGTTAGCATCTTGTGCCAGTATACTTGGAGTCTTTGCTAGTAGTTTCAGCAGAGAGGCCAAGGATGGAATGAAAATGAACTAGCTTCTCAGGGATAGTGGTGAGGAAGTGTGGTGAAGCTTGCACTACCAGCGCTGTATCCATTTTGTGGCTAAATGGAAGATTTCATTCTCTGGAGAACTAAGGTAGTATCTTTTCCCAAGCAGTCAATTACCCTTCAATTTGAAAACTTTTTTTTTTTTGTTTTGACTATATGAAGGCCTTTTTCCTGTTCAAATGCACAAAAATAAGGGGTTTTATTTTTTGGTTTGCTTTTTTAAGCAGACTTTGGAAGAAACCTTGTGGGTCATCCGAAAGAGACTGATGGTAATTAATGAAGCATATAGATAAGGACTAAAATACCTTAGTTAACTGTTATTTCCAAATGTCTTTTTATATATGAAAACTGTTTCCTTCTGTAAAATATGCTGCTTGTTCCACTCCTGTTTAATTATAGTGTTGTTCTTATTCATATTCTAATTGTCTTTTAATTTCTGTCGCCTTGTGACATCTCAAGCAACAGGAAACAGGGTAGGGAACGAACTTAATTTGACATCCCTGAGATAACGTGCTACTATTACAGAGAGATGAGGGAGACAACCTTTCGCTCTGACCATTTTCTACAAACAAAACAGCAGGAAATAGAGATGATTGTGGGAGTATAAACAGTCAATTTTGCTCTCTAGAAATAGCCAATAAATGCCTGGTATATTTAGGTTTTGCTGGGGGGGGTCAGGAAAAGATACCTGACTTTTCCTTTTAATGTGCCTATGCAACTCATCTGAATGACAAAAGAGGGTGAGGTAGTAATATCTTTTATTGGACCAACTTCTGTTGGTGAGAAAGACAAGCTTTCAGAAGAAGAGCTTCGTGTAGATCGAAAGCTTGTCTCTTTCACTAACAGAAGTTGGTCCAATAAAAGACATTACCTCACCTGCCTTGTATTTTTAATATCTTGGGACCAACACAGCTGTTAGTACCTGCAAACAACAATGGAAGATATTTCATCTGAATGGTAGTTTTTGTACAGTGTACATGCCCACAAGCAAAATATACAGAACTTATATATGTACAGGTATAACTCACAGCAGGTTTGTTAAGAAGGGGAAATTCAGTTACGTCTAATAGTGTTTCTGTGAAAGCCTGGCTTGGACCCATACGTTAAAAAAATCTCAGAACTCTTTGAGTACCTACGGATTAACACTAAGGAATATGAACCCAAGAGTGAGAATCGTGAGTTTAAAGCGCCTTTAGAGTGCCTCTTTATCTCTCATATATTTTCCTTGCTTTTGCTGGTGTATATCAGTCTGAATCTTAGATTCTATTTGTTTAATTTTTCTCTTTTTATATTAGCTTCTAAGACAAGGGAAAGAAAAGAAAGGAAGAAAATTACCCTGAAACACTTTTTACAGTGTTTTCAACCCCAGCTTTCAAATGTGTCACAAACTGAGTGTCACAAACTAATGCTTGGAGTGGTTACTTATGACACTTTGACCAATCCCTTTTTTAAAAAAGCACTGCTCTACTTTTAACAAACCTGATGTATCTGAGTTCTAAATAATGGCTATTGTATAACTTTGTTAGTAGTAACACTGATTCCACTAGAAGCCTGCAGTAAAGATGTGAATGGCACTTACCTTACATGCTGATAAAAATTTCCTTTTCTGGGATTAATTCTTGTAGCTTGAGTTTCACTTTATCCAACTATCTGAAAATTATTGCATGGTTTTTAGTTTCTGTGGGTTAGAAACACAAGATAAGCACTGGAACAAATTACCTAGGGAGGTTGTAGAATCTCCGTCATTGGAGGTTTTTAAGAACAGATTAGACAAACACCTGTCAGGAATGGTCTAGTTATTGCATAGTCCTGCCTTGAGTGCAGGGTTCTGTGCTAGATGACCTGCTGAGGTCCTTTCCAGTCCTACACTTCTGTGATTCTGTAAAGGGAGACTTGTGCTTTTTTCCCTTGGATAAATGAACTTGAATTTAAATGTACAAAAACGGGATTGGGTGCAGAAAAAGGAAAGAAAATTAGAAACATTTTTTTTCTTTAACCACGAAGCCTTCTTTGGACTGTTGGGAACACAATAGTAAAAGTTAAGATTTAAGATTAATATACTTTTACAGTGATGAGTATTTTGAATTTGAGGGTTTTAAAAAAAGTGTGCTTTAAGAAATTGTTTTCTTTTGAAAAATGGCAATCTTCTGAAGCAATATCAGGCAGCAGAAAATGCTTCACACCAACAGAAATACTGAGGCTCAAGTTCTCCCAGTTCTTGACTGTCAGACTACAAATGCAAAATTCAAGATGTGTCACACAATCTCAGGGGGTTTTATAGCAAGGTCCATTTATTGACTTTTTCCAATGCTTCCTTGATAGGTTGGAGTGACAGAAATACCTATGAAACGGATTACACTTCTTATGTTGCGATACAACCCTGCAGTGAAGAAATAGATTGCTAAGAAGTAAATGGCATAAAACCCAAATGTATCTTCAGCTATTAAAATGTGTTGCATTCCACCCAAATGCAGCCCTGTGTGAAAGAGTGTGAAAGATATATGGCATACTCCCCGGGATTTTCCTTTGATTTTTCTGACAGAAATGTGGGAGGAGGAGTTGGAAAGAGAGGAAGGGCTATGAGTAGAACGGGGGGTGGAGGAAGAGGGAGAACAGAAATAAAAAGTCTGTGCTTTTCCTTGTTTTACTCTTGCCCTTTTCAGCCTTTTAGATTTTCTTTAAAGAGACTTTCAGATGACTTCCACTGATCCTTGCTCACAGCCTGGTTCCCCTATGGTTTATTTTTTATGGATGGACAAGTGTGCATTGGTGCCTCTGGGTGCAATTTAATACTGCTGAGGGCAACTAGATTGTCCACAGCAGTAGAGCTGTGGCATAAAGGGGAGCGGGAGAATAAATAATAGAACTGGCAGGTAGGAGATGTTAGTCGCATTCCATGCCAAATTAAAGCGTCCTGCTAAGAAGTCTCAAGGGGAAGAATCGGCCTGGAAAATATAAGGTTTCTTTTAAAATCTTGTTACCATAAAGTCCTTTGTGGTGTTTGTATTAAGGCTGTACAGTTGTGCAATAGCACTGGTAACGTCAGTCAGTGCTATATCTTATTTTTACCTATAAGATGCATCATGGTATGGAGTGTGTGATCCCTGGGATGTTTTTCCTGTCTACAGTATGTTGATGAGGTTTTGAGAATACTTGGGAAAAGTGCATTTGAGGGGACTTGTATCATAGTAGTCCTCTGAGCCCTGGGTAAAAGTGAGTAGTAAAGACTTGGAGGCTTTCATTCGTTCTATTCACCATAGTCCCACCTATCCAAAGGTCTTTGTTTCCATTCTGATTAGGATGAATTTTTCTGTTTTATCTTCAAACATGTTTTTAGTATAACAGAACTTCTTAGATCCAGGTGTTAATTCTGCGATTAGTGTCTCTTCTGCTGTTGGTCATCACAGCGTTTTTTGCTTTAGCCTATAATCCATCACAAATGATTCCAAGTTTTCACTTTTAAGATGCTCTTGAAAGAGAAAAGATCTTTTAGAGAGGGGCATGTCTTTTCCCTTCACTCAGTCTCTCTTGTAATTACTGTCTTTTGCCTGTCCTTATCAAGGCAGAAGGTCTGTGTTTCTCAAGAGGTTTAATGTAACTTTTTCATGTCCCTGTGCTCTGCAGAACTTTTAATATAGAGTCAATTTCCACTGATTTCTGAAGTGTATAGATAAGCAACAAATGTATATAATAGTAGGCTGTTTTCATTCATCACCTTCACTAGTTCATCACATGGAGTTGGTCTGTTGTAAAAAAAAAAAAAAAAAAAAAAAATCCTGATTGAAAGCCCATCTTGGTTGAAATTCAGGGCTAAAGTAAGATGGTTGCACAGTACTTTATGGTTTGCAAGTGAAGGTGTGATTAAAAACATCTTGTGTCTGTCTTCTATAGAAGCATAGTCTTTCATTATTTCTCCAGGGGTTTGTTCTGGTTCTGTGTTATCCGTTTTGCCAGTTCTTCCGATTCTGAACTACGCTCTTCTTGCTGTCTCCTTCTCTATACCTCAGCTCTGACTTGTTCGTAATATTGGCATGGATCATTCTTCTCTTTTTTTCATGTTATTTTCCGCTGGTGGTACAAGAACAAATCTCTCTGTGCAACACCTTTTTTTAATCTGATGCTCTCCACAGGGCTTCTCAAACATTAATTACACTTCACAACACTCGCGTGAGGTAGTAAGATGTTTTTAATACCCATTTTGCAACTGGAAAACTCTGGAGGTGGAGGTTCAAAGGGGTGTGGATCTTGCCCAGGTTGTTCAACACTCTAGTAGTGCATTTGAGAATAGAATTGACTCCCAGCCTCTTGCTTTAACTACTAACCTCATTTTGCTTTTTGTTTGTGAAAATGGGATTTTTCAGGAAGATGATTTTTCATACCTACTGCTGCTTCATACTTGAGGAATTTAAAGCCTTCCCGATGACACCTGTTATGAAAGAAAATGCTTGCTGCATCCAACCAGAGAGAGCTAATTGAATAGTCATAGAGATTAATAAATTTAATTTACTAATTGTAATAAATGTAAGGATTTTCTTTTTTCTGAGGAGATTGTAATTGCAATCAAATTCTGAAAAACTTGTTGAGTATAAATATTTTCTTTTGGTTTGCTTAGAAAATTCCCTTTCTCAGTGACATAAAAAGCTATCATTTTAGGGATGAGAGTAAATTCAGAAATACTCTTCTGTTATAGCAGTGGATATTAAGGAGTATACCATAGAGAACAAAGAATTTCTTTGAGATAGTTTTGCGAATAACAATTATCTGTGCACGAGTCTGAAATTTTAAAATGGTTTGTCAAAGTGAGGATGCTAACTTATCTGTTTTGTTTTGTTTTTTTAAACAGACATATGAAACTGCAACAACTCTTTCTTGGAAACATTTTTGTTTGAAAAAAACAGTGATAAAGCACTGTTGAAATATGAAAACTGTAACTTGTTCTGTTCATTAGTAATTGTAGCATATTTTAGGAGAGAACTTTTTAAAGCATAGTTTGAATGAGAATAGAATTTTTCCTTGAATAATCTGTTTTTAACCTCCAAATAATATCTTGAAACCCTTTCAAGAAGGTAAAAGTAAAAATTTTGTTCTTTTTGCGTGCATATTTTCAAGGCACGATAAATGAATTAACTAAAAGCTTATTTTTCTGTACCCTGAAAGTTAGACTTGTAAATTCCCTATTGAGCAAGAGAGACAGAGCGAGAGCATGAGGAATGCCTTCACAGATGTTGTGCTGAGCTCCAGGCCTTGACAAAGAGGTGTACTTCTCAAATACAACTAGTAACCACAGCAGAATGTCTCAAAGCCAGCTGGTCTGATCAAGCTTTTTCTTCCAAGATAGTTGTCTTCTGACCTGAACAGTTTAAAAGTGTTCTTATTTTTCTACCTTCTCTTACAGCTGAAATAATTTTTATCATTTATATAATGTTATGCCCATTGAAGACTTGTAAAAAAAATCTTATTCTTTTGGGGCTCATCAGATAACATAATGGCCAGAATTTTCAATGCATGAGAGGCACCTGAACAGGCAGGCAGGAGCTTAATCAGGCACATGAGGAATTTTAAGAAGAGTGGCTTAAAAGCATAGAAAACCTACTGGATTCACCGGAGTTATGGGTATGAGCTCCCGACCCCTTGACCAACAAGGGATTTTTTTAAACTAGTTATTAACTTCCCCAATACTTAGTTCCACAGTGAACTGGGATTGCTCTTCTGTTGGATGAGGGCCTATGTAGTGCATTTGGATTCTCCTTTGCCTCACACACAGTAGGACTCAGTCACTTGCTCTTGGAGGTCCTGGCTGATGCTGCATCCTGGTTGCAAAGGCTCTTCTCACACTCTCCCCCACTCCCCTCTCCCCCCAAAAGCTATCTCAAACTGCATCTGGCAAGGCAGAGGATCAGTAGCTACGTGCTGCAAGGTCACCTCTAATGGGTCTAATCATCTGAGACTCCATTTCACTGCAGTTGTTTTGGCTGCTGCTCTAGTAGGGTATGTGAGGGGATGCCTGGCAGCTGATAGCGTAAATGAGAGCTCATGAGATAAGTACCTTACTTGGAAGGAGAAATCAAGTAATGCTTGGGAAGGTTTACACTGGTGTTGGGGAAAGGGGCGATCAGGAGTGAAAACAAAGGGAAGAAATTACACAATTCATGTTTGGTCCTCAGTGTAAACATGCAGTAAAGCACCAACCTTTCCTGAGCACTCATCTGATAATGATTGGCCCCTACAATACTGAGCTACCATACTTTTGTGTCTGTATTTGCCAGCCTTTAGATCAGCCAACCTCTTTTAATCTTATAAGTAGCTGTTTCTCCTTAAATTAGAAAACTGACATCTAGTGGACAGTAGTTCCCTCAATGTGTGATATATAGTATTGTATACCCCTGTTTCATCACTTCTAAATTCCTGGGGAAATACATTTGACTCTGTAATCCTTCACTCCAATCTGCATGTGTGTATGTATCTGATATGTATATTTACACAGAATAAAGAATTGAACTATATATCGGTGGCAATTAATTTGTAGCAGAGTGCATTAACATTTTGTTGAATGAATGCAGCATAGGAATATTTTGAAGACAAAAGAATCCAAATGAAGAGTGTAAAATTAAGCCCCCAGGATTTTAATGTTATAACTGTGCTTGAACACACACACAGAGGAAAAGAGGCGGGGGGGCTTTTTAACGTGCTGGATATATCTAAGAAACCTTCTCTACTCTTTCTAAAAGAGATGCTATAATTCAAATAGAAATGATGGGCTTGATGCAGGAATTATTGGGTAGGATGCCATAGCATGTGTTGCAGCAGGTCAAACTAGACAATCATAATAGTCCCTTCTAGCCTTAAAATAAGCTTTGGTTATGTGTGAGAGTTCACCCCTTTGAGGGTGTGGTTGTGAAGAAAACATGAGAAGGAAAATATTCTCATTCAGGAATTACGAGAGTGACTAGTTAGTGGCTTTAAATTTGGATGTGGTGTATAAATCGAAAAGTAAATGTATTGACTCTGAAGATCATAGAGAAATAAAAAACAAGTTGAGACACTTGCATGGTGGAATTATTACCTAAAATTTAGAGGCAGGTTATTGTAGGTATTCACTATAAGCATTTTATTCTTCTAAAATACTTCAACCATTATTTAAAATGTGAGTTCTGAGCCATTTGTAATTGTTTCAATTCTGCAGGAATCACTTTGTAATATACAAAACCTCACATTTCCTGTATGAAAGTACATGGCTTTTACGTGTCTTTAATATCAGTCTTTTGTGTCCTCTGTTTCAAAGGAAGTGGCAACAGATGGATGTTCGTTTTTGATATAATGTAATATCTAAAACTCCAGTATTGCATAAAAGCCATATATTGTTGAAAGGTGGACCTATTACCATTTTTTTGTTTTTAGTATAAAACTATATAAGGATAATCATTGTTTTATGTCCTGCTTTTAGAGATCAAAGTATTAATATCATAAATAATCCTTTCTGTTATGTCCAACTGAGAGGTGCCAGCATGCCTTCAGTGCTTTTTATTTTATGAGCAGCTGAGAAATTATGGTGGGTTATCTGCCACAGGGGCAGCAGTTCATCTCTCCATAAGGAGAAGAGTGTCTTCTGCATGACACAGATTGTAATTAAACCACAGCCAGGTAGCACTGCTGTCATTCAGGCTGATGTCCCTTTTCAGTTAACTCTTCCCTTTTCTATTTAACCATTTTAAAGTGGATCCCAAGAAGAAATGTTAGCCAGCCTGCAGATATTTCTAAAAGTATGGTCATGCTTGGTTAAGTGTGTGAGAGGGGAGCATGAGTTGGTTTGTCATGGAACATTTCAAATTCAGGTTATAGTAGAACTTTCAGATGTTCCCCCCACACCTTCCCCTTGTAAATTTTAACTAAAGTTAATTTTTTCAAGAAATTGTGTTGACAATGAGGGTTGTTCCATATTTACTGTAAGTTGTAACACTCTGATCTGGAAACATATAAAACCTCAATTCTGTAATGATTTACCAATGTGTTTAATATCCGTGGGATTACTGACATGCTTGTAGTTAAACATATACAAATGTTTTGCGGGATCAGGGCCTAAATGACATACGTTAAATTTATTTTTGACTTTAGATCATGGAATATATATTTTAAAAAAATATAGTAGTAATGGAAGTGTAACATGTACAAAAGCAAGGAAATTTGGATCTACAATAACTTAGCCAGATAAGTGGTATGGCTTATGGCAGTGTTTCCCAAACTTGGGACACCGCTTGTTCAGGGAAAGCCCCTGGCGGGCCCGGCCAGTTTGTTTACCTGCTGCGTCCGCAGGTTCTGCCGATCCTGGCTCCCACTGGCCGTGGTTCGCTGTGCCCGGCCAATGGGGGCTGTGGGAAGTGGCGGCCAGTATGTCCCTCAGCCCACGCCGCTTCCAGCAGTTCCCATTGTCCGGGCACAGCGAACCGCGGCCAGTGGGAGCTGCGATCGGCCGAACTCGTGGATGCGGCCAGTAAACAAACCCGTCGAGCCCGCCAGGGACTTTCCCTGAACAATCGGTGTCCCAAGTTTGGGAAACGCTGGCTTATGGGATAGAGGGAAAATGTCCAGAGGGACGCACAGATTTGATGGCAAAGCTATCTGTTATGTGGTTTCCCTGAAGTAGGTTTTACTACTAAATTGTTGTAATTATGTGTTTCTTCTAGAACCCAGTGTGTGCTAGGTGCTTTCAGACACTAAATGGCTGGTATTGTTAACAGTGGACATGGAGACTTTATTCTCTCCTGGTAGTGGTGCCTCTAAGTCAGTGTTGAGACTCCTTAGGGGGGAAGAGGTGGGGGGGAAGGGGGCGGTGCATGCTTTCATTCTTTTCTGTACAGTATCCGTTATATGGATAAATGGGACTTCAGTCTCCAGGGCTGTCACTCTGGCACCTTTCATCACCATCACTAAATTCGTTTAGCCTAAAAACACAATTCAATTATATTTGGAGAGTGTAAAGTGGAGCCAGGCAAGCAGCCACCTGATGTGACTGACAGAAAAAAATACTGCACCACGTTTCTAACTTTGTTCATCAAAGCTGCTCATGTTAGATGAGGAAGCTAGAGAGGATTGTTCACAATGTTCAGCAGTAGCCAGGAAAGGTCTTTAATATTAGTATTTGAAGCTTTAAAGAAAGAGCTGAGGCATCTCAGCTAAAAAGGGTGAAGTTGGATCAGCTGGTCATGTAGCAGTACCGTATAGAAAGGAGTAGACATCAGGCCCACTCCTTTGAACTCACAACTCTGAAATGCCCCTGTCTGCACTTTTCAGTGGTGCACCTGTGGCTCCCATGGAGGCAAGACTCAACATTTGCTTGTGATCTTTTGTTTTCTTGGCCTTTGGTTTGTGTGCATAAGTCTCTATCTCTCTCCCAGCCCCCCCCTCCCACCCATGGTATATATAACACACACATACATAATTATACACATGTATAAGTATGAATAATTTGTATACCTTGTATGGTGAGGTTGGGAAGTTGTTCTTTCTGCTGCTACTCCTGGACTCATATGGCCACACTGGTCATTTGCTAGTTCCTTTAACAAAAGGTCACTAAAACAGAGCCAATCAGGAATAGATGCCAAACCTTTTAAAATGTGTTGGGATTTATTATTACTTTGAAAATTTAACCCTTAATTGAAATTTAAAAAATTTCCTACTCAGATGTACAGTGTGTATATAAAAACAATGAGAAGTCATTGTGGCACCTTAGAGACTAACAAATTTATTTGGGCATAAGCTTTTGTGGGCTAGAACCCACTTCATCAGATGCATGGAGTGGAAAATACAGTAGCAGGTATATATACTCACACACAGAGTACATGAAAAGATGGGAGTTGCCTTACCAAGTAGGGGGTCAGTCTAATGAGACAATTCAATTAACAGTAGAATACGAAGGGTGGAAAAATCACTTTTGTAGTGGTAATGAGGGTGCCCATTTCAAACAGTTGACAAGAAGGTGTGAGTAACAGTAGGGGGAAATTAGTACGGTAAAATCAGTTTTTCTAATGACCCATCCACACCTAGTCTTTATTCAGGCCTAATTTGGTGGTGTCCAGTTTGCAAATTAATTCCACTTCTGCAGTTTCACGTTGGAGTCTGTTTTTGTGGTGTGTAGTTGCTGGTTGCTCTGTAAGCAAGGATGGACAGACAGACAGCCCCCCAACCTGAAGCAAATATTCACCAGCAACTACACAACACACAACTAAAACACGAACCCAGTATCCAAACCCTGCAACAAACCCCGGTGCCAACTCTGTCCATATATCTATTCAAGGGACACCATCATAGGACCTAACCACATCAGCCACACCATCAGTGGGCTCGTTCACCTGCACATCTACCAAATGTGATATATGCTGTCATGTGCCAGCAATGCCTCTCTGCCATGTACATTGGCCAAACCGGACAGTCTCTACTCAAAAGAATAAATGGACACAAATCTGACATCAGGAATGATAACATTCAAAAACCAGTAGTAGAACACTTCAACCTCCCTGGTCACTCAATAACAAACTTAAAAGTGGCAATTCTTCAACAAAAAAACTTCAAAAACAGACTCCAACGTGAAACTGCAGAAGTGGAATTAATTTGCAAAATGGGCACCATCAAATTAGGCCTGAATAAAAACTAGGCGTGGATGGGTCATTAGAAAAACTGATGTTACCGTACTAATTTCCCCCTACTGTTACTCACACCTTCTTGTCAACTGTTTGAAATGGGCCACCCTCATTACCACTACAAAAGTGGTTTTTTCCTCCCTTGGTATTTTACTGTTAATTGAATTGTCTCGTTAGACTGACCGCCCACTTGGTAAGGCAACTCCCATCTTTTCATGTACTCTCTCTGTGTGTGTGTGTGTGTGTGTATATATATATATATATCTGCTACTGTACTTTCCACTCCCCGCATCTGATGAAGCGGGTTGTAGCCCACGAAAGCTTTTGCCCAAATAAATTTGTTAGTCTCTAAGGTACCACAAGGACTCCTCATTGTTTTTGCTGATAGAGACTAACATGGCTACCCCTCTGAAAAGTGTGTATATAGTGTCTGAGAAACTTATTGTTTGTATCTTATGGACTTTAAACTAAAGCAAAGAATATTTTTATTAATGTAACAATTTTATTATCTTTTTAGGTAGCACAGAAATGCATAAAACCATAAATATACTGTAGAAATCAAACCAAGGAAATTTGCAAACCTGTGTTGATTTTAAATGAGACACACACATCAAACCAAGATCACCCTGTGAGCCTTGTGCAGCCTTTTAGTATCTTTGATAGGTGTCAGAATGTGTTTGCCACACATGTTGAGATGGCATTTTCCTAAAATGATGCACATTCTTCCTTTTCTCCTAAATAATTTTGTTTGTTGTTAGTTTGAGGCTTAATAGTTCAGTTGACTGTTGCATGAACGGTTCATAATGAGCATTTTGTTGTTTCTCCTTATTTCTGGAGGCTGTTCAATTAACCCCGAGACGATGGCTGAACCTGCAGGAATACCAGAGTAAAAAACTGATGGCAGACCATGGGGTTACAGTTCAGAGATTCTTCGTGGCTGACTCTGCAAATGATGCCCTGGAGGCTGCTAAGAGGCTAAGTAAGTTGACTAGTAACAGTGACTATCTGCTTTGCTAGATACCAGCCTAGAAAATAAATTGCCTTATAATAAGTTATATTAGTTGTACACAATCTTAAATTTAATGTTTATTGTAGAGGTTTGAAATATCATCCAGTCGATAAGTGCTTGTTTCATTGCACATGTGAAGCGAGCTTTATAACAGCAATATTTTTCAGAGCGTGGTTTTATTTCCGTCATAATTTTATTTTGTAAACTGCATATAACATGGAGCCTTTAACATTGCTTGTGTCAGTTTTAATACATTCAGAATCAAGATTGTAACATTATGAGTGGCTGCTATAGAAATCATTGTCATGTCATAGAATCATAGAGTATCAGGGTTGGAAGGGACCTCAGGAGGTCATCTAGTCCAACCCCCTGCTCAAAGCAGGACCAATCCCCAGTTTTTGCCCCAGATCCCTAAATGGCCCCCTCAAGGATTGAACTCACAATCCTGAGCAGGGTCATGACTTCGGGAGCAAGAGACAGAAACAGATGAACGTCTTTTTAAAAAACAACCACCGTTTTTTCAGACAAAACTCTGTTCTAACAAAGGAAGAAAACAAGCGTAAATCAAATTGCTTTTAAACAGACTTGTATTTGTGTATAGTGGGTTTTGTTCATATGCGGAATCTGGGGTCACATAAAGTTGTAGCGGCACAGGAGCAGCAAACAGAGCTGTAAACAGGGGAGTTTCAGTGGGAGTTTGAAAGGGGAGTTTGTCTTGTGGTGCTTGTTTGGGGTTTGTTTTTGCTGTGGGTGGTGGTGTGGTTTGTGTTTCCCAGATTAACAGGATTTAGGTGGGAAGGCTATAACTGATACAGAGGCAGCAGTGGGAGTGACCCATATAGTGGAAGAGACAATGAAGATGACTGGATGTGGAAGCTGCGGTATGTACGTGATCTTGGAGGGGGGTACCTGGTAAGAGTTTTGTATGCATGAAATACCATCTGATAGAGCTGATGGAGGAAAAGATCCAAGGTTTGGAGATGCAGGTGGAAAGTCTGGTTGAGTTTAGAAGGGGTTTGAGCAGATTATGGAGTGAAGACATGAGGTGTCTGAAGGGGAAAGCTCAGACTTGCAGATGGAAGCAGGACTGAGGAATTCTGAGGGGAGACTGCTGGGTGAGAAAAGTGGTCAGTGGAAGCATGTGACTAAAAGAACCAGGCAAAGGAAAAGACGGGCTAGTGAAGGAGAAATAGAGCTCAAGAATAGGTTTGTAGAGTTGGAAAATGAAGAAGGGGCTCAGCAGGTAGTCAGTGAAGGTGGAAGGGCAAGGAAGAAGAGAAGAGCGGCTAGTCCTGTAGGAAAAGGGGAAGAGTCAATGGAGACTACACAAAATATGAGCCCCAGGAGGATACAGGATGGGTTGAAGAGGATTGCAAGGGAGAATAGGAATGGAAAGAACTTGCAGCCACAGGGAACAGGGGATAGACTGGAGAATAGTACCGTCACCAGGAAAAGATAGGTCTCTGTGATCGGGGACTCTTTACTGAGAAGAATAGACAGGCCTGTAACCAGAGCTGATCCAGAGAATAGAAGGGTGTGCTGTCTTCCAGGTGCTAAGATACGGGATGTAGACCTGAGGTTGAAAAGGATCCTAAAGGGAGCGGGAAAGAATCTCCTAATTATCCTTCATGTGGGAACAAATGATACGGCTAGATTCTCGCTGGAAAGTATTAAGGGAGACTATGCTAGGTTGGGGAAGACGCTTAAGGAAATTGAGGCTCAGGTGATCTTTAGTGGGATTCTGCCTGTTCCTAGAGAAGGGCAACAAAGGTGTGACAAGATTATGACTATCAATAGATGGCTTAGGCAGTGGTGCTATAAGGAGGGCTTTGGGATGTATGGCTACTGGGAGACATTCATGGACAGAGGACAGTTCTCTTAGGATGGACTTCATCTGAGTAGGGAAGGAAATAGACTTCTAGGATGGAGGCTGGCACAACTGATTAAGAGAGCGTTAAACTAGGAATTTGGGGGAGATGGTTGGGAGATGTCCAGGTAGTCTCCATGCTGGATTTTGATCCATGCATTGAGAGTGAAGAAAGTAAGAAAGTAAGAAAGGGTACAGCCGTGGGTAGGAGAATGGATATAAGGAGGAAGGGCAGTGTGAATACCAGTCTAATAGGTTATGCTGGCTGTAGAATGACCGTGCCTCATTGGGTACAGAATGTGAGCGAGGCCAAACAGCAAAAATTAAGATGTTTGTACACCAATGCGAGGAGCCCAGGTAACAAAATGGAGGAACTAGAGCTACTGGTGCAGGAAGTAAAACCAGATGATATAGGGATAACGGAAACATGGTGGAATAGTCGTCATGACTAGACTACGGGTATTGAAGGGTATGTGCTGTTTCGGAAAGACAGAAATAAAGGTAAAGGTGGTGGAGTAGCGTTGTATATCAATGATGAGGTAGAATGTAAAGAAATAAGAAGTGATGGAATGGATAAGACAGAGTCCGTCTGGGCAAAAATTACATTGGGGAAGAAAATTACTAGAGCCTCCCCTGGGATAGTGCTTGGGGTGTGCTATAGACCGCCAGGATCTAATTTGGATATGGATAGAGCCCTCTTTAATGTTTTTAATGGAAACTGCGTGATCATGGGAGACTTTAACTTCCCAGATACAGACTGGAGGACGAGTGCTAGTAATAATAATAGGGCTCAGATTTTCCTAGATGCGATAGCTCATGGATTCCTTCATCAAGTAGTTGCTGAACTGACTAGGGGGGATGCTGTTTTAGATTTGGTTTTGGTGAGTAGTGAGGACCTCAAAGAAGAAATGGTTGTAGGGGACAATCTTGGTTCAGGTTTCAGAGTAACAGCCATGTTAGTCTGTATCCGTAAAAAGAAAAGGAGTACTTGTGGCACCTTAGAGACTAACAAATTTATTAGAGCATAAGCTTTCGTGAGCTACAGCTCACTTCATCGGATGCATACAGTGGAAAATATAGTGGGGAGATTTTATACACAGAGAACATGAAACAATGGGTGTTACCATACACACTGTAATGAGAGTGATCAGGAAAGATGAGCTATTACCAGCAGGAGGGGGGGAGAGGGGAGACCTTTTGTAGTGATGATCAAGGTGGGCCATTTCCAGTACTTTACAAGATCAGTAGGAGGGGAAATAAACAAGGGGAAATAGTTTTACTTTGTGTAATGACACATCCACTCCCAGTCTTTATTCAAGCCTAAATTAATCGTGTCCAGTTTGCAAATTAATTCCAATTCAGTAGTCTCTCGTTGGAGTCTGTTTTTGAAGTTTTTTTGTTGAAGAATTGCCACTTTTAGGTCTGTAATTGATTGACCAAAGAGATTGAAGTGTTCTCCGACTGGTTTTTGAATGTTATACTTCTTGACGTCCGATTTGTGTCCATTTATTCTTTTACGTAGAGACTGTCCAGTTTAGCCAATGTACATGGCAGAGGGGCATTGCTGGTACATATCACATTGGTAGATGTGCAGGTGAACGAGCCTCTGATAGTGTGGCTGATGTGATTAGGCCCTATGATGGTATCCCCTGAATAGATATGTGGACACAGTTGGCAACGGGCTTTGTTGCAAGGATGGGTTCCTGGGTTAGTGTTTTTGTTGTGTGGTGTGTGGTTGCTGGTGAGGATTTGCTTCAGGTTGGGGGGCTGTCTGTAAACAAGGACTGGCCTGTCTCCAAAGATCTGTGAGCGTGATGGGTCGTCCTTCAGGATAGGTTGTAGATCCTTGATGATGCGTTGGAGAGGTTTTAGTTGGGGGCTGAAGGTGATGGCTAGTGGCGTTCTGTTGTTTTCTTTATTGGGCCTGCCCTGTAGTAGGTAACTTCTGGGTACTCTTCTGGCTCTGTCAATCTGTTTCTTCACTTCCGCAGGTGGGTATTGTAGTTGTAAGAACGCTTGCTAGAGATCTTGTAGGTGTTTGTCTCTGTCTGAGGGGTTGGAGCAAATGCGGTTGTATCGTAGAACTTGGCTGTAGACAATGGATCATGTGGTGTGTGGTCTGGATGAAAGCTGGAGGCACGTAGGTAAGTTTAGCAGTCAGCAGGTTTCCGGTGTAGGGTGGTGGTTATGTGACCGTCGCTTATTAGCACCATAGTGTAGGAGGTCAGACTAGATGATCATAATGGTCCCTTCTGACCTTAGTATCTATGAAACAAATGGATATAAACTGGTCATTGGGAAGTTTAGATTTGAAATTAGACGAAGGTTTCTAACCATCAGAGGAGTGAAGTTTTGGAATAGCCTTCCAAGGGAAGCAGTGGGAGTAAAAGACCTATCTGGCTTCAAGGTTAAACTCGATAAGTTTATGGAGGAGATGGTATGATGGGATAACATGATTTTGTGAATTAATTGATCTTTAAATATTCATGGTATATAGGCCCAATGGCCTGTGATGGGATGTTAGATAGGGTGGGATCTGAGGTACCCAGGAAAGAATTCTCTGTAGTATCTGGCTGGTGAATCTTGCCCACATGCTCAGGGTTCAGCTGATCGCCATATTTGGGGTCGGGAAAGAATTTTCCTCCAGGGCAGATTGGAAGAGGCCCTGAGGGTTTTTCGCCTTCCTCTGTAGCATGGGGCATGGGTCACTTGCTGGAGGATTCTCTGCTCCTTAAAGTCTTTAAACCATGATTTGAGGACTTCAATAGTTCAGACATAGGTGAGAGGTTTATTGCAGGAGTGGGTGGGTGAGATTCTGTGGCCTGCGTTGTGCAGGAGGTCAGACTAGATGATCATAATGGTCCCTTCTGACCTTAGTATCTATGAGTGACAAAAGGTGTGTGACAAAAGCCAGGAAAGGAACCCAGATGTGCTAAATCCAAATTCTATGCTTTGTTGATGTTCTATCAACATTGTGGTGTATTTGTAGGAAGAATTTAGCACAGAGTATTGAAGTACACAATGTTCCTGTGTCACAGGGTCTTCAGCTCAAACATGACAGAATAGCTGTGCTATTCAAAGAGAATGTGATCTGGTAAATGACCCCGCTTTTAAGCATTTTTTAAAAACCTGATTACTAGATATTTCTATTTGATAGCAGCTTGCCCTTTGTTTTCCACTCACACAATTCTGAATCAGAACAGATAAACTATCCACGAGTAATATGATGGCTCCTGTGCCAATCTTCCAGCAATTTTCTGTTTAGCAATAAAAAGCTGTTTTTTGTCTCATGTTTCATATATGCATAAGCCATTTAAATGTACTGCTTAGTTAAATATTCTCAAATCTTGCACACAACAAAGTAAATTAACATGGTTATATCAGAGATCTGAACTGATCTCCAGGAGCTAAAGGGTATGGCCGTGACATTGTCGGGGATACTGTTCCTGACAGCTTGTAGTCCATCTTTGTGTGGAAAGTTGGTGTAGAAATATCTAAAATATTAATCTGCCCAATGAAATACTGGAATAATTGAAATCACTTTTTTCAAGATTTGTTCATTGAAATGACCATGCATCCTGTTAGTTTGAATGGACCTTTGGATAGTAAAAATAACTTTGTATATTAAAAGAAAAGCTTAAAATATTGTGAGGCCAGATTCTGCATTGAGTATTTGTATACCACTTCACTAGGTACATTGGAATTTGGTCTCAAGTTTGTAATGCAAGTCAATGTCAGTAAATGTGAAGTTTATCTTCCCTGATTCTCTGGAATTCTGATCTTAGATTCTTCTCTGGGGCCTCTTGCAATTGACTATTGACTCTTCTGAGTCAGAATTAGACTGACAGCAGTTGAGTGAGAAGTGTTCCTTTTTGGACACTTTCTCAGATCATTGTCTCCTTTCCCCAATTAATCCTTCTGAAGGCTGTTTTATATTTCATGCTTATTTTGAGGAACATGACTGAAACTTTATAAATGGATAGTCAAGGCCAGTAAGTTGTTTGGTATCCTGATCACAATAATTTTCATAGAGATTACCCATACTCTTTTAATAAGGTAGCAGTGCAAATGCATACAAACAAGCTATTCCATCCTGTGTCTGCCCTTCTTGTTCTAGGCAGCTGGGTAGAGATATTTAACCCCCAAAGGAAATATGAAATTTTTTTGCTCTGGCCTTCTAGGGATATTTGTTCTAAATGAAAATGTAGGATATTGTTTTGTAATCCCAAATCCATCCATCCTTTTTACCCCTCCTCAACTAACAGTAACGATAGTGATAGGTTCCCCAGGTAACACAGGCAAAAATCTGTGCTGTGGTAGTAACGTATGCCAGTTTATCAGATCAAACACAAATTCAGCATCCCTGAGACACTCTGTCTGCCATTTCTTAAACTCTCTCTCCCTCGCCAATTCTCTTTCTATAGTATTGGTTCAGTGGAGCTATTGAAATATAGCCACCTTCCTGCTTTTACCTTGAGAAGTGGTGCTATGTGGGTGAAAATCAGGAAATGGGGGAAAAGAAAAGGATTTATAATAGAGACAAAAATAAAAGCTAGTCTGTGATTACTTGCTTATAAAAATAGATGGGAGTTCATTTGAATAGCAGTCTTATTGTTTGGCATATCCACAGTATATTAATGATGTCATTGACTGTGGCATGTAAACCACAGGAATGTTGATCTAGGGAGAAAACTGTATTGAAAATATTTTTTAGCATGGTAAGAAAAATAAAATATAAAAGCAGAAACTAATTCTCTGCTAAACCATCTGCAGAATGTGAACTGTATGCAGTGCTCTTACTGAACTTGGCTAGCTTATCAACACTTTCAGCTACATAAATGTTTCCATCAGTCAGTGATAATTTACTCTTTTGTCATTTTATATAGTTGCATCAGAAGAATAGAGAGTTACTGTGCAATAAAGGAATTGTGCTTTACAATATGAAGAACGGTTGCATGTTGAAATGATTGACATACTCGTTGATCCATTAAGTAATTAACAATATCCTACTCATCATTCTGCATGTTGTGCTGTCATTTTGTCATAAGGTGTGGTTTGAATATCCAGCAGCAAGAACATAAGTTCTGATGACGGTATATTGATCATTACATTACAGTTGCAGATCAGTGTCACGTTTATTTGTTTTATGTTCAGTCACTTCACTAGCATCCCTATCACTTGGGGTCATCCCACAAAGGACACAATAAAAAAGATTTACATAATGGAATAAGAATGGACCAAATGGCCCACCGAAAAACAAGCTGCAAATCAAAAAGGAGGAACCTACAGGAGACACCAAAAAGTTCAAAAATGAAGTGACCTGATTAGACAGGGAGGTATTCCATAGACAGAATTTCTGAATTGAGTAGCTCCTAGCCCCAAGCCTGGTCCTTGTTCAGGCTTCTGCCTAGAGAACAAAGGCATTGTATTCTGATAAGCAACTTTTTATGATTACTACACAAGTATCTGAAGAGTAATGGTAAGTATTATATTCTAAAGTGACCTATGGTAACTACCCTCAACTTAACGTGCTGGGTCTTTTATTAAAAATTTGATTATATTCAGTTTTTCAAACAAAATACACATCAAACACTTACCCGCGCATTTGCAGGTTAAAAATAAAAGCTAGCTATCATAGCACGAAATATCCATTCACAGACTCTTTAACCTCTGTTGAAATGAAAGATCTGATGACAGACAATAGCATGAACACAGGAGAAGCATGTTCTCTTAGATGCTCTGACAGGATTAAAAGTATCTGAGTAAGGAAGGGTTCTAATCTGATCCTGTATTAACAATAAGTATGAGACTATTGCACTTTATTCATAACAAATTACATGACTTGACCAAATACTGTGTGCTGGAAAGACTGCAATTCCCCCATGCCATACTGCTGCAGCTACGGCCAACAAGCAAGCTCCAGCTGGATTCCTCTGTTTATTTGGGACAGGACCTCAGTTGTGGAACAGGTTTTCACCCTTCTTTCAAAAATAGTCAGGGACTGTTGAGCTTCAGAGATTGTGGCCATGCTCCCCTTTTCTCTTGAGCAACTGATGAGGGTGGTGATTAAGGGAGATGGAGACTAGATGGGGGTTTTCATATAGCTTTATTTTTGTCACGCTGTTTTAAAAAAAAAAAGTCAATGTAGCAATGGGCCACTGATTTATGTATTACAAAATTGCAGGAAATAAATGAAAAAGTGAAATCATGTAATATTACACCATTGTCTTACAAGTCCCATAAAAGAATGGCATAAAAAATACCTTTGTCAGGTCACCTCTGTAAATCCTATGTCATATTCTTTTTCCATATGTTTTGAACTGGACAATAAAGACAGTTATTTAAATTGAATATCTACGTTAGTACTTAGTGAATGTAAGGACTATAGTAATTACCGGAGCTGCTGTTTTCCTCCTTTACTGGCCATGAGGACCCTTAGGTTTGTTTGTAGATGTCTGTTATTGCTAACATGTTGCATCTCCTTTTCATTTAACCTAGAAACTGCTTAAGTTTAATAAGAAAAACTAACAAGGTAATGTGACGTTTTCTTTTTTAGTGATACAGCTTATGAAATACGAGAAGATAGGTGAAGTAACTTAAAATTTAGTTCACTCCAAGTCCTAGTCTACACTTAAAGATTTTGCTTGTATTGCAGTGTCGGTTAGGGGTGTGACTTTTTTTTATTTTGGGGGGGGCAACATTTCTGTAGTGGTGAAAGATCTACTGACAAATAATTATACTGGCAAAGAAAAGTCATTTTGCCAATATGTATTCTTTCACTCGGAGAACCGTTTGTAAGCTATACTGACAAATGGACTTGTTTGCTGGTATAAGTTTGTCTACGCTAGAAGGTTTTGCTGGTCTAACTGCATGGCAAACCCTTTTAAATGTAACCAGGCCTCAGTTCTCAGTGAAATTGAAGTAGTGTAAATCAAATTCCTCTGATATACAGGTTACTCCTGTAAGGAATTGAGCCATGAAACTTTAATCTTTCAGCTTCCTTTTTTATTTTATGGCTGTATTTCAAAATCTAGTAAACTACTTAGATGAAGGTGTTATACACACACGTAAAAAGATAAGTCTTTATCCAGTAATTGAGTATCAGCAGTTCTATTGTAAAATGTTTAGTATCTCTGTTATGGTAAACCCTCTCTAACATGAACCTTGAATAGTAATTTCCTTGGAAAGATTTTGAAAACATTAATAATACAGAAGGCAATCTAGAAGAGATTTTTAAATAAATTAAAAGATCAGTAGTTTTTTCCAGCAAGATAAGCATGGCAGATGTCAAGAAAATTTAAGTGACATAATTCATATTGACTTGCAAGGGAGTTTTGCACAGTAAGGAACACAGAACTGGGCTCAAAAGATTTTGTTGCTTTTTCATACTAAACAAGTCTCAGGTGTAAGTGTTGTAGAAGAGGCACTATTTGCAGAATGTCAGAAAGTTTAGCATTATGTGATTTTATGTTTCAAGTCAAGATTTCTAAGTTTCCAAAAGAAATAGATTGTGATATATGTGAAAATATTACAGTCTTGCTCGGTCTGCCTTGTAAAGAAACTCGGTGGATAAACTACCTCAATTAAGGACCTCTCTTCAACACAGAACAAGCTGAGGGATTTGAGAGTCTGTTGTTTGTCTGAAATATTATATATGATCCAAGTATTAAAATACAGACTGTGTGTTTTCATGCTTTTGTGTATATTGGGGACAAGTCTCTGCTTCTGAAAAGGAGGAAGAGGAGGTGGATGAGCTGTGGATGATAAGCTAAAAATAGCAGTATTAAAAATATTTGATATGTAAAAATCAAACAGTTTCCAAGGATCTTTAGGAATTAGATGCTGCAGTCATAATAAGATCCATTGTAAGAAACTTTACTTAATGGTAGATTGTGCATTTAATTTTACTGGGTGTAAGATGTCATTGCTACATGACCACCAGCTTGCCACTTGCAGAATAAGATAAGTCCTCTATACTGGTTCAGCATGCTCAATCTAAGTGTCACAGGAGTGGACTGTCTTTATTATTCCTTTGAGCGATAGGAACATATTGATGTAATGTAATGCCTGATGATCAATCGTATTCAATCCTGCAAATTCAGAATTGTGTGCCATCTATGCTATGTATGGATTAGAGCAGTGATACTCAGACCTCAGTGGTTCAGGAGCCAAATTAGCGATCAACAGTACCCTAAAGAGCCACAATATTGTGAATTCATTGTTTCATATTCTCTCTCTCTCTCTCTCTCCCTTTATATATATATATATACACACACACACAGACAGACACTCTATTATATTTTATTCTCACAGCAAAATAACCAAGTATTATTTCTCAACTACAGTTGGTTAATAACATGGTAAAAGCATCCTGATTGGGTAATAATTAAATCACAGTATTTTAATATCATGTCTGCAAAGAGCCGCAGGAGACACATTAAAAGAGCCACTTGCGGCTTGTGAGTCAGCCTAATCCAGTAATACTCAGACAATCTCAAATTTTAACATATGAAAGCATTTTAAACCTCACAAAATCTATTGCTTTTGTGCCAGGTGTTAGGGTGTATGTCTGAGATGTCTGTGCAGAAGATATGTTGTAGGGTACAGGAGGAGATTTCACAGGAGTTGTGCTACATAGTATTTGTAGTGCACATAGAGTGAAAAACATAGGTAATGCTTATCGGAGAAAATGCTGTGCTGAAATGATTCTGAATACCACCTGGTAACTGGCTGACCTGAAGGTGTCACATTCTTATTATTAAAAGGATGGAGTTGTTGTAAGGCACAAGACTGTGAAGCTTGGAAACTGGATTCCATTCTGTGCTGAACCATAGACTTTCCTCTGACGATGTTGACAATATTAACTTGTCCTACAGCGTAAAATTCACCTTTGTGCAAAGGACACCACTTAAATCCTTCAAATGAGGCTCAAGTGGGCTGTAGGTGGTGTATAGGCCAGCGTGGATTTGATTTAAATAATCACTGATTTTAATCATGGTTTAAATGTGCAAGCTGGAAACCTTGATTTAAAATAATTGATTTTAATCTTGTTTTGCATTTGTATTTTTTAGCTATTTTCCTGTAGAAAGGTTGATTCTCCTTAGTTGGTTAACATTAAAAAGATTGATTTGCAGCTAAATGCGGTCTTTATACTACACTAAATTTGGGATTTCTTTTTTGCTAATCAGAAGGCTACACTATTTGTATGTATTATTTTAAGTTACATAAATTACTATACATTTATTCAGATTCTTAATTTTTATATTTTTTGATGTTAGAAAATGGTGAAAAAGGCATTTCTTCTTTACTTATGATTTGTGTCAAGCAGCATTTGGATGGAGATTCAACTTCTATTAAAATGCACAAACAGCATTTTAAAATATTTTATTAGTTAAATAATACCCTCAAGTTGGTGGATACATAAGGGGTGAGGGGGGAGTAAGTTTAAATGTGTTTTGCAAAATGTGTTCTGCATTTAAACCTGTCTGATGTATTAAATAAAGGAAGTACCTGTAGTTAGTGAATTGAACTGATTGCTTCTGGTTGTCACATCCTTCAGGATTTTAGAACTAGTAGATCACATCTTTTCACATCTAATTTTTGTTTATATATTGGGAGACAGAAACAAGTTTTCCTGCTTTTTCAACTCCCAGTCATTGCCTTAGCTATTGAACAGACCTAGTTGGGGAAACTGAAATTAAGAAAATATTTTCTCTCTATCCGCAGTAGAAACTACTGCTGTCAGAAGCTGATTTAACATTTCAGAAGGGTGAATTTTGCCCATAGTGAGCTATTCCTACATTCTCACACAAGTCTTTTTGTCTGGATCTCACTTTAGTATAACAATACTTCTGGTGCTTCTATACTAAGAGAAGATATTCTTTATCTCCATTTCATTATACATGTTCTTCCATGTATTTATGATTCAAGATAACAAAACCAGGGACTCCTTACATTCCTCCATTGCGGCATTTCCCCCTACCTCCTAGTAGTATACTACCATCCCATCCCCTTTTATTTCAGGGGTGCCTACAATCCTCCACATCCTTCCTCACACTGGGGTTAGGTCCTGCACCCCCATTTCTTCCTTTTCCCCCATGCCTGGATCTCTTTGTGCCCTCTTATTCACACCTCCAATATATGCCAGGGATTCTGTGTGACCTGAATATCCTATTCCCTCTGCATACTAGGATCCCCCATTTTCATCTCCATGACCACCTCCACCAGGAGTTCTGTGTGCTCTTCATTCTCCCCTTTCCCTCATCCCTCCTTCTGCACCATGGCAGAGGCTTTGCGTTGCGTGCCCCTCCTGCCCGCCCCCTTCCCTCTCTGCTATATGACAGGCTCTGAGAGTCCCTGTGCCTGAAAATTTATCCTCTTGGAGACAGAGGAACCACTAGCCAATATCTTAAACAAAATTTCTCTCTTCAAGGAGTGTTTCAGAAATCCATATTTTAGATCAAATATTGAGAGGAACTGTATGAAAGATTGTTTTTCCCTCAACTGGGACTGGTCCTTTTCTGGTAGGGCCATAGAAAATTATTTTAAGTATTTATTATCGGTATTTCCTGACACCTTCAGAGCAACACAACCATGGAACCCCAGCGACTTTTATTATATATAAATAATAGTGATTTTTACTGTAGAGTACATAACTTACTTTTCTTTGGGGACTGCTCACTATACAAGGAAAGAAGAAAGTTCTGTTTAGTGTGTGTCTAAAGTCTATTGAATCATGAAGGAAGTAGACGGTAATTTCTGTCAAGGAACAGGGTGGGGAAGGGGAAACACAGTCTCCTGCCATATTTTAATTCCTCTCCGACACTTCCTTTACTTCTTTAGCGTGATATTGGCAGACCTGACATAGTAGTTCAGGTTTAAAAGAAAAAGGAATGAAGTTGTACAAGGAAGGCAGACTACAACATGTAAAACAGATCAAGCTGTACAGCCAGCTGAGTAGATGACAGAACAGTGAAAGAGAACAAGCTTTTTAAAGGGACCTTTAATGACATTTGGATAGTCTCTATTGTAGGATACTCACAAAGGAACTCTTCATAATATAACACAGCTTTCACCTGAAATTAATCTGAAACCAAATGATCACATTCTTTCAGACAGCTGAATAGAAACAACGCTCTTGATTGCCTCAGAAATTTCAAATTGCAGTACCTGTTTCCTTTGCACTAATAGATTAGAAGAAAAGTTTAGAGTAAATGCAGACCATACGTTTACAATATTTCTTCAGAAACTACCCAAGATGACACATGACCAAACGGCAGCCTCTTCTGCAGGTGCAGAGAGAATATTTTCCTCATTTCAGTTTATTCAAGTAATTCAGTTTAATGACCAGTTCATTCAAAGTTAAGAAACCAGTTGGAAGCTGAAAATGTAGGGAAACGTATTTTGCTTTTGCAATCTATGAATAAAAACTAGATCATGAGAGGATGAGATCTACTAATTCTAACATCTTGAAGGTCCTGGTATAACCAGAAACAATCAGTTCCATTTACTAACGGAGAATACTTCCTTTGTTTAATAAATCAGTTTTAAATGCAAAACATGTTTAGATAAACTTTTTATAAATGTATCAAGCACATTAAGTTAGTTTTATTTATTAAAAAATTAAAAAGCTATGTCTGTGCATTTTTAATTGAATTCAAATTTCCACCCAAACAGAGTTTGACACAAATTACTCCTGAGGGAATTCTGCACCAAAAAATTAAAATTATGCATAGAATATTTTAAAATTCTGCAGATTTTGTCAAATGTTGCTCCAGTATGGCAGTGGGGAGCACAGACCACTGGCTGCCTTGAGGTGGGAGATCACCCTGAAGTGTCCTCCCCCCCCCCCCCCCCCGAATTTCCAGCGGATACTGAAAAGCAATACACTCTTCAGCTTCAAATACAAAAGAATCAAATTATGTAGAAAAAAACCCATTGCAGTACATTTTAATGTACACAAGTCTTCCATTCTGGCCTTCTACTTCCATGAGCCAAATTGGAAGGGGAGGGGGAGGAGTTGTACTCTTTCAAACATAATCTACTAATTGTATCAAAATGAGATGCTTCTGGTAGTTGACTGTGCAGATCTGCAATCCTCCTCTCTTTTTAATACATGTTTTGATATTTGTGGAATAGTTAAATGTTGACAATTATTGCCATTGGACATCTGAGTTGCCTACCATCAGACATTGATATGAGTGGGTCATTTTTAACCTCTCAGATCGGTTTCAGGCTCACTGCATACTGAAACAGAAGTTACTACATTGATTTTGTTTCATAGTTGCACGGTTTTCTTCCGAACTTGCGTATGAGGCGTGGGCTACACTAAAAACTTAGATTGACATAACTAGTATGCTCAGGGGTGTGAAAAATCCACACACCTGAGTGCCATAGCTATGTTGACCTATCTCCTGGGGTAGACACAGCTAGGTCGACGGAAGAATGCTTCCATCATCGACCTAGTTACCGTCACTTGAGGAAGTGGAGTATCAGCAACCCTTTCTGTCATTGTAGTCTGTGTCTACGCATAATGGGGTCATAAGTGTGTAGCTACAGTGCCGTAGCTATGCTGCTGTAGTATCTATAGGTATGACCCTTTTCTTTAAATGAAAGCTGAGTTTCTGCAGAAAAAGATGGGACCCTGGAAAAAAGTGCTGGGTCATTGGCCTTGTATGGTCTGGTCCTTTTTGAGACGTGTATCTAATCCTTCCATTACCGTGCTGCTTTGCCATTTAATTTAAACATGGATGAAAGCAGCTTCCAGGGGCTTCGTTGAACGATTGAGTGATTTAATTAAGAGAAAGTAGGTAGCTGAAGAGTTCAAAGCAGATAAGTCAAAGCATGTCTGCGCAGTCAGTCATCTTATCCCTAATAGAATACGCTATTCTGACCAATCTTGAATATTGCTGAGTTAGTTTTGTCTGGAAAAGACACTGGCATGTGTGTAGATATTCCTAATGCTTTGAATTCTCATTAACCTTTTCATGAACTATATTGATAATATTCAATAGCTACACTTCTTACAAGAAGAGAAGCGTTTCCACAAACACTGGCCCTACTTCTCAACCCAGAACATTGCTGTTATGATTCAGTGCTTCTTAAGTACAGTCTTTAATATAAGATCCCTTTTAAACTCAAAATACTGTGAAGTGCCCAAAGAATCTGGATAGCTAGAATTTTCCACATGGCTGAGAATATATACCTGTAACGAATTATATAGAACGATTGCTCCTCTGTCGCTTGTTAACCCGTGTAACAAACTGCATACAACTCACATAAGGTTGGACAATTCTTGTTTGGTTTAATGTTCAAATTCTTGCAGTTTGATGCGAAACAGTTCGGCGTGAAATAACCTAGGGCTGTTCTTCCTGTGAAATGTGATCAGTTTTGATAATATTGAGGGTACTGCTGGAGCGTCTGGTTTTCCAGTTTAAAATATTCACCACCACACATTTAGCAGGAATTGGGGTATTTCTATGTCGTAACCTAAAACATTTCTGTGGCCAACCTAAAACTCTTCCAGATTTGATCTGAGTAATTTCAGCCATTCACAAAACAGCCAGATGCCCAGGAGGGGATGGTGGTGCTGTTCCTGCCCCGTTATAACCTTTAGCCATTTGTCTGGGATCGGAGACACCCAGATTCAAATCCTTGCTCTGGAACAAACCCGAAATGGACTTTGCAGTTCGTGAAGAATTCCAAAAATGTTTAGATTTGGTTTGATCTGAACCAGTTTTTTGCCAATTCTTCCCCCATGCCCTCCAGAACTGCCACTGAACTGGAAAAATTAGTTATTTTTCCCAGCTATAATTCCATTCCATAATTTTGGTTTTAAAACCAAGTATTTGTTTTCCCCACAACTCTGGATTTCATATTCTGTGGGTGGTGAAACCAGGGAGCATCTCAAGTGGTTCTACAATTCTCCCGCCCCTCCTCAGTAATCTAATCCTCTTCCTTCGCGGTCACTCTGTGACCTCTACTTTCTTTGAATACTAGCTCTCTTTGCAGCCCGTTCAGATGATTCATCCTCCATTTCTGGGTCCCACAGTTTCCCCCTGCCTATGTCTCTGTTCTCCCTTCCTCGTTCCCTTTGCTTGGTCCAAGCCCTCTCCATTGCACTCCTTTTGTTGCCGGCACCCAGTGCCGAGAGGCTAAACAACAGCTGGGGTTGGTTCGCTACCCGGTGTGCTACACCCAATAATCACAACGGGGTGGAGAAGCAGAAAAGTTTATTTGCAGCTGCAAAAAGGTACAGGGAGAATAAGATCTTGAATCCTGCACACAGAGCAGGAAGTTACACAGGCTTTTATACATCTTTTTTTTCCCAGCATACTTATCTAATAGCAAGCTGCCATAGGTATCCATATAGCCAGCCATTCCAGTTACCAGCTAGTTCCCTTGTTTTTTGTATCATTTATTAAACTATACATAAAACTGCTTTATTCAGCATTTTTCTTCCATATCTGCCCTGTTTGGCCTTGCTTAGTTTCAGGCAGTCTGACTCTGCAACATATTGTTGCAGATCCTCAGCATAACTGCTGTGAGCGCCTCCAGGTGCGGGGGCCAAGGACACTTGGGCCTCGTACACATAACTGCTGCGAGTGCCTCCAGGCAAGCGGGGGGCCAAGGACACTTGGGCCTCGTGCGAGGGGGCTTCCTCGACACTCGTGGTCTTCCATCCCCTCGAGTTACCTAGTGGCCATGCCCCAGTGTCCCCAACACTTGTAGTATTCTCTCCTCTGGTCTTTATTGTTTTCCTCGTCACCCTATACTTGGGAAAGTCTCTTTTTAGTGCTAAACAACTTACCACTTCCCCTTCTGATCCTTCCTTGATCCTTCTTCCTACTGATCCTGCAATAGTTCAACACCATCTCCAGATCATGCTGCCACCAAACAGTCTGTCTGTCTGACTGAGCTGCTTCCTCCACGTTTGAGCTATATTACATGCTGCTCGAGGCAGAGATGTCAAGTTTCATGCCTGCTGCTGGCACTTGATAACCAATAGTAGTTGTTACTAATGCGAATAGTCTTCTCTTTACATGTTCTCCTTACAATAGCTTGCTGTTGGGCAGCTTTCCCAGAATAAGAAAGTGTTTTGCTACCCGTGATACATGGAGCAGAAAAAAGGATTAACATCTCCCTGTTTCTCTAAAAGTGGCACTAAATGATGAAAGTAGTAAACGGGAATAAGAGTAATGAAAGTAACAGCCTGCACGGTACTGTTATTTACTCTAATGTAATTTTTCAAGGGCAGCTGAGTAATCAATATGTCTGTGATCCAATTTATTTACCCCATCTACTGGGAAAACCTCAATCATGGAGATTGAAAGGAGTTAAGAAAGGTGTTTAAAGGTTGTTTTTACTGAAGTCTGCTTTACTGAAATGTTGCCACTGCCCCCTTCCCTTTTTCAGGGTGTGATGGGGTTTTTGTGTTGGTGTCACTTCTGTCAGCTTTTCTGGAATGTTGTGTTTCTGCTGCCTCTATTTTCCCCCTCTTTTTCTGTATTTCAAGGAATCCCTGTTGAGGTTACAGGGACAAACCATCCCGATGAGTCGAAAGAATAGTAAATATGGCAGGCGACCAGCTTGGCTTAATGGTGAAATCCTAGCGGATCTTAAACATAAAAAAGAAGCTTACAAGAAGTGGAAGGTTGGACATATGACCAGGGAAGAGTATAAAAATATTGCTCGGGCATGTAGGAATGATATCAGGAGGGCCAAATCGCACCTGGAGCTGCAGCTAGCAAGAGATGTCAAGAGTAACAAGAAGGGTTTCTTCAGGTATGTTGGCAACAAGAAGAAAGCCAAGGAAAGTGTGGGCCCCTTACTGAATGAGGGAGGCAACCTAGTGACAGAGGATGTGGAAAAAGCTAATGTACTCAATGCTTTTTTTGCCTCTGTCTTCACGAACAAGGTCAGCTCCCAGACTGCTGCGCTGGGCATCACAAAATGGGGAAGAGATGGCCAGCCCTCTGTGGAGATAGAGGTGGTAGGGGACTATTTAGAAAAGCTGGACGTGCACAAGTCCATGGGGCCGGACGAGTTGCATCCGAGAGTGCTGAAGGAATTGGCGGCTGTGATTGCAGAGCCATTGGCCATTATCTTTGAAAACTCGTGGCGAACGGGGGGAGTCCCGGATGACTGGAAAAAGGCTAATGTAGTGCCAATCTTTAAAAAAGGGAAGAAGGAGGATCCTGGGAACTACAGGCCAGTCAGCCTCACTTCAGTCCCTGGAAAAATCATGGAGCAGGTCCTCAAAGAATCAATCCTGAAGCACTTGCATGAGAGGAAAGTGATCAGGAACAGCCAGCATGGATTCACCAAGGGAAGGTCATGCCTGACTAATCTAATCTCCTTTTATGATGAGAACTGGTTCTGTGGATGAAGGGAAAGCAGTGGATGTATTGTTTCTTGACTTTAGCAAAGCTTTTGACACGGTCTCCCACAGTATTCTTGTCAGCAAGTTAAGGAAGTATGGGCTGGATGAATGCACTATAAGGTGGGTAGAAAGCTGGCTAGATTGTCGGGCTCAACGGGTAGTGATCAATGGCTCCATGTCTAGTTGGCAGCCGGTGTCAAGTGGAGTGCCCCAGGGGTCGGTCCTGGGGCCGGTTTTGTTCAATATCTTCATAAATGATCTGGAGGATGGTGTAGATTGCACTCTCAGCAAATTTGCAGATGATACTAAACTGGGAGGAGTTGTAGATACGCTGGAGGGGAGGGATAGGATACAGAAGGACCTAGACAAATCGGAGGATTGGGCCAAAAGAAATCTGATGAGGTTCAATAAGGATAAGTGCAGGGTCCTGCACTTAGGACGGAAGAATCCAATGCACTGCTACAGACTAGGGGCCGAATGGCTAGGCAGCAGTTCTGCGGAAAAGGACCTCGGGGTGACACTGGACGAGAAGGTGGATATGAGTCAGCAGTGTGCCCTTGCTGCCAAGAAGGCCAATGGCATTTTGGGATGTATAAGTAGGGGCATAGCGAGCAGATCGAGGGACGTGATCGTTCCCCTCTATTCGACATTGGTGAGGCCTCATCTGGAATACTGTGTCCAGTTTTGGGCCCCACACTACAAGAAGGATGTGGATAAATTGGAGAGAGTCCAGCGAAGGGCAACAAAAATGATTAGGAGTCTAGAACACATGACTTATGAGGAGAGGCTGAGGGAGCTGGGATTGTTTAGTCTGTGGAAGAGAAGAATGAGGGGGGATTTGATAGCTGCTTTCAACTACCTGAAAGGGGGTTCCAAAGAGGATGGCTCTAGACTGTTCTCAATGGTAGCAGATGACAGAACGAGGAGTAATGGTCTCAAGTTGCAGTGGGGGAGGTTTAGATTGGATATTAGGAAAAACTTTTTCACTATGAGGGTGGTGAAACACTGGAATGCGTTACCTAGGGAGGTGGTAGAATCTCCTTCCTTTGAGGTTTTTAAGGTCAGGCTTGACAAAGCCCTGGCTGGGATGATTTAACTGGGAATTGGTCCTGCTTCGAGCAGGGGGTTGGACTAGATGACCTTCTGGGGTCCCTTCCAACCCTGATATTCTATGATTCTATGATTCTCCATGTCCTCCTTTTGCCTCCTTCAGCTGACCATTTAATGTTATTGAGCATTGTTTTACAGAGGCAGAGAGAGCTGGGCAATACGGGACATTGGTCACGAGCGAATTAAGGCAGCGTGATGTCCTTGGCGCATGCTGCACAGAGCCTCCCCTTACTTTTCCTTATGCAGTGGCTCGTCTCCTGTTACTTCTGGAGGTGGCTAGATCTTCAGAAATCTGAGCATGGAAAAATGCTTGTACGTATTTGTGTGCAAAATTCCTGTAGGCTCAGGCAGTTGCTCTAACTGCATGTGGAAATGACCAATTGAAAGTTGAAATGGCCACTTCTGAGCACAAAAGTGGATGCATTTGCACAGATAAATTCTGAAAATCAGCCCCTGAACGTTTGTTACTTAATTGCAATGTTGTTGGTTTTTTTAACTCCCTTTAAAATAGTGTTACGAAGGATTCAGTCTAAATTTTGCTTCCAGGCTTTAAATCAGTCTTTCTTTCAACTTTAAAGTTAAATATTTTTACATTTAATATTTTAAACGTAAGATTCCTCAAAGGCTGATAGAAATGGAGTTACTTATAAATGTTTGGTTAAACACAAAACAGAACAACCATTTGTACTTTTTGTTAGAAAATGACGTGCAAGGCAACAGTAAGCTAAGTTCAAGTATGCTTTTGGTGTTTGGTGTTTTATAACTATTTGTAGTCATCAGATGTCTTCATATTCAATAGATTTATAGTAATATGAGCAATAGGTAGGGGGCTAACAAATCAAAATCTCATTTCAGATGTTTGACACTAATGTTGTGCTGACTTATTGTTTTCTGTGTTGGATTTCTGATCAAATTACCACATAGCTGCTTGGAAGTACTGTAACAACACAAAGAAAAAAAAATGCATTAGAAATGGGGTACTGAATTTCATATTTTATATGTCATGGAAAGGATTCTTAGCTGTTAAATATATCTAAAGGAGTTGTGTTTCTTAAAAAAACAAAGTTACGGAAAGCATAGTTCTCAACATCAAAGTTTAAAAAGGCATGTAAGAAATGCAACACGTTACTAAAAAAAGTCAGGTACAAAATGACTTTATTCCTAACTTGTCCCACCATATTTTACTGTTCAAGATAATCCTGCAGCTGCAACAATAACCAGATGCATAATTAAGCAGCAGCTGCATGAGATTTTCATTTTTTTTAATGCATAAAATTGGAAGTGTTAGACAAGCTTTATGTATAATATGGAAAACTAAACAGCATTGTTTTTTGTGCACTCTTAGCAGCTGTTTAGGAGAGAGAAATTGCACCTTCTACATTTCTCAGTAGCCATTTGTTTTAAATTGATTTGGGGGCTAAGTATTATCAAAGTAAGAAAATGCCGATTGCGGGAGGGAGGGGTTATATTCTGGCTTAATTTGGAAAATGTACAGAAAATAGTTTTTTCTTTTTAATTTGTAAAGCCTTATTGTAGTACCCATTTGTGACATTGGGGAAATTTCTGAACCGTTCCCCAGCTTCCCTCCCACCCACCTGGACTCATAGTGACCACATTTTAGCAATATGGCAGAGTGCTCTCTCTCTCAAGCTGTGTGGTTCCTTAGAGTTGTGACATAAATGAGTCTTGGTCTGTTTTTTAAAACTCAATGTTCTTTGTCTCCTAGCTGACTGTATATTCCCAGGTGTATGTGAATAAGAAGTTTCTTAATGACATGAACTACAACAGTACTGAAAGAGATGTCAGATTGTTTTGACATTCATTTCATTGTCACTTTTATTTTACGGAATTATATGGACAAGAAGTAATGGTTATTGTCCAGAAGCCAGCCTTTAACTTTTGAGTGCTCTCTCTCCTTTAAGATAGCTCTATTTATTTCATGTTGAGCCTGATCTTTGCATTTGTACCTTTTTTCCCAAATAGAAATATGTTTGGCAGCATGCCTCAGTTTTTTTTTAAAGCAATTCACCTCCTGAACAGTATCAGAAAAATGCATCTCCATACCCCAGTCACCTCAGTCAAATGGTAAAAGTTAGATCCGTCAAGACCTTATTCATGGGCTTGATTCTGTGCCACTGTAACTCCTATGATAGCAAGGGAGTTGCACTGCTGTAAAATCAGAGAATAGTTGCATTGAATTTATTGGGACTGCTTGTAGAAGATTGGCCTTTAGGATGGATGAGTCTTACACCACCCCATGAAGGTCATCAGAGTTCTTTCGAACTCAGGTACTGTGCTGTAAAAATGGATTAATTGAAATGAGAATCTGGAGTGAAAATTTTGATTGATTGAAGTCAGTGACTGATATCTCAGTGACTTCGTTGGAGCAAGAATTTCACTCTTAGCCCTCAAGGGCTGTAAAACCAGTGGGGTTAATTCCAGAGGGAAGGGTCCTCCAGTGACAACTTCCTGCCACCAAGTATTTTGTGTGTGTGTCTGTATGTGAGAGAGAGAGAAACAGTGAGTAACTTTGCTAGTTTGATACCACTTGTCCTACTTTTGTTATTTCTAGCACAAGTACAGTAGACTGGTTACTTTGGAGGGGTTGATGTTAGAGTATTATCTTGAGCACTGGAGTAGGAATGAAGAGATTGGAATCCTTGCTACTTAAAGTTTTTCCAGCTCTGCCACTTGCTCACTTTGTGTCCTTGAGCAAATCACTTAGGCCAAAACTTTTGATCTCATGGGGTTTAACACAGCCTTTTTTTTACAGATAATGGAATTTCAGCACAAAGAGGCCAAAGACCAGATTATTGGAAGCGTCAGGTAACTTTGAGTACCTCAATGTTTGGGTCCCCAACTTGAAACATGTAAGACCTGATTTTTCAGTGGTTACTAAGCACCCAGAGCTCCCAGTGACTACAACTGAGTGTCTAAAATTAGTGGACACTTCTGAAAATTTGGTCTCTTTGTGCTTTAGTTTCTTCATCCTCAAAATGTGTTTAAACCCCATCTGAACAAAACTTTAACATTCAGTGCTTTGTTACCAAGAACCATCTTATGGTGAGGATGGATGTACTCTGTTGTGCAGTATCTAGTCACAAATCTACTGCATTTTAGTGGTTTCCTGTGGTCTTGATTTATATACCATGTAGGCTCTGGAATGCCATATCCTTGAACTTTGAAAAACCCCAGCAAACTCTGGACCTAATTTCTCCCTCCCGGCGAAAATATCCATTGCAGGGCTCCTAAGGCCAAAAGCTGAGCTGAGGCCCCCGTTTTAAAGCCCTGATTCAGAAAAGAACTTAAGCACATACTTAAGTCTATCCCTATTCAGGACGGCATTTAAGCACATGCTTAACTTTCATTAAAATTGGACTTAAGCATGTTCTTTAGTCCTTGCTTAAGTGCTGTCCTGAATAGGGATGTTTTCCTGAGTTGGGGCCTAAAGTAGTAGATCCCAGTTGGAGAGCTAAATAGGAAATACAGTACCTGCTGAAACTGAATTATCTTCCTGCCCTGTGCTCATCAAGACCAGTGTAAAATGAGGTGCATCCCCTTATCCTTGGCCGTTCTTGGCACAAACCCTCTCTGCCATACTCATCTGGGATGCACAGAGTGCTGTCTGTGGGAATGCTGCTATAGAGACAGCTGATTCTCCTGCTGTGACATGGAGAGATTCTCATGCCAAAGTGTCCCTTCTCTGTACATCTAGGGGATGCATTCAGAAAATTTGGCACAAAGGAAATGTACTTAGTATTGACTCTGAATGATGAAGTGTGTACAGTGCATGCAAAAATTGACTTCTACATTTTTTTTTCCCATTTGCAGCAAATGTGTCAATTTTTCTGAGGAAGATATAATGGTTAATTGTGTGTCCTGACAGATACAGGGTATTCTTTTCAAAAGCATCCAAATAATTTAGGAGCCCAAGGCTCACTGAAAATTAATTGGACTTAAGCAGTTTTGAAAATTGTACTTATATTTAATTAAAGATGTAGGAAGGTATTCTGCCAAGATGCACGACTTCTCAATTGTCACACCTTTCTTAAAAAATAAAACTGCAGCTCTCTTTTAAACAATTTTGGATGGCTAAGACTTGGGAGAAAATAATTTATCAGTGACAGATACCCTATTCTTTTTAACAAGCAAGTGTTGCAGAAGACACTACTCAATACTGAATATAGGTCAGGGTGAGCTGCGTCTGGCGGTTGTTGTTTGTTCGTCATGAGGCAGACAGAATCTGTCTTTGCTGCCCCTGAGGCTGTATTTTGTGCCCTTTTACTCTCATGACTTGTCTTAATTTGGCTTCTTTTGGTGTTCTGGGGTGGGGGGAATACCATGGAAAATAGCAAACTTTTGCAGTTAATATGTAGGGAAAGTTCTCCCAGCTTAAGGTTCTGTTTCAGCACCCATTGAAATCAGTTGGAGGCTTTCCATTGACTTCAGTGGACTTCGGAACAGACCCCTAATGGATTCAGTCCTGCTGTCATGACTGCTTGTATTCAGATTCTGTGTCTTAAAATTTCTGTTTAGGGAAGAAAAGTGGTTATTACTTCCACATATTTACTACATTATGAAGTAAATATCCAGTCGAGAGGAGCCTGTGATTCTGTTTCTGAAGGTAAATTGGTCCTGGATAGGTTGCAGTTGTGTTCTGGTACCGGTAAAGAATTTCAGGTACAAATCTAAGAGCCTGTAAGTACCTGATTTTCATCTGTATTCACGTAGTTAGAGGTGCAATGAATGAGGTTTGTGCCTGCAGTTCAATCTATCCTTATGTATATTTAAATTTTCCATTGCTTGTGCAAAGCACACTGTGGAATAAAAATGTAGTGCACAACTAAACATTTTATATAATTGTAGAACAAACACTGGCATTACTGCTTTTTAGTTAGCAGCCCTTAAACATGTGGTGGGAAGACCTGACACCCCAGGAAGCAGAATTCTCTTTGTAGTTCTCGGGCTCAACGGGTAGTGATCAATGGCTCCATGTCTAGTTGGCAGCCGGTATCAAGCGGAGTGCCCCAAGGGTCGGTCCTGGGGCCGGTTTTGTTCAATATCTTCATTAATGATCTGGAGGATGGTGTGGATTGCACCCTCAGCAAGTTTGCAGATGACACTAAACTGGGAGGAGAGGTAGATACATTGGAGGGTAGGGATAGGATACAGAGGGCCCTAGACAAATTAGAGGATTGGACAAAAAGAAATCTGTTGAGGTTCAACAAGGACAAGTACAGAGTCTTGCACTTAGGAAGGAAGAATCCCATGCACCACTACAGACTAGGGACCGAATGGCTCGGCAGCAGTTCTGCAGAACAGGACCTAGGGGTAACAGTGGACGAGAAGCTGAATATGAGTCAACAGTGTGCCCTTGTTGCCAAGAAGGCCAATGGCATTTTGGGATGTATAAATAGGGGCATTGCCAGCAGATAGAGGGACGTGATCGTTCCCCTCTATTCGACATTGGTGAGGCCTCATCTGGAGTACTGTGTCCAGTTTTGGGCCCCACACCACAAGAAGGATGTGGAAAAATTGGAAAACATCCAGCGGAGGGCAACAAAAATGATTAGGGGATTGGAACACATGACTTACAAGGAGAAGCTGAGGCAACTGGGATTGTTTAGTCTGTGGAAGAGAAGAATGAGGGGGGATTTGATAGCTGCTTTCAACTACCTGAAAGGGGGTTCCAAAAAGGATGGATCTAGACTGTTCTCAGTGGTAGCAGATGACAGAACGAGGAGTAATGGTCTCAAGTTGCAGTGGGGGAGTTTTAGGTTGGATATTAGGAAAAACTTTTTCACTAGGAGGGTGGTGAAGCACTGGAACGGGTTACCTAGGGAGGTGGTGGAATCTCCTTCCTTTGAGGTTTTTAAGATCAGGCTTGACAAAGCCCTGGCTGGGATGATTTAGTTGGGGATTGGTCCTGCTTTGAGCAGGGGGTTGGACTAGATGACCTCCTGAGGTCCCTTCCAACCCTGATATTCTATGATTCTATGATGCAGTTGCTGAGCTCACTTGGCATCACAGTAATCAGAAAATCTATCTGCTTACAAGTGCCATAATATAGTCCCTCAATAGAAGGTATGTATCTGATATTGAACTTAGAATATACTTTATCGAGCAGATTTCTGAATAACATAAGTAAAACTTGCAATAAGCTGAATAAACCAAGTTATTCTGGTAGCTAGGTCCACAATGATAATTGAATATGGCATCTCCCAGTTATTCTTTCTCTATATGTCATCTGCACATTTGACCTTGTATTCAGATGGCCTGTAAAAGATGCTTTATTTGAGAATGCCTGTGGTAAGAATAACATTGAGTTGGATCCATAAAAGCACAAATTGATTTTTCAAGTGTGTGTCGGTGGAAGTGAGAAAAGTTTCTTGTTTTGTACTGCAGTAGTGTCTATGAAGTCCCTTCCAGGAGAACTCTTCCAGATGGTTAACAGCTTGATGAATCCAGGCTGCCTCTCTTAGAAATGTGTTTTTTTTTCTTCTTCTTCTTGTGAAATTTTCTATTTTTGTGGATAAGACTGCCTGTCTTCATAGTAATATAACCTACTGGTGTTGTATTACAGGTCCTCTTTGTGCTGATCTACTTACTGTATGAGTTGCTTTAGCTTCCAGATGCAGAGCTTTGTCTCTTTAGCTCAAGCTGTAGCAGCTCATGCCTTTAGCTCTGGAGGTCTCCTATTCAATCCCCAGCATGTTGGCCAGAATGATGACCAATGCAGTAGTAGGTTCATCTGTGGAGAAGACAAATGCAACATCCACATCCCCTCTGATTTTGATGCTGTCTTTCTCACTGGGGCTTTAGGGGAGCTTTAAGTTGGAGCCTCCTATGGCTAGCAAGAGATGGGGAAAGCTTGAATGCCTACGAATAGCATGGTATAACTACTAGATTCCTTCATCAAATAGTTAAAACGCATGCTGCAGAAACCACCAGATGACTGGAGGCTAGCTAACATTGGACCTATATTTAAGAAACGCAAGAAAGTGATTTGGGCAATTATAGACCTGTTAGTCTGACCTCTGTAGCATGCAAGATTTTAGAACAAATTGTGAAGGAAAGAATAATTCAATTCATGAAAGTAAACGATAAAGAGGATGTAATGCAACTTGGGTTTACCAAAGGTAGATCATGCCAGACTAATCTGATTTCCTTCACTGAGAAAATAATGGATCCCTTATCTAAAAAAGAAGTGCAGTAGATTTGTACACTTAAACTTCAGTAAAGCATTAAAGCATGGGAAGTTATTAGTTAAAGTAGGGAGGAGGGGGGATCAGTATAAGAATTGTAAGGTGATTAAGGAACTGGCTAAAGGCGAGAAGGTGACTGGTTGGGCTGAAAGGTAAATTTTAGGACTGCAGAGAGGTTACTAGTGGAGTTCCTCAAGGGTCAGTTTTGAGACCACTCTTAGTCAATATTTTTATTCATGACCTTGGCATAAAAAGTAGGAGTGTGCTAATGAAATTACAGGTTTCAGAGTAACAGCCGTGTTAGTCTGTATTCGCAAAAAGAAAAGGAGTACTTGTGGCACCTTAGAGACTAACCAATTTATTTGAGCATGAGCTTTCGTGAGCTACAGCTCACTTCATCAGATGCATACCGTGGAAACTGCAACCCTAAAGTCTGCTGCAGTTTCCACGGTATGCATCTGATGAAGTGAGCTGTAGCTCACGAAAGCTCATGCTCAAATAAATTGGTTAGTCTCTAAGGTGCCACAAGTACTCCTTTTCTTTTTTCTAATGAAATTAGCTGATGATACAAAGTTTGGAGGCATTGTCAATACAGAGAAGGATCGTAATATTATACAGGAAGATCTGGATGGCCTTGAAGATGGCAGTGATAGAAATACGATGAAATTCAGTAGTACTAAGGTCAAGGTCATGTACTTCAGGTCTAATAATAATTTCTGCTACTACGTGGGGTCTCATCAGTTGAAAGCGACAGAGTGGGGGAGAGATCTAAGTATCTGGACCAATCACAGAATGACTATAAGCCACTAATGTGGTGATGCTCTGAAAAACGCAAATGTGATCCTAGGGCCAGGCTGTTTCAAGCAAGGTATTTCCAGAGAGAGAGAGAGAGAAGTATTAATGCCATTGTACAAGGCCTCTCATTTGGAATACTGTGTATAATTCTGGTCACCCCGTTCAAGAAAAATGAATTTAAACTGGAATAGGTTCAGAAAAGTGCAACTAGGATGATCAGAGGACAGGAGGGCCTATTTATCAAAGGAGACTGGAAGAGCTTGGCTTATTTAGCTTAGCATAAAGAAGGCTGTGAGGGGATATGATTGCTCTCTATAAATACATTATGGGGGTAAATACCAGGGAGGCTGATGAGCTATTTAAGCTAATGGATAATGTTGGCACAAGAACAAATGGATATATACTGGCCAGGAACAAATTCAGGCTGGAAATTAGATGAAGGTTTCTAACCATTAGAGAAATGAGGTTCTGGAACAGCTTACCAGTAGAACTTGTGGGGGCAAACAACTTAATTAGTTTTGAGAGAGAGCTGAAGAAATTTGTGTGATTTATGATGGGATTGCTTGTGATGGCAGGGGGTGGGACTCAGCAGTCCTGGGGCTTACATCTGGTTTGTCTTATGTTCCTAAAAGCTCATGCATCAGGATTTCAGCCACCTGCAGGAGTGGGGAAGGGATTCCCTCCCCTCCCCCACTAATGTGTATTCTGTCTGTCTTCTCCCCCTGAAGCATAAAGCTTGGTCACAGACGGTAATTGGACACTGGGGGGAGGGCTCTGAGTTGGCACCGAGCATTCTTTCTGTCAGGTGCTTGGCTGGGTGGTTCTTGCTCACATGCTCAGGGTTTAACTGATTGCCATATGTGAGGGTCAGGAAAGAATTTTTCCCCAAGTCAGATTGCAGATGTATTTCATCTTCTTCTGCAGTGTCTGGGTGCAGGACACTTCCCTGGATTATCTGGGTATATCTCACTGAATAATTTCCCTTCCATAGTGGGGGCCTCAGCACTGGTTACCCTGGGGGAACTCTGTGCCAAAAAATTAAAAATTCTGTGCACAATATTTTAAAATTCTGCATATTATATTTGTCAATATAACACAATTATAATCATGCCAGTTTCAATTATTTTGGTATTTCAAAATACCTGTCAGCAAGTTTGTCTGTAACAATACAGACAACAACAAAAAATTCAGGAAATGTTTTTGATGAGTAGATTCCTTAGTAGGCAAATTAATACAGAACTTTGAGTAATAATTCATTTAAATTACAATACATAAACGTATTTCCTTTGCCACTCAGAAACAGTGCAAGGGCTTGGGGGAGTCAGGGAAACAGAGGAGCTGAGGGAGAGGGAAGTAATTACTGAGAAGGAGTCTGGGTGTGAATTTGGAGGGTTGTTGGGTGTGGGCGGGAGAAGTATGGAAGAGAGGTTCTTTTGAGGGGGGAGGGATTGTTAAGAAGTTGGGGATCCTAGCCTCTCCCATTCAGTCAGGTACATCTGCCCCTGTTCTCATGTGTCTCTGCATCCCTGCTCAGCTGTCTCCCCCTTTCCATGTAGCCCTGCACCCCCATTCCCATTCAGCCCAGGCTCAATGCTATCACCCCACTAGCTCCTGTCCCTCCACCCCAGTCTGTCCCCTGCACTGGCCTTTCTGAACCCCGGTCTGTGACACCCCCCCCCAGCAGCCCTGTGTGCCCAGCTCTGTCCGTCTCCCCCCTATACAGTGCCTCCTTACCTGGCCCTGTGAGCAAGGTGCTGTGAGGAAGAGAGCCTCTTCTCCTCCCTCTCCTTGGCTGGCTGTCCTGTCTTCTGGTGCCACAGCAGTCCCTGCTGAGTGAAAGGTGTAATTCACATCGGAATGTATTTTCTGTGGGGGGAGAGGAGGGTGGAAATCTGCCGAGGAAATGAATTCTGCATGTGTGCACTGGTGCAGAATTCCCCCTTTGAGTAACTGGTGCACCTTGGTCCTGCCTCTTCTGTGCATGTGGTACATATCTAGTCTCTTCTGGGCTGTAATATTTTGGTCTAATTTTGGTTGTTGGATTTAGTGTGTGGGTGCTGGGCGGTGTCAGACTAGATGGACCTGGTGGTCTCTTCTAATCTTAGACTTTGTGACTGTGACTCTATTACTTGATTTTTGGCAATTTCAGTCTATTATCACCCTTTCTGTAGTCTTCCTTTTCTTTTGGTGAGTATTAATGGTGACAACTTTAGTGTTATCTGGAGTTCTCTGGTTTCCTTGGTCTTGATCTGTCTGGCATTTGGCCTGGTTGTGTTGGAAAGATAGCACTGGTGTCATTGGTTGATGACCACCTCTTAGGAGTAGATAAAGTTCAACTGTCTAAGCTGAGTTGTTCAGATTTGTCAGCAGCTTTTGGTAGGGTTGATCTGGCCTGCAGACTCCATCTGGGATAGATGATGTTGGGTGGTTCTATTTGTTGTTCTCTAAGACGTTTAAGAGAGTAGCGTTGGCTATTTTTTCATCTGCTTTGCCATTAGGTGGGTGGAGATCCTGCAGAATTCGGTTCTGTTGCCCTCCTCGCTCAACACGTGGATGAATCTTCTATAGAAGATACCGAGAAAGGTTTTGAGTCATGACACCATCAGTATGCAAAGGGCATGCAGATCTATTTTTTTAATTGAACACAGATGTGTGTTTTGTCTGCATTCCCAGTGCCTGCATTGAGAGCAAGTCAGCAGAAACCCAGTTCAGACAATAAGAAAGAAGTGCTAGAAGGTTGGGGGAACGTGGTGCTTAGCACCTCTCTGGAGAATACTCAACCACCTTTTGTTCTAAGGTTTTGGAATTTGAGAGTGATTTGGGGCACTTGAAAAACACTTCTTATAGTATAAAGAAAAGGAGTACTTGTGGCACCTTATAGACTAACAAATTTATCTGAGCATAAGCTTTCGTGAGCTACAGCTCACTTCATCTTTGCATTTGATTAGTAAGCTAATGGTGAGATCAGTATTTTACAGAAAAACTTCAGTCAGTCTCTTTCTTCCCCCACAACCAAGTGTAGAACAGACTCTGTCCCTGATCTTGCAGTCGGATCCATGCCATGGACCCCCATTGACTTCAGTGGGGCTTTGCATGTATACAAGGGTCTACCCACCCGGTTCTGATTGTATGGTTGGGGCCTTGAACAGCCGCCTAAGCATTGCACTAGATACTGTAACTTGCTAGTATTTTTGCTATTCTCTCTGACAGCGCATGCAGAAAGAATATTGTTACTTTTTTTTTTACCTTTCTTGTGTCCATTTTATGAAACTTGGGCACTATCAGTGGAAGAATAAAATGTAAGTAAGAACAAATGCTAGGGCTGTCCTGAAGGTTGGTGAGCTCATGCCCAGAATGTTATCTGCAATCCTGGATGCTATGTAACTGTTGGAAACAGTACAGGATGGGTCAGCTGGAACGAAAGTATTTTAGCTCTGTGGGGAGGTTAGGAAAATTAGGTTAATTATTCGTCAGACAGGAGGAGATCAAGAAGGAGCATGATTGACATGGAAGACTCTTGGCTATTCTGTTTGGGATTGTCATTTACCTGCTGAAAAAAACAATGGTTTTGAACCAGGCAAGATGTGCATCTCTGAGAGCTGACCTTCTGAATCTTACACAGCTGAGAAAAGTCCCATGCTTTGTGTGGGATCACTACCTCCTTGTCACCTACACTGTAAAGTAATCTTAACTGGTATTTTACAAAGGTTGGTATGACTTACAAAGGCTGCTTTAGCTCTAAAGATAGGAGCAATTTGAGTTGATATTCTGAAAACATCAGCAGTTGAGAAATGTGATCAGCTATAAGAAGCTGTGATTTTATTTTTTTGGTTTTTTTAGCTAAACTCTACCTAAAATGGTAAAGCAGTTTTTAAAGTTAAGGATGTTCTGACATTTCATTAATCTGCTGCTTCATATTTGAGAAGGCGTGAATTTAAAATGTTTACCTATATTACTTCAAATATTTGCAATTGAAAAAAAGTAAAATATTTCAACACTTTGAATTTAAAATGTCTCTTCATAACCCTGGTGGATTCAATTGAGAGGTATTATCTAACTGTCTGAATTACAATGTTTTTTAAATGAGACTGTAGCCCTCAAGAATATTTTCATGCAATGTCCAGCAAAATATTTAGTGAAAAATACATCCAGGATAGTTTACAAAATTTGATTTTTTTAAAAAATAAATGTAAATAGATTTTGTATTGTTACAACAAATATGGTGGTGAAAATGTTACATAGGCGTGTTCTGTATCCTGTACATTTTGCTACAGCTTAGGTCAACCATTGTTTCTGGTGTCATTGTTAAGGGGTGAAAAATTTTTCATAATTTCTGGACATAGTCAGAATTTTTTTTCCTTGTGGAAAATTTTGATT